>NC_057800.1:367242950-367609827 GCF_018294505.1 Triticum aestivum | reverse complement strand
TTTTGCGAAATACGGTGGCCCGTCCGATGGGTCCCAACACTCAGGGGGAAACGATTTTTTTCGCAAAATACTGGTGGCCCGTCCGGTGGGTCTCTGCTGTCAGGTGGAGGAATCATTATTTTCCGCGTAATAAGGAGGCACTTCCTTGCTGCCGCCGTGGACCCAGCTGTCAGCCTCTCCTCGTACAGTCCACGTCCGATGGAAGTCATTCCTTCCACGTTGACCACGCCGCGCCGAGAGCACCAGGGCGGTGGACGACGGCGAGGCCTAGGAAGGGGACGACGTGGAGCCGGTGAAGATGCGGCAGTGGATTCCCACGCGGAGAGGAGTATGAGGGTTCACTCGTTCGGCTGTGGTGTGAGGCTGCCGTTGCCGCAGGGCCTGGCCAGCGGTGGGAATAGTAGGGGGCGGTGAGGCCTCCACAGCAGCACAGCCAGCCACAGGAGGCAGGAGCAGGCGGCACGACCGGCGCTGCTTTGGGCGGCGGGAGCAAGAAGACCAGAGGTTGAAGAAGCTCTACGGCCGTTGGATGGACATCGTACGGTCACTTCAGCTAGAATCATTTATATTGACTAAGTTGACAAAGCCCTTGGTACGTCAACTTAGTAGGCCCATATGCCAGCTTCCGAAACGGTGCGCCCCAGATGTCAGGGGGGAGGAATCATTTTTTGGGCGGGTGAAGCTAGAATATCCGAGATTGAAGAAGAAGCACAACATTTGTTGGATGGACATCCGACGGCCACTGCTGCTAGAACCGTGTGTTGACTATAAGTTGATAAAGCCTTGCATACGCGTCAACTCTGTTTTTTAGTGGACGCGTCAACTTAGTAAGGCCAGAAGTGTGTGGCAGAGAACTTATAGCCAATTTGCAATTTGTAAGAATGTGTAGCCCATTTTTGAATTCTAATGGAATTTACTACAGCCCATTTACAGTTTGTTAAAAGTACAACCCATTTCTACCAACCGTTCAAAACAGAATTCAATAAAATTTCCCACATTTTGATGGGATCCGAAATATTTTTATCCCGAAATTTCTAGTCAGATTAAATACAATTTCAATATAAATTTATATTACGTAAAAATCCAACGAAACATTGCGCTCGCAACAATTAATGAAATTAAAATTTTCAATATCCAAAAATAATATTTTATAATAATCACGTGTTTGGTGCATTTTTTATAGTTACTGCCAAGTTTTTATAATTACATCCCATTTATTATTTCTTAAAGCCCATTTTCTTGTTAAGCCTAATGCATCCCTCCTAGGAAAGATTTGCAGCTCAGCGGGGCGGAGAATAACAACTTGACCTTGCCTGGGTATTCCTAAAAAAAGTATAGCTGGGCTAGCCATTTTTAGCTTGAAAAAAATTAATGTCTGGGCTGGATATCTGGCCTGGGCTAGACGGGCCACAGCCCACCCAGTTAATACCTGCAGCAATGTTTTCGTTGTTGTTCAGAGGAGAAAAATTAATATATGGGCTAAACATCGAAAAACTCTCCAGTGCTCACACCTCAAAAACACAAATACTGCTCGAGCTGCTTGGTCCCAGCTGTCGGCCGCTTCTTGTGCAATTCTCTCATTTATTGTCTAGTACTACATAGGTTGACAATGGTGTGGGACCGTGATGTCAGTAAACTAGGGGGAAGTAAAATAAATAACTCCAGCGAGCGCTTCCACTTCTGCCTCGTTGTCTCCCGTGGAAACCCCTTTCCTCCTTTTTTTGCTCGGGCAAGGACCAATGCATGCAACACGTCCATGCGGTTATTAGGCAAGAAATAAAAGTGCTTTGCATGCTATGAATTACGATGGCCTGCATGGGTAGCTAATAAGGCATCCTCTTAACCGCTGTGATTAAATGTTGTGTTTAGAAGAGAGAAATATTCTTCTTTTCCACCAATCTGCTTGCACCTAGGTCGTGATGCACCTTCTAGTACGAATTATTCACCTAGACGGAGGGAGTCTAGTTTTATACATATATATATAATAAGGAGGCACTTGCGTACGTGAGGCTATGGACCTGGTGGGTCCCCATTGTCATCCTCTCCAAGTAAAGTCATCTCCTCGCCCGCGTGCGCTTTCCACCCGAAACAGTCAGCGCCACCCGCCCCGTTTCCCGGTGCAGGCGATTGCTCCGCCTTCAAACGACACAAGTGCCGTCCGTCCGTCCATCTGCCACCCACATTAATGATACGCGGTTGCTGAGGCGGCTACTCCGGCGCCACACGTCCGTCCCTCCGCCCGCCCACCATTGCTATATAAACTGCTGCGCCGGCCATAGCTGCAGTCATTCGCATCCGTTCCCTTTCTCCTGTCCACACCACTACTGCCCACCATGGCTTCCTCGCGCTCCAGCGCTCTTCTGGACGGGCGGACGACGGACCACAAGGAGATGGCAGCCATTGCTGCCGACCGGCTGGCCGGCAGGCAGCCGGAGGATGACGACGTCCCAATGGAGAACATGGTAGTCGACGGTCCGGCGCCAACCCCCTCCTCCGCGCCATACTCGCCGGTGCATTGCACCATGACCATCGGCGAGGCCCATGTCCAATATATGGATAGTGTGAGGCAGATGCGTCAGGAGCAGTTCCGGGAGGCGCAGGCCGACGCCGCCTATAACCACCATCTCCTCCAGGAGCATCTGCAGGCGGAGGAGCAGATCGCTGCAGAGCGGGCGGAGCAGGAGGCCCTGCTCGACTCGTACCGCTCCGCCCGCAAGGGCCGCCTCAAGCGCTGGCGGGAGCGCACGCGGGTGGCAGAGGCTGCGGCCGCCTATAAAGAGGCTAGCAGAGAGGGCGATGAAGCGGGCGAGGCGCTGTTTGGCAAGACCGAGGATAAGGCAGAGGACAATGCCGGCTCCGAGAGTCCCCGCTCCGCTGGCGTCGATGAGGCCCTGCTCCGCCGAGGCCCCGCGGCGCCAACAACGAGGTAGAGGACACCACCGGCTCCGCCGAGGCCCCGCCCCGCCAGCAACGAGGCGGAGGACATCGCCGGCTCAGCCGAGCCCCCACCCTGCCGGCAACGCGGGGGAGGATTTCCACCGCTCCGCTGAGGCGCCGCCCGCCGGCAACGAGACAGAGGACATCGCCGGCTCCACCGAGGCCCCGCCCCACTACCAATGAGGCCGCGCCACACAAAAAACGAGGAAGAGTAGAACACGGTAGGTCGCCGCCGCTCGGGTCCAAGTAAGGCCACCGCCGCTACCCTCCTGTTGAAGCCAAGCTAGGCGGGTTGACCATTGACGGTTGGTTAGCTTCTTGGCGGCGACGTGGAGTCGGGGAGTTCTGCTGGAGAGTAGCGCTGCTTCTATTTAACTGCTGGTGCAGTTGGCTGACTGACACGTGGGCCCAACATGCCACATGTCAGTTACACAACTACAACTGCAGTTAAGTCACTGAAGCTTATGTTCGGCTCAGCAGGACACAGGTGGGTAGCTTCGGTTAATTAATTATACCTCCAGCGCACCCCTTTTTAGTTGAAGAATGTATGAAATGTAATGAAATCTGGCATGTTTATATGAAATCCGACCGTGTATGAATGAATTTATTTCGATTAGTTCGAATTCCTGTATCACTGGCATTGGATGAACATGCAAAACAATATGTACTAGCATTATTCCCATGGTGATCACCTCGTTTGCAGCAGTTTCACATGTACTCCCTCCGGTCCTTTCTAGTCTGCATACAAGTTTTGTCTGCAGTCAAAGTATCTCTACTTTGACCAATCTTATAAAAAAGTATGCACTTTCACAATGTGCAAAGTAGAAAGGAACAGAAGGAGTACAAAGAGTTTGAGCAGGTTTTTAGCATTTTTGTACATTGCAATCAAACACACATGCCTGGCAATTCATAGAGAACATTCAAAACAATCGATGATTATGCATCTCAGCGACTCACATGTCAAAGGCAATATTTACTTCACAACTAAAGAATAAATAAAAAAATTGATCGACGCTGTTGACCGCAAGGGCGTCCCATTCGAAAATATCAAACGCATGTCTTGCTAAAATCAATGAGCAAAATTTGACAAGGTTGTCCCATTCCAAAATATCAAATGCCTACGATTGTGGAATGGGCAGGGTTTGCCATCAGTTCGGACATTGACATGTCACCTCGTGCTAAATAAACCAGCTGTTCTTTTTGTGCAGTTCCACCAAAATCAACCAAACTCATGCGTAGCTTGTATGATTTCGCCCTTATGTGTTGCAACGCCTTGAACTTATTGGCACCTCCTTTCTTGTGGTGGAAATGAATGATTCGATGTATTCATGAACATTTTGTGCAGTTCCCATTGAAATCAAGCTGAGCACCCCTATTTGCACAAATACAAAAAAGTGATTAGTATAGAGCAAACTGTACTATGAATTGACAGTTTCAACAGGCACATACATGGTCCATGTAGAGCACACTTTTAGAAAAATGGAACTCACCAGAAAGAATCCTAGAACAACATTGTACTCGTGCATCACAGTAAAAAAATGGAGATTTTGTCAGTCCTTCTGTGCTGAAGTTAGTTTGGTCTTGTGGGGATTAATGTAACCATCCTTCAACTAGTCCTTCTGATGATAAGATAGACAGGGCTTCTTCATCCTGGCATAATCGGAACTAGTCACTTCACGTACTCCATATTCTTCTTCAGAGGAAGATGATCCTGTTGTGCAAAGACAAGAGGACTACTAAATGCTAGCATCACTGTTTGCTCGAAAAAAAGAAAGGAAATATTTAAAACAACACATATGAAGCACTTCTCAAGGACAATACCACTTTTTCATGACAGCACCGGGAGTTGATTTTTGTTTTTCTTCCCCTTGTTCTTCCCCTTCATCACTTGGTTCAATAACAAACAAGCTTCGCCTTCAATGTAAGATTTGGCATGTCAATTAGGGAGCGCAAGTATAGTACTAAACTTAATTTTCTGATGAAAGTGGCAAAATACAGGCCAACAGTTGTGAAATATCCTTATCTTACCTCAATGGGATATTACGGTGCACATACAGATTGGAAGTCTTGTCTCCATTTGTGCAGTTCACTAAAATCAAGCAACATTATCGTACAAGTAGCACAACATATGAATGCACACTTCAGAATCATGTGAAAGAAGGCTAGTACTGACCCCTCATGATGCGGAATTCAAACAACTCACAAGAAGAAGATCTGAACCAAATTCGCCTTAACGGATAGGAAGTAAGATCTCCTCTTGTGCTGTTCCACTAAGATCAAGCAATCAAGCAACGTTGTCAGTGTGACATTTTGGTTGAACTGCACAAAACACTCTTAAAACAAAAGTGTTTTATGCAGTGCAACAAAAGGTCACAATGGCAACGAGGTGAAGCAGATAACCCTGTTTACACAGAGGTGCAAAGGAAACAATTAGTGGTCAATAACGGTGGATGACACAGAAGCCAACAAAAAGAAGCATCTACCTTATCTAAATGGGAAAGAAAGCAAGACAATAGCATTTCTCAAACGGTGGCATTGATTAATATTAACATAGAGATTATATTAACAATAACATTCGTTAAACATGTAATTTGCTTTTAACTATGGCATTGCATCAATTTTCCAGCGGCTTTATTAGAGGGTGTTTGTTTACAGGGACATTTTGGTGTAGGGACTAAAAAACTCCGTGTCAGTCCCATCTAAACCAAAGAGGAGGGACTTTTAGGGACTAAAAGTGGGCATTTGGGACTAAAGAAAGAAGACCCCGAGGGAGTCTTTTTGGGACTTTTTCCAATAGTTGCCCCTACCACGCATCACACCTTGTCTCTATTAGTTCATTACTAGGGGTAACATGGTCTTTTAGCATGCCATTTAATAACCTCTAGTCCATGTTTAGTCCCTGGAACCCAGTAGGTAGGGACTAGGGAGTTTTTAACCAAACTTGGCCTTAGATTAACAACAGCTAATGAGTTGCACGGGACAGTGGACGCACCAGCACCATGTGCATCTACCGATGTACTGTGGTCATGCACAGTCTGTTGCAACAAAGAACAAGCAACCAAGGAGCATATTTGTGTTGGTCCCAGTTTTGTTATCTTTAGACGCCTTTCCCTATGTGAGCGCATCAAATCTAGTCCTGCTCAAACTCTTCAGCCTTGTCCCTTCCTTTCCTTTTTGAACTAGTACTTTCGCCCCTTCCTTTCCTCTTTGAACCACGTCCTAGGTTTATGTGATACAACTTTCCCCACTACTTTCCCCCATTCCTTTCCTCTTTGAACTACGTTCTAGATTAATGCTATACAACTTTCCCCCTTCATTTCCTCTTTGAACCACGTCCTAGATTCATGCTATATACAACTTTTCCCACTACTTTCCCTCACTCCTTTCCTCTTTGAACCACGTCCTAGATTCATGGTATACATGCAGCTAGAGCAACGCATGTAGAGTAAGTAAATTATACCTTAAGGTTCTTGGGGCGTGGTTCGGTGGGCGATGGGACGATGGCGAAGAATAAGGGGTCAGAGGCCCTCCCGCGCCGCCGCTGGGTGGAAAGTGAACAGCTGCGCCGGTAGTCCCTCGCCGACGGCGACATCGTTAAGCCTCCTTCCCTTCTCGGCAGACAGATCCTGCCGGCTCTTTGAGCAGCAGTGAGGGGAGAGAGAGGCCAACGAAGTCTTGTTTATATCTGGAGAGGGCAAGAGAGTGTGAAGAGAGCAACTGCAAGCGCTGAGGCTCCAGCGGGAGAGGGCGAGAGAGTGAGCGAACAGGCTAACCAGCTACACAACCCTCCCGTTATGTTCAACGAGAGGGAAATAACCTTTGATACATTCCTGCATTCGTGTGACAAGCATGCCGTGTATTTTTCGTGTGTGTGGGAGTCATTGGGATTTCAATCATAATCGTGTCATGTGGCTTTTGTGGTAAGACTATCCACAGTGGTGCAGAAATAATGCACCCTTAGTCACCTTACCTCTCTCCACGTAGTATGTTGGGTCCCACCAGTCAGAGGGTGAAACAAACAAATTAATAAGAAAAAATAAAAGCGCCAGCGGTGTATCTTACCTCACACATCTCGCTACTGCTCGGGAACACTGTCCAATTGATCCCTCTGTTCGCTCACGTACTATTTTAAGTGAATCCTTATTATAACATGCACACTAATTTTGGCCACTTGTATTAGACTTAAGTCAGTGTGCCACCGTATCTCGTATACTTACTACTCCCTCTGTCTAGGTGTAATAAGTCATGTTAGAAGGTGCAACAGGACCAAGGTGCATGCGTGTGCGTGTGTGTGTGTGTGTGTGTGTGTGTGTGTGTGTGTGTGTGTGTGTGTGTGTGTTTAACACCATGTGTGTGTTAGAGAGAGCAACAGATCGACCTACTCCTACAGAGAGATGTTGTGTAGTGTACAATTTTAGCCGTGAGAGTTAGTGCATCCTCTCGTTTCCGGGCGTGTCCGGTAGGGACATGCGAACAGCTGCCACGCCCGCTCCTGACCAGCCTGGCCCACCCAAATCCCCTCCATCGCCCGCGCGCGCTTCCCGCCCGAAACGGTCAGCGCCGCTCCAAAGAATCGGTGCCGCATTCATGCTCGGGCAGAGCGGACGCGACCTCTCACTGGCGCAAGAGTGATGGTTGCTTCGTCCGTCCAACTTACTGCTGGGTCTATGTGAGTTGACGGCTCATTGGTCTTTATTACTGAGGTGGTAGGACTGCTGGATGTCCCACGCTTTCGGCGAAAGGAGGTATACTACTACTACTAGATTACAATTTTCTCCATTCTTACAGCGGAGGCGTGCAAGAGTAGTGAAAACACGCAGGCTCAGTGATTACATGGCCCACCTCACACTACTATCATCGTGCGACACCTAACTCTTTACATAGTACTCCCTCCATTCCTAAATATTACTATATGAGTCCCCGCACGTTGGCGCGGAACATCGGTATATCTCTCTGCGCAAAATTATCGATTTCATAGAACAAAAAAAACTCTATAACCGCATGACAAATGTGGTAGCCAAACTAAATAAACTCCCATCATCATTTAGATCATCCCACGTAAGGAAAAAAGATCAGCCAACTCCTGAACTCCTACTGCATAATGAGATTATATTTTTCTTTTTGACATGTTAATGCAACTTAAAAGCTCACTTACATGCATGCTACAGGTGCATGCTTGCATGCAGACATGTTGATTTGATTTAAAACCCACTCACATGCATGTGGCACGGTATTTCTGCATGCTTGCATGTGGCTTAGTGCGGAGCCTCTCAACGTCAAGATTAGACGGCTATTATGGACTGATTTACTTCATCTAACAGCTAAATCAATTTTGATGACGTGGCTCAAGGAGAGGATAGAGAATTCCTAGTAGTGGGGGCTAGCTATTACTAGTAGATATAAGTCTTTGTAGAGATTCCACTACATACGGAACAAAATGAATGAATCTACACTTAAAATGCATCTATATACATCCGCATGTGGTTCATGGTGAAATCTCTACAAAGACTTATATTTAGGAACGGAGGAAGTACCAGTATAGTATGTACTGTAATTTATCAGCGAGATAAATTTGTACAATGCTATGAAGCTTCCAGCTTCTGTTACATGTATCTTGCGTCCAAGGTTGCCCGTTGCAACATTTCATCAAATACAAAGGAGACTAACATGCATGCTATTGCATCTCAATGATTGACAGATCATAGCAAATATGTACTCCCTCCGTTCCAAAATAAGTTTCTCAAATTTGTGCAAACTTTAGTACAAAGTTGTACTACTACTAAAGTTGACACTTATTTTGGAACAGAGGCAGCTAAAGAAAAAAATGATCCATGCAGTCCCTAGCCCTTGAACTGTGAACCCTGACCAGGCTTCAATTTGCTGGCAACGTTCGAGCTTCCTAATAAATGAAGTTTGCAACCTTTTGACCATCGGATCATTTTGTGCAGTTTCACCAAAATCAAGATGAGCATCCCTGTGGCAAAGAAATTGAACAAGCGTGATTAGAATAAGATTACTGGGACTAGTTGATGAGACATAAACTCATCACAAATACAATACGTAGAGGCCAGTAGAGGTATGTGCGGGGCCAAGAAGTAGAGAAATATCCAAAGGGAGTGATGTGGGAAGATGGAGCAGTGGTGCAAGCCGACTGTAAAGGGAGTTGTACCTGAGGGACGTAGGTCAACCTTGAGGAGGGCGGCGGGAGGCGGCAACTTCCCACGTCGTGATAGTGAGCAAGGGACAAAGGCAACCTCATCGGCTTTGTGAGAGAGAACGGCGGGGACCCCTGATCGGGACGTGCCGATAATGGGTTTTCGCCGTCGGCGACGACCACCACATCTACACTAAGCATCCACTCCTTCCCCAAGAGGACGTGATCCGCCGGGATGTTAGAGATGTGGCCACAGTCGTTTTGTGCGAGAGAGTGTGAAGAGAGCAACCCTAGCAAGCAACCGTGTAGGTTGGCCCGTCCTGACTATGTACTCCTTTTCTCTCCATATGAACCTATCATATTGCGTACGTGCCACTGAAGAAAAAAAAACTTTATTTATATATGACGCGGCACCTACTACTCGTTCTCCTATAACCTTGCGCTTGGCATCTCCAAAATATTGACCTTGCGATTGGCTCTTCGCCTCTTCGGGAAGTCGAGCAATAATGGTAGTGCAGTATATATCGTTCTGGCTATATGAGACCGAATGAATTGCTGCACGTCCACCACGTGGGCGAGGGTCGAGGGGCGAGGGAGAGTGCTACATACGGAGCAAAATGAGTGAATCTACAGTCTAAAATACGTCTATATACATCAGTGTTTGGAGTATGTACTAGTAGTTCATATTGAAATCTACTAAAGGACATATATATTCCAAACAATATGATATAATCTCTATAACCAAGGTAGTAGGGACGAGGAGTAAACGGAGGGAGTAGTAAATTTTTCTCCTCGTCCTGCGAGCCACCGCGTGCATGGGCGAGGGAGCGGGCGTAAGGCGTAGTAAGCAAGCTTCACCTCATCCTGCGAGCCACCGCACCCGTGGGCAGGGGAGACGGCGTACTAAGCAAGCTTCTCCTCATTATGTGAGTTGACGGGACACATCAAAAGTACACCAGTGTATAGAGCCTTGCCTCTAAGGTAGGCCCCACATGGTTTGCCTCTTTTTTTAACATAACATGTCAAGTCACAATTTGTTTGTTCACCCATGGTAGACGATCCTACCTCCACCAAGTGGACAACCAGTACACGTGCCAAATTACCACACACAGAAATGAGCTCCACTGTGTACCTACGCGGGTGTGTTTGGGGAAGAGACAGGAGTACGTGCGTCGTGCATGCACCTCTTCTCTTTGTGCACGTTCCCCACCTACGTGGGTGTGTGTGAGAGATACAAACTGCATTCATGAGTGTTTTTTTCGGGTGGGGGTGGGGTGGGGGGTTGATTTCGTGAATTATTTGTGGGAATATGTGTCGATGACATCTCAAACAAAATTTTGCATGCAATGTGTGTGAAATGGAGGCCTATCCATATCATACATAGAGGGTCGGGCAATCCACGAGACGAGAGGGAGGGGTCATAGTTGTCGATAGAGTCGAAGAGAGGATCAAGTGGGTGGGTGCGAGATCGATGAAGAGAGCCATCAAAATTGTGTGTGTGTACAAGTCAAAGATATAGGGCGACTGGCCTACCGGAACGTTAGAGGGCACACGTCAAGTTTGTGTGTGGCAGGGAGACATGACTAGAGCGCTCGATGTATCGGTGTGTGCGGGGGGGAGGGGGTGGTGGGAGGGGTAGGCATAGGCCTAACTATAGACGTAGAACGACTCGTATATGTGTTGAGAAGGAGAGACCCAACTATGTCTTGAGGGAGATCGTTCGACATCCATACATAACTGAAGGACGGGAAATATGATGGGAGAGAGATAGAGGAGAGAGAGAGAGAGAGGGAGGGAGAGGGAGGGAGAGGGGTTGAGTGCTGGATGGGTGATGGAGTTGCTTCTCGAAGATGGTGGGAGAGGCCTACTAGACAAACTGAGGGTGGAACTGCAATGTTATCAATAAGAGTGGGGATGTGTTTCTGTGTGTGCCTGTGCGTGATAGATCTGTCGGGACGCATCCATGGATGATGAAGGGGAACCATGTGCTTGGTAAGCAAACCTAACTAGATCGGTAGATCAATTGCAGTTTGTCGGAGGAAGGGAGAGACACAACTAATGAGGTAGATCGATTGACGTGTGGGTAAAAACGAGTTATAAGGACCTAGCTAGCTATATGTATAGCGAGAGATCGGTCAGTGTACGTCCATATGTTAGAGGCTAATAAGGCCCAGCGAGACGGATAGACAGAGATAATGGAGCTAGGAGGTGGTGCGAGAGGCCTAACTACTAGCTAGATAGGGGGAGGAGTGTGCGGTTGTGAGAGCGATGAAAAGAGGGGCGAGAGTTTACATGTGTGTCTGACCGTATGAGAGACACGAGGCAAGGACACATAAAGGAGGAGATTGAAGGTGTGTTTGTATGTTGTAGGCAGGCATCACTGGAGAGGTTTATCGATCGGTGTGTGTCGGAAAGGAGTTGTGGAGACTCTGGGAGAATGACCTAAAGAAAAAAATGAATGTGCCCGGTGGATAGAATGCCGAGGGAGGGGGAGGGCGAGGAGGGCGTGTGCATGCACGAGAGAAAGTTAGTGGTAGCTACAAAGGTTAGAGGATTGTGTGGGTGTAAGAGACTAACAAAGATCATAACTTGATATGGAAGCAGATTCATATATTTGAATAGGAGATCATAGTGTTTTAAACATTGCATGCATGAATATAGCGGTGATACACGTGCTGTGCACATGTTATACCATAATGTGATAATGCATGGTGTTTGCAACTCACAGCTAAATGCCGAACAATCTAAACCATACTATACATCAAACAATCTCACATTTTATTTGAATTTGTGATAATGTGTGGCGTTTGCAGCTTACAACTAAATATCGAACAATCTAAACAATACTATATATCGAACATTCTCACATTTTATTTGAATTTATGGTAATGTGTGGTGTTTGCAACTCACATCTAAATACTTGTAGGCGTAGGGGGCGGGGCACCATACATAATGTGATAAACACATTATACATATGATACATGGTTTAGATTATGAAGATCTAGCTAGAGCTAGAAATGTAATGTGATTTGAAATCAAAATAAAGTGGATTCAAAAAATCTAGTTCGAGCTCATATAGTACACATAGTTCATATGTAACTCGAGACTAATCATGTGGTGTGCTGTGAAGATAATACACAAACGATGGTTTAACTTGACAATAATGATGATTGTAGATCTTATTAAAACAGAGAAATGAATTCAAATGCTTTGACTTCACAACAATCATTACTGTAGATCTTATTCAAATAGAGAAACGAATTCAAATTTAGTTCATATTGAAGCGGTAGTATATACGTTTGGAATGCACTAAAACGTTCATTTGAGTAGTAGGTTGCATGCATTATACACGTAGCGAAATATTTTAATTGAACATAACATGAATTCAAAGTTTTGAATGACATTTGTAGGGCGCTTTGATTTGGTACAATACACATTAGGCTTGTCCGGAAATTTCAACCCGCGCCTTGTTATCCCGAAGTATTTAAGATATATCTTTGTCTCGTTGTGCTCCGACAACTCCCTCCATCTCAACCCGCGCCTTGCTATTCCGAAATTACAACACGCGCGAAAACTCTCACCTCCTGTCAAATCAAGACACGCGAAATGCCCGTGGTACCCCTGAACCGAAAGAACCGCCTCAAATCGGTGGGGGTACTTCCGTAACTTACCCCACATTTTGGACAAGTGCGTCTCTAAGCCATGGTTCCCCACTGCCATACCATCCGCCCACCCATTCGTACACCGAGGCCGCGAAAACCCGCGACGAAACCCCACACCCTGCTCCGTCCGCCACCCAGCCGGAGCCTCTTCCCCGATGACGTCGTCCACAGCAACACCTCGACATCCCTCATCCACCGTACCGGATGAAGACCCGTCGTCGATCTCATCGTCCCGCCGGTTCAGCCGCCCCGTCCTCCACCTCCAAGGAGCTGCCCCGACATTCCCCTCGTCTTTCGCACCACCTCCATTCCCACACCGCCATATTCACCTGCACCACCGAAGAGCATCATCATCACCGTTTCCTCGCATGAAGTTGCGGCCTAATCGGTGCCACCAAAGAGGTTGTACACTAATCGCCGCATTTTCTTCTTGATTCGACCTCACGGTGCTGCCGGTGCTCGGTCCCGAGCTGACACGGCGCGACTCCATCCACGGCGGCGTCGCCGGCCACTTCCTCCACGGCGTCGCTCCCTCAGCGGCGACGTCCACATCAGTAGGACCTGCTGCTGCTTTAGCTCTCGCTCGCGCTGCTGCTCTGCTCTTGCTCTCGGTCCCTTGCCTGGTCTGCTCTTGCTATTGCTCTTGCTCGCGCTACTGCTCTCGCTCTTGCTCTTGCTTGCAATGTTGCTCCAATTTAGCTACACTTCACTCTGATGCCGCCGGGGTGAAGGAAGAACCAGCCGCATCGGGGAGGGGGGCTCGCCGGAGAGGTACCCCATTATCTATCTTAGGGTTCAGGATGGGGGCGGTGGTCGCCGGCGGTGGCGGGGCGTTGGCGGGGCGGTGGCGTGGGGATCGCCGGAGAAAAAGCTCGGCACGGGGGGGAGGGCTAGAGGGATGGCCGGGGCGGCGGCGGACCGATGGTGGGGAGTGTTTTCGGGGCGGCGCACCGCCGGCCGTGGGCGGCGGGGGGCTGCTGTTTGGCCGGTGGTGGCTGGTGGCTCAGGGGGGTGGAGGTTGAAGATGAACTGCAGGCCCTTGATTTCGTATCCAACGGCTGCAAAATCGACTGACCAGAGATGAAAAAGTCAGTCGAACGACGTGTAGCCTCACCTTGCTAGTGCGTCCAGTTTCGACAGCAAAATTCAGTTTCGACAACAAAATTTAGTTTCGACAGTTAAGTTCAGTTTCGACAGTTAAGTTCAGTTTCGACAGTTAAATTCAGTTTCGACAGTTAAGTTCAGAGATGAGCGGCTGATGTATTTTACATCTAGCACTTTGTGGTTATGTATTTTATGTCATGTATTGGAGATGCTATTAGAATTCCACTCAGGTTAACGTTGTTCGTTGTCTCTCTTGTCCTGCTTCAGCCTCGGCGTCGTACAACTCACCGGAGCAGCTCCAACGACGAAACCCTCCATCACAGCGGAGCAGTACCTCGGGCTCCATCTCCAGACGCCTAAGATCTTCTTCCCATCCTCCGACAGCCAAGTCAGCCGGAGCATGAGATAGATCAACCAACCCAATCACGCTGAGATCGACATGGCTTCGCCAAAGAGGTTGTACACTTGTTGCATCTCTTTTTTACTCTACATGTTATATATATTGTCCACTGAGCACACGAATTTGTTCCTTTAGTGTCTCCTTGAAAGAAAAAACATAGGAATTTTAATTTTCACTTGTCCTCCTTTTCAAATTCCTATTCATGAAGCACAAGACTAAGAGATAGTAGCATAATAGCATTATAATCGTACATTTTATTGTGGTTTGACTTAATCTCACCATGCTTCTTTGCATCCTGTGATCTTCCAATTGTTGTGAATCAAACACCCAGATTGGCAGAAATCCTGTGTTTTTAAATTCTCTGTTTTGCACGTGCATTCCTATCCTATTCCTGTCTATTTCCTATCCCTGCATTGTTGTAATCCTCCAATTCAAACAAGCCCTTACAGAATTACTTCTCTTACAGATAGTTGTCAAAGAAAATCTTGCGTGGTTTGTCCCGCTCCTGCTGCGCCGTTGTCCACCCCAGCTCAGCTGCTCCAATGATACAAGGGTCCAGCACAACAGGGATCCGGCCTCTAGACTGTCTTTCGCCGCCTCAGATCTTCTTCCCCACCGCTGGAAGCCATGAAAACTGCACTACCATCATCAACCGAGCAGATGACCTCGAGGACTACACGGGTCCGCAAGAGAGGTCGCACTCTTTCGTGTCTGCTTACGTTATGCATCGCTTAATATTACATGCTACTTTATCATCCTGTTCACCGATTAGACTCTGAGTCAGCTCCAGACTAATGGTCAAACTTGAGTTTTTAAATGGTTGTGTGGTACATATCGGGGCCGCTATCAATAGTATATATCTACTATCTGGTTAATCTCCAGTGTCTACTATGAGTTTCATGTTGGGTGGGAAACAAACAGTAAAGAAGACATTATCTGTATTTTTTTAACTAAAGCCATTATCTGCCTGCTATTATTGGTTTTGGGTCTATCCACAGGTTGCTACCATCACTCTGGATTTCTGCATGCACTCCTTACATAATCTCACTATGTTTTATTCCTATGCATGACAATTATTGTAAACAATGGAACTGAACATGTAGAGCAAAAGAGACGAGCCTTGTGTGGCAATAAAATTTCATGCAGACGTCGCTCCATGGTAGGCGCAAAGGCAGCCCCCTCCACGCATTTTGGAGTGTAATCAAGAGGAAGATATCTGTTCTGAGGGGGATTCAGAAGGAGAAGACAACTCCTATTTACCCCGTGAGGTCTTCGCTCTAACTTGGCATGCTGATGTTGGTTATATCATGCATATGGTGTCTTGCATTGCTTACTTTATACATCAAATATGTCATCTGCTTAGTTTAGACATCCTTTGTGCGAATGCCATCTGTTTAGTTTATTCATCTTTTATGTGAATTATGCAACGCCATCTTGTTTAGCCAGGCATCATATATGTGAATTTTGCAATGCCATCCTACTTAGCCAGTCATCTTATATGTAAATTATATCAGGCCATCCTTTTTTTCGTTAAATATTACATTTGTCAACAATGTTATTACATTCAACTGCTCTTCGTGTGCATCAACCATTTGACACGGTGATGGCAAATTCTGGAGTGAAAACAAGGTCTTCAGAGCAGACTATGCTATCTGACGAAGCGCATATCTCACTGGTTACAGATAGCTCCTTAGAGGAGGATTCAGAGACAGATGACCAGTCCGATCCCCCCCCCTGAGGTGTATGCTCTAACTTGGCGGGGTTATGTTGCTCACTTCGTGCGTATGGTGTCTCGCATTGCTATGTCATTTGATTAGTTTAGACATGCTTTGTGTGAATGCCACCTGTTTATTGTCTAATTACCATATATGTGAATTATGCATTGCCATCTTGTTGCAAGACATTATATATGTGAATTATACAATGCTATCTTGTTGCAAAGGCATTATATATGTGAATTATGCAATGACATGCTATTTAGCCAATCATCATGTATGTGAATTATATCGTGCTATCATTTTTTGTATTACATGTTCCATTTGGCGACAATGTTTGTATATTCAACTACTCTTCCTGTGCATCAGCCATTTGAAGCGGTGATGGAAGTATCTGGAGTGAAAACAAGGTATTCACAGCAGACAATGCTACCTGCTGAAGCAGACATCTTGCTGGTTACAGAGAGCTCCTCAGAGGAGGATTCAGAGACTGATGACCAGTCCTATTTCCCCCCTGAGGTCTATGCTCAAACTTGGGAGGGTTATATTACCCATGTCATGCATGTTGTCTTGCATTGCTTAGTTTTTACATCATATACGGATTGCCATCTGCTTACTTGCTTACTATATAAATCATATATTTGAATTATATCATGCCATCATGTTTACATAGTACATACACATCATCTATCTGAATTATGGCATGGCAACCCATTTAATAAAGACATCATATAGTTATATCATCTCATCCTGTTTAGTGTTTATAGTCATCATATTTTGAATTATGGCATTCTATCCGTGAATGTATGTGAATTATGGCATGCCAACCTATTTACTAAACACATTATATAGTTATGTCATGTCATCCTGTTTACATAGTCTCATATTTTGAACTATGTCTTTCCATCTTTTTTAGTTAGCCATCATAATGTGCAATTGTGTCATGCTATCCTGTTTAGTTAGCCATCATATATGTGAAATTGTGTCATGATATCCTGTTTGGTTAGACACCATAAATATGAATTATTTCATGCCCTATTTTATTCCCCACTATCCATTGCACCTGTCTATCATACAATGTCTATACTTTCAATTACTTTTCTTGTTTATCAGCCATTTGAATTGGAGAGCGTGATGGCAGTATCTAAGGGAGTAACAACACGGTCTTCAGAAAAGATAGTGCTACCAGTTGATGCAGATAGAACCATGGTTGTACTTGCCCAAGGACCAGATCCACCACACATAACCCAGACTCTCGCAAATTGTACCCCTACCCAGTTGGACAGAGAACCAGCTACACCCCTTCTAACCCAAACCCCGGCAGATAGTAACCCAGTTCCAGTTGACACAACACCATCTCCACCACAGAGCACCCAAACATGAGCAGTTAGTAAAGGAATTGCAGTGCCCAAAGCACGAGGACCACCACTCCGAATCCCAACTCAACGCTTAAAGGAGAAGAAGATTTGTTCTCAGGTCAGGTTCTGTAGCTATGGTTCATACTCCTTTGCTCTTGCATGACTGTATTTACTCATACCAACTATTTTCAAATTTGAAGGATGGAATTGAAACTCCAATGGCACAACAAGTATGTTTTAAACCTGTTTCTTTAACTGGTTTGCTGTTGTAACCTGCTCTATGTTGATTTCAGTTTCAATTGAATAAACAGTTATGTTCTCATGTCATGCACATTACAAGTGTTGTTATTGCTCTATAGTTACCCACACTTATATTCTGTTTATTCTGCTTTGTCTTGAACAAATGTTATTTAAACTGTGTCTCTATCTTGATTTGGAAACAAAAACTAGAATGGTATAGACCATAAAGTGACCATGGTACATAGATATATGTTTGTTTCATGCTCTTATCCTGTCCACTTTACTACTGAACTCATTTACCAAAATGAGTTTCATATACAACATGGTAAACATGTGATGTGTTTGCTTGTTTCTCTTTTAGAATGCAGACAAAATATTGGAGAACAGTACCGCGTTATCCAATGGTAAAGGAAGTAATGCAGATACGGTTCAAGATAGTGAGACATCCCTGTTGGTCTCCAAGAAAGCTGATAAAAACTATCTTGACGACAGTGAGGGAACCCAAAAGTCCTGTCTTGATGTAGTGTTCGAGTTACTGGCCACTACTGCTGGCACAAGCTCTTCGAACTCACTGCCTGAATCAGTTCGTCTTCTTGAGTCTCAACTTCAAGTTGAAAGACATCGATCAGATGTGCTGCGACAGGTAGCTGAAGGACTGAGGAAGTCCCTGCAGAATTCAGATGCATATTTTTTGGTGCAACAGCAAGCGCTGGAGGATTTAAGAACCAAACAAGAGAAAGTTAATAAGCTTGCTTAGCATCTTGCCAGCATTATGGGTACCCAGGATATTGTTTCTTGAGATCTTCTGAAGTGGTTTCAGTTCTGGATTTGTTTTGCTGCGGCGCTTATTTGCGCTGGTCGCCAACTTTGACAACCAGTGTATATGATATGCTGCTTTGTTCCCTATATTTGCACTGGTGGTGAACTTTGATGCCCAGTGGATGTAAAATGTGTAATAGCCGTGATAGCCTAGCGTTAGTTGCTTGCTTATTTATTTCCTTGTTGTCTTGTTTATTTGTTTGCTTGTAGTCATTGCAGTTCTTTTTCTGCTGTTAGCTAGTGGCTGCAATAACCTATTTTTTAAAACTAGGCCACGATAACCATGGGCTAATATTTACTATAGTGACACTGGGCCTCCTACTGGCCGTAGAAACAGTGGGCCTTCTATGGGCCGTAGAAACAATGGGCCTTCTGCGGGCCATATTATCAATGGGCCTTATACGGGCTGTATAATCGATTGGCCAAACATGGGCCAAACAGACTGCATTATGGCCGTAAACGGGCTAGAGTTGGAATCGTCCGTTCATGGGCCGACCATAACGGGCCATCGTTAATAGGTCGTATTTGATGACGCTATGAAATCAGCCCAACGTATTAACGGACCACAAACGGGCCGACTGTAACCACGGGCCGAATTTGGCCCACAAGCAGAAAATGACAGTAACGGGCCGTAAGTAAACGAATGCTGGAAATGAACCCAAGAATAAATGGGCTCTGAGAAGGCCGAAAGATAACATGGACTGGAAACGGCCCAACAGAATAACGATTCATTAATGGGTATAAAGTGATACACTGTTCATTACGGACCAGTTTCACCACGGGCCGTTAATGGGTGTAAAGTGATACACTGTTCATTACGGCCCAGTTTCTCCACGGGCCGTTAGTAGGCCAAGAGTTACATAGGGCCTCATATGGGCTGAAAGACGTCATGGGCCATATATGGGCCAGGTGAAAACGGGTTGGAATCATATTGGATGGCCCAGATGACGCTACTGGGCCTAATTCGGATAGGGTGTAACGGGCCTTGGGTTAGCGGGTTGTAAATGGGCTATATTCGAACAGGCCATTAACAGGCTTTCCATGGGCCGGCCCGCCAGCTTTTGACCAAGTCAAACGGGACGGCCTTTTCACAGGAATGGGCCTCTGTTGGGACTTGCCACGTGTCGACGTATCATAGGCGCCTTCCATCCAATGAGTGGTTGACATCTGTCCCAACGATGAGCCGACACGTGTTTCCTCCAGCCAATGATGATTTTACATGTGGAAAATCCCCATTGGTCGGGGCTGTTAACGGGTTATCGGATCCAAAACCCGACCTGATAGCTGAACAACGTTCCGTTACGGTGGATGCCACGTGTCGGTCACCCTTGACGAAAGCACTTCTGTGACGCATGATTTATCATCATGGAAGTGGACACTTCCGTGATGATAATTTTGGTAATGTCATGGAACACTTCTATGACAGCACAGGTATGGTTATCTTGATTCTGTCATAAATTTGTCATGGATGTACATGCATGACAAAAAAAGCGACCTACTGTGACAAACATGTATCATCACGGAAGTGTATTTTTTTGTAGTGTATAAGTGGATAGAACCCATCTGTTCCACCCCACGCATCATTCTCTTTGCCTCTCCGTCCCCGAGCTCCATCGCCCAAACAACAAGCTCTTCCCTTCCCGACAACTCCTCCGACCATGGCCGGTTCTCAAGGCAAGTGGGTGACCTCCTCCGTCACGGAGGAGAACATCAAGGAGCTGCAGGAAGCACAATATTTGACCGCGGAAATCAAGCACAGGCTTCCCGATTCGACGCAGGTCAACCCCACTCCGGGGCCTGGTGAGAGGGTGGCGTTTATCCCCCACTTCCTCCATGGACTCGGAATCTCCCTTCATCCCTTTGTAAGGGGTCTCATGTTCTACTACATGCTGGATTTTCATGATCTGGCCCCAAATTCTTTCCTTCACATCTCGGCATTTATCGTCATGTGTGAAGCCTTCCTCCGTGTCCCTCCACACTTCGGCCTATGGTTCAAGATTTTTAATGTGAAACCGAAGGTGGTCAATGGGCAACACGCGGACTGTGGTAGCGCCATGGTGAGGAAGCTCCCCAAAGTCAATTGGCCAAGGGGAGTCTTTGTGGACACCGTCAAAATATGGTAACAAGAATGGTTCCATATTATAGAACCCCGTGGCTCCAAGTGGGAAGCCGCACCAGCCTTTAGATCTGGACCCCCGATGAGGCTTACATCATGGACCGACAAGGGCCCGGACTGGGGGCCGGTCCCTGAGGTGCTGCTATTGCATAAACGCGTCAAGAGCATGATAGAGAAGGACGTTACCCTTGCCGGTGTAATCCAAGTGATGCTGATCCGCCGAGCACTTCCCTGCCAGAGGCGGCCCCTCAAGATGTGGGAGTTCAATCTGGAAGGGCCGCGGACCCTACAACGATTCTACGGCACAATGCATAAGGGGATCTAGAAGTGTCGGGGGTTTGGTGCGACATATGCCAACGGATGGCTTATCATGGTGGGGGCGAGTAGAACGTCGCTGGTGCCTGGAAACGGGATGAGGCGAAGACATGCACGCCGGCGGATCTTACCCAGCTTCAGGGCTCTCCGGGGAGATAACACCCCTACTGCTGCTCTGCGGGGTCTCCGCATGATCACCATGGTCAAGTGTTTACACGGTTGCTCCTTGAGCTGTTTCTGGTGGTAGAAGAGGGCAAGGCTAGCTCTCTCCTTCTATCTGGTATTGTCTAGTGCTACCGGGTTCCAACCCTTTGCATGGGTGCCTTGGGGGGTTTATATAGGCCTACACCCTAGGGGTACAATGGTAATTCGACTGGGCGCGGGCCCAGCCGTCAGTGCCTCTGACCTCCGACTTCTCCGCCGACTGCTGGGGCCCGCCAACTGGTGGGCCCCGCTGACTGGTCTGGTACGGAGCCGACAGGCCGGTCCGCTGCGGGCGGGTCTTGCCGGCTGCTGATTACTGTAGCCGTGCTCCTGATGATGCAGGCTTGGTCATGGGGTCGTGGCAACAGCCCCGCCGCCTGGCGGGCGATCACTATGGCCACTCCCCATCTCTTCTTGATTAATGGCGTGTGGGCCCCGGGGAAGGGCTCGGCCGACTCCCCCGGGCCGACTCCCGGCGGGTCCGACTGGCGGTTCTCCCGCCGTCTCCCGAGGTCTCACTGATTGGCGGGCCCCGCTGCCTCTAGGCCGTACAGACAAGCCATCGTGGGCGCAGGACCCGGTACAGTGGCGCTAATGTCAGGGCCGGCCGGGCAACAGTGCCACGCCGCAGGGAGATCTTCCCAAGTACGGCGTGTTGTAGCCATGCCTGCCCTTGGTAAGGGGCGGGGAGTGGGCTTCACTGTAGCCACGCCCCTGCCCCATTCCCTTCGATGAGGTCACGGTTTGTTAGAGTCGCCGGCCGACTCCCCAAAGACGGCTTCTCTGGAAGTCGTCCCTGGGACTCGGCCGTGAGCGGGCAGTCGGCCGCCTTGCCGTAGACTCCCCAGGAAGCGGCTCTTTGCCCTGTGGTCTTGAGGGGCGCAGCCTGCCCTTATGTCTTGAACGGTTATGGGGCACGGGTTGGCCTACCCGTGGCCCATTACTCTGACAGTAGTCCCCGAAGCTGGTGAGGCGCCACGGACGATCGGCCGAGAAGCCTCAGCAGTTTCTCTTTCCGGGTGCTCGACATATGGTCTTGATTGACTTCTGCAGGGCTGACTAGAAGGAGTCGGACTCGCCCAACTCGGACTCACTCAATTTTGATTTGCTCAGTAGTTCGAACGTCGCGGCGGGATTTCAAGTGGCGTGGTAGCTAAGCTTCCAGGCCGCCGCCCATTCTTGGCCTATCGCGTGAGGGCACGTGGCCAGGCCGTTCTGCCAGCCCACACGCGCGACGGGACAGGCCCGTAGGCGGGGCCCGCCACTACCGCGCTTCGGCGCCCGAGCGGATCCGCTGCGGCCCCGGTGGACGGTTGGGATTCCCGTGAAGTTACTGCGCGCAGTAACTTTACGTGGATCGTGGGGGTCGTGGGGTTGCGGGCGCAGTAAATCCCCACGTCCGCCCCCTCGGCTTCGCAGCCCACGGGGCTATAAGTAGGGGGGAGAGGGGGGCACGCGCGCCCCTCCTTCCCACTACCCCTTGCTTTCTTCCTCCTCGTAGCTCCTTGCTCTCCTGCTCTCCTGCTTCCTCTACTCTTCTTCGCTCCGCCGCACGCCCAGGCTCCAGTGAACGCTGCGGCGACAGCTGGCGATGAGTTCTTCCTCCGCTGCCGCGCCTCCCCCAGTGCGCTCCGGCACCTGGGACGGCTCCGAAGTCCACAAAGATCATATCGAGTTCCTCCGCCGGACCCGTCGGCTTCCCTGCGAAGATCGCGTACAGGTGCGTCTTGCGCCGGAGGGGGAGATTTCCCCCGCCCCACAGGAGGGCGAGCGGGTCATCTTCCGCTCGCACTGCCTGCGCGGGCTGGGGCTTCCGGCGAGCAGCTTCTTCCGGTCGTTCATGGAGTTCTATGGCCTGCAGCAGCACCACCTCACCCCCAACACAGTGGTGCTGCTGTCCGCCTTTGTGGCTTTGTGCGAAGGCTTCCTCGGAGTCCTCCCCACCCTCGAGCTCTGGGGGGAGTTCTTCTTCTCCAAGCTCGGCACCCAGGCTGCGGGCGCGCCGGCTCAGTGCGGCGCCTTCATCACCGTGCGACGGACAGGAGCCGGCAACCACTTCCCCTCCATCTCGCTACTGAAGTCGGTGAAGATGTGGCAGAGGTCCTACTTGTATGTCAGGAACGTCGCCACGAGGGGCGACTGGGTCAATTTGCCGGCTTTCGAAGCCGGCCCGCCGGCTGCCAGACTGCCCAACTGGTTGTACTGGGCCAGGTTGCTATCGCCTGCAGGAGCCGGCGCCATCGCGCGACTCCGAGTGCTGACGTAGTCGGAGGGTCTGACTAGTCCGGACCTGGTGGCCGCCTTCGTCTCGCACCGAGTTCTTCCACTCCAAGGCCGCCGTCACATGATATGCCAGATGAGCGGGGGCCGCGACCCGAGTCGGATGTGCACCAAGGACATGCCTCACGAAGAGGTGGCCCACATGGTGAACTACCTCTCGGACAGCAGGCTCCTGGAGGACTGGCAATTCGGCAAGGAGCTGTATTCCCACGCCAACCCCCCGCCCGAGGTGAGTCGCCTTTCTTTCCTTTCTTTTGGTTGTCTTCTTCTTGCCGAGTTTTGTTCTGATTAGTCGGCTTTGGTTAGAATCCCCTTCTTCACCCACCAGCCGGCACCTCGGGGCCGGCCCGTGAGTTCGTCGCCGACCAGGCGGAGAGCGATGTCGATGACCCCGATCTGGGGGCGGCAGCTCTGGAAGACGACGCTGAGGGAGGAGGAGGGACGACAGGCGACTTCAGGCCCTTGGCTACCTTTGCCGAGTGGCCTGAAGACGACTCTAAGGGAGAAGTCGCCCCTCGCCATCGGCCAGGAGCCGGCCAGCCTGGCGTGGGCTCTTCTGCTACGTCGGGTGCTCCAGGCGGCGGGAAGAAGCACCGGGCTGCGCCGACCTTGTTCGGCAGCCGGCCAAAGAAGCCCAAGGGCTCGTCTGCGGTGACCCGGCGGGACGAGGCAGCCGCGAAGGCCATCTGCTTTCGTAAGGAAGTGAAGAAGCCACCGTTGGTTTCTGCGTAAGTATTCTGTCTTCAAAGTTTATTCTTTCTTCGTGATTTGCCTGAGTCTCTGCTCGCCCTTCTTTCTTCAGGGCTCCCCTCTCTCTTGAGCTAGTCGCCGCCGCCTCCGTCATGGGCTCAGCGGAGACGCCCGCCACCACTCGGCGGATAGTCCCCGCTGCCGACCTCCGGGAGGCGACGGAGCGGAATGCGCAGGAGAAGCGCAATGAAGAAGAAGCCCTCCGCCTGGAGAAGGCAGAGGCCGACAGGGCGGAGGCCTCCGCTAAGAAAAAACTAGCGGAGGCCGAAGCCGCCGCCGCGGCGAAGCAGCAAGCTGAGGAAGCCACACGTCGCCAGGCGGCCTTGCTTGTTACCCCGCTGAACTCTGCGCCGCCGCCCCCGGAGTTCATAGGGCATACTGGAGAAGCCGGCGGGGAGAACCTCGTCGAGGAGAGGGAAGGCGGCGAGTCCTCTACTCCGGGTGCGAACGTTCCGCCGCCGCCTCCGCTGCCGTCTGAAGGCGTGCAAGGCGAGCAGCCAACGGACCCTCCGGTGCCGCCAACCGAAGACAAGGCCGTGGCGAGGCTACTCCTCCAGGTCGGCTCGCCAGCGCACCGTCGTCCGAAGAAGGCGACTTCGGCACCCCGCCCCCTAGAAGCCGGCACCGCCAGCTCGGCGGCTCCATACGCCGAAGCGACGAGCGCCGCACCTGTTGGGTGGGTGCGAGGAGGTGGCACAGGGCCGCTGAACTGGGTGCTCCTGGACGTCCAGGCGAAGCTCCGCGCTGAGGGCGACGCCCTCCAGAGTTGCACCAAGGCGTTCCTAGCGTCGCGGGCCGCCGTCCGGGTATGTTTTTCCTTTGGTCTTTCGTTTTTCTTGTTCCTCTCTGTGGGGGCGCGCCAGCGCACCCACTGGGTGTAGTCCCCGAGTTTCGGGTCGGCTGCTAAGCAGGCGGCCCGGAACTCCAATTAATGAACTTCTGGGTACTAACTTTATCTGAAAAGCTTGTCACAGGATTACCACAACCTCCGCGTCACTGCCTTCAACCGCAATGTTGAAGAGTTGGGAAAGCGAACCGCCGACTTGGCGGAGAGCCGGAGTAAGTCCTTCCCTCTTTTTTCTTCTCTACGAGGGCGCGCTAGCGCACCCGCGGGCTGTAGTCCTCGAGATTCGGGCCGACTGCTGAGCAGTCGGGCCGGATCTCCCCGGCGACCTACTTTATTGACGACTGTTGTCTTTCTTCCTTTTCTTCAGGAGCCAATGCTGCTCTTCAACAGCAGTTGAGCGAGGCCAAGTCCGCCCTGCTCGCCAAAGGGGAGGAGTGTAGCAAGCTTGCCATGGAGCGCGATCTTCTGGCCACTCAGTTGGCAGAGCAGAAGGAGCTGCTTGCGAAGTCGCAGAGGGAGGCGGAGGAGACGGAAACCGCCCTCCTGGCCGAGTTCGCGAGCGAGCGCTCCTCTTAGTCTGACAAGGAGGCGCTGCTGTCCTCCGGCTTCCACGAGATTGAAGACATCGTTGATGGTGAGTCTCTTTGTTTTCTTTCTTCGAGCTGCCGACTTAGATCGTGCCGACTCCTGGTCTTTGACTTGCTTTTTCGTTTCTTCATGTCTTTTGCAGACTTCTTCCCTGGGCAGTCGCATGCCACTGTCCAAGCCATCGAGGCCGATCGTGAAAGTCGGAGGGCGGAGGGCGCGGAGATCGCCACCGATGCCCCCCGAACTCTTAATGAGCACATCTTGAGCATCGAGGCTCGCCTCCAGCCGGCTCACTGGATGCTGCGCCGGCTTCAGCGCGTCGGTGCCCAGGCGATTTCCGCCCTTTGGCCGGATATGCAGGCTCCGCGCACCCCCAGCCTGACGGCCAACTGGTTGGAGGTCGCGGCTGGTCGCCTCGAGGCCTGGAAGGGCTCTTCGGCCCGGGCTGGAGCGCGCCGGGCCTTGGAGATCGTCAAGGCGTGGTACCCGGGGGTGGATCTGGACCGACTGGCCACGCTTCGGTCGGAGGCCCAGCCGGAGCTGGCGGCTGCGGCAGACGCCCTCGTCAAGCGTGCTATGGCGATCGCAGAGTACACCGACACGAGCATCTTCGTCCCTGAGCGGTCTGAAGACAGCGAGGAGGTACCGCCGGAGTGGTTTGGCTCCAGCGTCGAGGAGGAGGATGAGGCGGAGGATGAGGGCGAGTCGGAGGCACCAGAAGATGGAGCAGACGGCCAGCCTCAGCCCGACCATGCCTCCAGCAATGAGCCGCGTGCGACCGATCCGACTGCTACCAGAGGCGATCAAGCCGAGACTAGCCGGCCGACCGCCCCGACGCCTGACGCTGGCGCCTCCTCCGACCCCCCGAATCCGTCTGCCGCCTCCTAAGGAGCCGCTGTGTCTTTTGTTTTATCTGCTTCAGTAGTCTTTTGAAGAACTTGATAATTCACACAATTCCACCCGCGGGGTGTATTTGGAACCTCTACTTGACAATTCGGCCAAGGGCCTATGTTATATATATATATATATCTATCTTTTCTTGCTCATTGTTCTTTTGCTGTTTTTCCTTTGCCGCTTTCTCTTAGTTGCCTTCCTTGCCAATCGGACAGCCGCTCTACAGACTATTGCTGGATCAAGTACTAGGCTACTTTGGGAAAGCAAGTACTTAGCCGATTTCAAGATTGTTTGAGCAAGTTAGGTAGAAAACGATAATCCGACTGTCCGAGAGTCGGTTTGCGAGAAAGGCTGGGAGCCGTCTTGAGCTATGTTTTATGCTTTGAGTCCTTAGACATTTTTCATGCGAGCACCCATTCTACCTTACCTCTGCCCATCGTATAGTCGCTCTGTGAGCTGCGGCTTCTGACAAAAGACGGCTTAGGTGTTACACACTACATGTCCGGCTGTAGGAAGCATTTCATAGTGCAAGGCGGCAAGTCCCCGGGCCGACTTGTCGAGCCCGGTGCCAAGCGGCATGACAAAGAGTAACATACTTGTAGGCATAATTTTTATCATACAAAAGGTAGCATGGTACATACTGCATCAACTATAAAATCTTCGGAGAAGATTTGCATTCCATGGCTGCTCTGTCTCCTTGCCGGAGTCGTCCCTCTTGCGTGCTCGGGGCTTCTGAGCGTCGATCAGGTAGTAGGAATCGTTGCCTAGTACTTTGCTGATGATGAAAGGGCCTTCCCAAGGCGGCGACAGCTTGTGCTGGCCGGCTGTTCGCTGGATCAGCCGGAGCACAAGGTCGCCTTCTTGGGAAGATCTTGGCCTGACCTTCCTGTTGTGTTATCAGCGCAGGCTCTGCTGGTAGATGCTGGACCGGCTAAGTGCCAACAGTTGGCCCTCTTCCAGCAGATCGATGCTGTCTTGTCGTGCTTCTTCTGCTTCCTCCTTGGTGTACATGGTGACTCGTGGGGAGTCGAACTCTATGTCCATTGGGATGACAACTTCGGCACCGTAGATGAGGAAGAAGGGCGTGACGCCGGTTGACTTGTTTGGAGTCGTGCACAGACTCCAGAGGACGGCTGGCAGCTCGTCGAGCCAGCAGCCAGCCGAGCGCTCCAGAGGCTCGATTAACCGAGGCTTGATGTCGAACAGGATGAGGCCGTTTACTCACTCCACTTGGCCGTTTGACTGGCGGATGGGCGACGGACGCTAGGTCCAATTGGATACCCTGTGTTGCACAGAAACGGGCCAAGGCGCCTTTGGCAAAAATTTTGCCGTTATCGGTGATGCTGCTGCGTGGTATGCCGTACCGAATTGTGATATCGGTGATGATGGTCACGGCAGTCGGACCGTTCAGTTTCTTAATTGGCTTCACTTCCACCCACTTGGTGAACTTGTCCACTGCGACAAGTAGGTGAGTTAAACCACCTCGTGCTGTCTTGAATGGTCCCACCATGTCTAGACCCCACACTGCGAAAGGCCAGGCAATGGGGATGGTCTTGAGCGCAGAAGCCGGCTGGTGCGGCTTGGAGCTGAACTTCTGGCACCCTTTGCATTTTTGGACCAACTCCTTGGCCTCTTCCAAGGCAGTCAGCCAAAAGAAACCGTGCCGAAAAGCTTTGGCGACGAGTGCTCTTGAAGCCGCATGGTGGCCGCATTCACCTTGATGGATGTCTTTGAGGATCGCCTGGCCTTGCTCTGGCTCTACGCAGCACTGGTAGACACCAGTGACGCTGTGCCTGACCAGCTCTCTGTTGATTATGGTATAGGCTGCCGCCCGGCGTTGTACTTGCCGAGCTGAGGTCTCATCAGTTGGTAGCTCTTCGTTCACCAGGAATTTGAGGATGGGTTGGGCACATGAGGGTGCTGCTATTTCTTCGACTACCAGAACTGCGACTTGGACGAGGGCGGCTGGGCTGGGAGGCGGCGGGCTGGAGTCGACAGCCGCTTGCTGGGCTGATGAAGTCCCCAGGCCGACTGGCGTGGTCCTTGGGCCAAGTTCTGGAATCTTCGAGTCCGTCACCGCTGTCCCCGGGCCGGGCTCGACTGTGGCAGCTTTGGAGTCGCCCGCCAAAGTCCCCGTTCCGACTGCCGGAGCTCTGGAGTCGGATCCGCTGTCTTCGGGAGGAGCCGACATAAAAATGGAGTCTGATTCTGGTGAAGGCTTGACAGACGGCTTAAGGAGGCGTTGAAGGGCGACGCCAGATGGTATTGCTTGGCGGGTAGAGCCGATTCGTGCCAAGGCGTTTGCTTGGTCGTTGTCGTTTCTTGGCACATGGAGGAACTCGCACCCTTCGAAATACCCGCTGAGTTGCTGCACGAGGAAACGGCAGCTCGCCATGTTTGCGTCTTTCGTGTCCCAGTCGCCAGATGACTGCTGGACCACTAAGTCCGAGTCGCCATAACACAAGATCCAGCGGATGCCAAGTTCTTTGGCAAGCCGGAGCCCGTGAATGAGCACCTCGTACTCGGCCACATTGTTGGAGGCGGCAAAATGGATTTGCAATGCATATTTGAGCTTGTCGCCTTTGGGAGAGGTGAGGACGACGCCGGCTCCCAAGCCGGTGCGCATCTTGGAGTCGTCGAAGTGCATCCGCCAATGGGTGGAGTCAGGCGCTGGAGGCAGGCACTGGGTCTTGGCCCAGTCAACGAGGAAGTCGGCCAGTGCTTGTGATTTGATAGCGGTGCGAGGCTGGTAGTAGATGGTGTAAGGAGCCAGCTCTATGGCCCACTTGGCCACTCGACCAGAGGCATCTCGGCTACGGATGATCTCGGCCAGTGGAGCCGTGTAGACCACTGTGATTGGATGCTCTTGGAAGTAAGGCCTCAATTTCTTGGCGACAAAGTGCACGCCATAGCACATCTTCTGGTAGTGGGGGTAGTTCTGCTTGGAGGTCGACAGTACCTCGCTCAGGTAATATACTGGTCTCTGGACAGGTAGCGCTTTGCCTTCCTCCTTGCGCTCTACTACAATGACTGTGTTGCCTACTCGGCTGGTGGCGGCGATGTACAAGAGCATGGATTCCTTGGGAGTCGGAGCTGCCAGGACGGGTGTGTCACACCCTAGCTAGTCATGCATTAGAGTGTTGCATCATGTTTACTCTTTCATCAGAAACTTGAAATGGGGATTTGTGAAACCCTCAGAATCATTTTTGAAAATGACCCAAATAAAAATTTCTCCAAAAGGGTCCAAGAAAATGCTCATGTTGCTCTCTGAAAATATTGGACAGAGATAAAAATCAAACCAATATTTTTAAGAGCTCATAGGTATTTATTTTGGGCATTTGGAATTAATGCATAAATATTTGCATTGGAAATATATTAGTTATATATATTAATATATGTCCAAAAATTATGCCACCTGTTGGGGAGCTCTGGAATAATATATCTAGCTCCTGCAAAAATTGGCATAAGATAATAAAATGATTTAATATTTTATTTAAATCAAAACAAATGTCAGAAATTAGAAAACAGAAATAAATAAAAGGAGAAGCTTACCTGGGGCTCCTCCCTGTGCAGCCCAGCAGCAGCTGGCCGGCCCAGCCAGCAGGCGGCCCAGCCCGCCTCCCTCCTCTGTCGTCTTCGTCCTCGACAGAGGGAGGGGAGTGTGCCCGGCGCGCGCGCGTGCCACCGCGCCACGCCACCAGCTCGCCTGCCTGCCTGCCCCTCCCCTCCTCGTCTGGATGGCCTGGAACGACGCCACGCCCCCCCCGTACTCTCTCACTCTCCCCCGGTTCTTCCTCTCCTCTCCCTCGCTCTCTCTCTCCCGTGTCCGAACGCACCGTCGCCGCCGTTCGCCATAGCCGCCGCCACCGGCCTCCCCTCGCCTCCCCGACATGCTCCCCAGCTCCGCCGCGACCCCCTCTACCTCCTCGTCAAGCCACAAGACGCCGGACGCCCTGTGGAGCCGCCGTCGCCATCGTCTTCCTCCTCGGGCTCCGACCACCATCGCCGTTGATTCGCCGTCTCCAGCGCGTCCCCGAGCCCGCTTCGACGCCCACTGCAACCGCGGTGAGCTCCGCCACCGTTTCCCCCTCTTTTCCCCCTCGTTCCCGCGCCGTAACCCCGTTTCCCACCATGGCCGAACCTCCGCCGTTGCCGAGCTCGCCGTCGACGCAGCTCCGGTGACCATTTGGTCACCCCGGCGAGTCCAACGAGTCCGTAAGGCCCCGTAGAGCATCCCTAGCGCCTTGCTTCGCTTGCCTTCGAGCTCCAACCACGTTCCCGTGCACGACCGAACCCTGGCGGCCGCAGCCGAGCTCGCCGCCGTCGACTCCGGCCACCCCAGGCCCAGCCACGGCCACCGCCCGACGCGCCATCGAGCTGGCTTTCCAACGCACCTAGCCGCACGCCGTTTGGAGCACCACAGAGGAAACCCGAGGCACTTGTACGCCGCGGACCTCGCCGGCGACTAACCGACGGCGGGTTTGACCTGTTTGACCTGGGGTTTGACCCCCCCAGGGTCACTGACGCGTGGGCCCCGTCGGCCAGGTGGTTAGATTAGCGCTAATCACTGTTAATTAACCCCCCCTGACAATGACCAGTGGGCCCCAGCGCCACTAACCCTTAATTAGGATTAAACTAACCTCTGTTAAACCCCCCTGTCACTGACGTGTGGACCCCACACGTCAGGTTTGACCCCAGCCAGCCGCAGTTGACCGCTGACGTCGTGCTGACGTCATGCTGGTGCAATATATATATTTCTAGATTTAATTAAATCAGGAAATTCCAGAATATTATTTAAACTTCAAAAATTCATAACTTTTATTCTGTAACTCCAAATCAGACAAATTATATATGAAAAATGATCAGAAAAATCCAATCTATCCATCTGTACTATTTTCATGCATGACTAAACAAGTTAACTTGATGTTTAATGCAGAACAAGGAAAAGCACTTTAAAAGGCCATGTTTGAGTTTGAAATTTGAATCTTTGATTCAAATTGGTTCAAACCCTTCTGGTCTTAGTTGCATTAGCCCAACACACTCATATTGCCAGGTTTCATGCATGCATCATATTGTTGCACATTGTTTGGTGATGGTTGTGTATCGGTGTCCTTTGCGACAGGTTCTGCCTCCGAGGAGTACCGTGATTACCCTAACGAAGAACCGTATCAGTGCATCGACCCATCAGGCAAGCAACCAACCATTTGATCATATCGATACAATCCCATGTTCTCGCTCCTGCTCTCTTTTACTGCATTAAGACAACGCGTTTCAAACTGCTGTGTGCTACGGTAGTTGAACCCATTTCCTCTGCATGACCTGTCATTGCCACAGTAACTAGATGAAACCCACTAGCATGTGTAGGAGTTGTATGAGCCATATGTATGTGTTGTTCCTACCTTGCTATGCCTGCTATGCTTAGAGTCGTGTCAGGTCTGGTTCATCTGGGTGATGGGCTAGAGTGAAATGATTATGTCGGTAATGAGAGTGGTGTGGTGAACACGATTTGGTAAAGGTATCGATGAGAGGCCATGTAGGAGTACATGGTGGGTTGTTTCATTGAAGCCGACCTTAAGCACTGAGATCTGTATGTGTGATTTAAGATACAGCTACTACCATGCATTGGGCCCGAAACCAATGGACCCTCTCGGCTTCTTATTCACCCTAGTTCTCCGTCCAGGAGTTGCAAGTAGTTTTTGGTGTTTGTAGCCTACTGGAGGCCGTGGACAGCGCTGACCGTAGGGGTGGGCTGTGATGCAGTAGGTACGTGGCCGGGTGTACCGAATACCCGTTAGGTATCTCGGGAACCCTGTTCACATCGTTCGGGGCCGTATGGGAAACCTCGGCCGGACTCCCTGCGGATGGAACCTGAATAGGCGATAAACCTGCACTGGAGGCTTAGGTGATTAGGTAGGTCGTGGCCGACACCCACGTTGGGCTTCCGCTTGAAGGTTGCCGAGTACATGTCGTGTAAACGACGGTAAGTGGTGAGAGCGTGTATGAAGAAGTACACCCCTGCAGGGTTAACATGATCTATTCGAATAGCCGCGTCCGCGGTAAAGGACTACTTGGTTGCCTATACAGTTCATAGACAAGTAAATGGAAACTGCTAAAAGCCTCAAGATAAGTGTGAGTGCCGAGGATGGCTCTTCCATAGGGAGACGGAGGTGGATCCTCGGTAGTGTATTGAAGTGGTGAGTAGTGGACTCGTGTGCGCAAAACCATTTCAAGTTGGAGTATCGTAGGATAGTCTAGCCAAGAGTCAAAGCTGGCTTGCTGCAATAACTCCACCAACCCTTCTTGATAATATGCATGTATGTAGGATCTGATGTAAGTCTTGCTGAGTACCTTTGTACTCATGTTGCTATAATTTACATTTTACAGAAGACGCTGCAACCCCTTCTGATGGGTTCTATGTAGACGTTGACATCAACGAGTAGGCTAAAGGCCCAGGTGGTGACCCTGAGCTTGTGAAGGACCATGTAGTATAGCTAGGCTTTCCAAGTCTCTTTTATTTTACTAGTTGTCTGTACTCAGACAAGTTACTTCCGCTGCTGGTTTGTATGACTGTATGACTTGAATGTTGGGTCGTGAGACCCGTACCTTTGTGTATGTTATGTATGGCTCTCTGAGCCTTAAATAAAGTACTTGTGTCGTAGAGTCATGTTGTGATGCTTCGTTGTATTTGCACATATCGAGCATATTGTGTGTATGATTGAAATGCTTGGTATGTGTGGGATCTGACTACCTAGTTGTTTATCTTTAGTAGCCTCTCTTACCGGGAAATGTCTCCTAGTGTTACCGCTGAGCCATGGTAGCTTGCTACTGCTCTGGAACACTTAGGCTGGCCGGCATGTGTCCTTCTTCGTTCCTGTGTCTGTCCCTTCGGGGAAATGTCACGCATTGAGTACCGGAGTCCTGTTAGCCCGCTACAGCCCGGTTTACCGGAGTCTTGCTAGCCCAGTGCTACAGCCCGGACCCACTTGCTGATGACTGACACGTTCGAAGCTGGGTCATGGATGCCTGTCCCTGTAAGTCTGTGCCACTTTGGGTTTACGACTAGTCATGTCAGCTCGGGCTCCTTATCATATGGATGCTAGCGACACTATCATATACGTGAGCCAAAAGGCGCAAACGGTCCCGGGCAAAGGTAAGGCGACACCCGTGGGGATACCGTGCGTGAGGACGCAAAGTGATATGAGGTGTTACCGGCTAGATCGATGTGACATCGAGTCGGGGTCCTGACAGGGTGGAGTAGTCAGCATCCTCTTCAACTGGTGAAAAGCTTCGTCCGCCTTATGGTTCCACTCGAAAAAAGTGGTCTTCTTCATGAGTTGGTATAAGGGGAGAGCTTTCTCGCCCAGCTGACTGATAAATCGGCTGATGGACGCCAAGCAGCCGGTGAACTTCTGCACATCCAGCAGTCGGCTGGGTACCTCCATTCTCTCGATGGCCTTGATTTTTACTGGGTTGCATTCTATGCCGCGTTCAGAGACCAGTAAACCTAGCAGCTGGCCGGCTGGTACTCCGAAGACACACTTCTCGGGGTTGAGCTTGATCTGGAACCGGCGCAGGTTCTCAAAGGTCTCCTTGAGGTCTTCCAGCAGTGTTTCACGCTTTTCCATCTTCACCACCACGTCGTCCACGTAAATGTGGGCGTTCCTGCCGAGCTGCTTGAGGAGACACTTTTGCATGCAATGCTGAAAGGTGGCGCCGACATTTCTCAAGCCGAACGTCATGGTGAGGTAGCAGAATGCTCCAAACGGCGTGATGAAGGCGGTCTTCAATCTGTCAGCCGGGTTCAGCTTGATCTGGTGATATCCCGAGTATGCATCCAAGAAACTCAACAACTCGCATCCGGCTGTGGAGTCTATCACCTGATCAATTCTTGGTAGAGCAAATGGGTCCTTGGGGCAGGCCTTGTTGAGGCTCGTGTAGTCAATACACACTCGCCATTGCTTGTTCTTCTTTAGCACCAGGACCAGATTTTCCAGCCACTCCGGGAAGAAAACTTCCATAATGAAGCCGGCTGCTAGGAGCCGGGCTATCTCTTCTCCGACAACTCTTCTCTTCTCTTCTGATAAGCGGCGCAGGGGCTGCCTGACCGGCTTTGCATCAGATCGGACATGTAACTTGTGCTCGGCGAAATCCGTCGGTACACCTGGCATGTCTTTGGGAGACCATGCGAAGATGTCCCGATTCTCACGGAGGAAATCGACGAGCTCGCCTTCCTATTTGCTGTCGAGGTTTGCACCTATGACAGCGTACCTCTCCGGGTGCTCCGGATCCAAAGGTATCTTCTTCGTCTCTTTGGCCGGCTTGAACGAACCTTCGGCTTCCGACTCCTTCGGGTCGGGCGATATCTCCGGCTGCTTGCCGGCCATCGCCACAACTCGTTCAAGGATCCGCTTCTCGGCTGCAATCACCAGGGACTTGGCCAGCCGACTGCTCTTGGCCGCGCAAGCGGACGACTTCCGGTAGTCGCCGGCCACAGTCAGAATTCCCCTGGAACTGGGCATCTTCATCTTGAGGTAGGCGTAGTCGGGGACCGCCATGAACTTGGCCAAGGCGGGTCAGCCAAGCAGCACATGGTATGGGCTCTCAAGGTCCACCACCTCAAACCAAACATGCTCTCTTCGGAAGTGGTCTTTGTCCCCAAAGAGGACGTCAATCAGGATCTTGCCGATTGGTGAGCAGGAAAGCCCAGGAACGATGCCGTGGAACACAGTCCGGCTGTTCTGAAGCTGTCTCTGCTTGATTCCTAACTTCTCCATGGTGTCCTTGTACAGGATATTGATGCTGCTGCCCCCGTCTATCAGAACTCGCGAAAAATGCGCGGCCCGTTTGTTCGTGGAAAAGGTGGCGTCTAGGACCAAGGCGTAGGAGCCCGGACTCGGCATCACTTCTGGGTGGTCAGCCCTGCTCCAGCTGACGGGCCTCTCAGACCAGTGCATGAACTCTAGCGTCTTTGAGGCTACTGCGTTCACCTCTTGTCGCTGCAGCCGCCTGCTGCGTCGATCATCAGACATACTGGTGAACACCACATAGGCTCCATGCTCTTCAGGGTACTCGTCTTGTACTGCGCCGACTGGCCTAACTGCCGGCTGCTGGGGCAGAGGCGGAGGCGGCTGCCCAGCAGGCGGGGGTGGCAGGAGGCCGTCTCCCTTGGCGATCCTGGTGAGCCAGTGGCACTTCCGGGTGGTGTGGTTTGATGGCTTCGCACCGCTGTGGAACTTACGTGGTCCATCCAAGGTCTTCTCATAGGAGAAGGCCGGCAACCAGTTTGGCTTGCCGCCTTTCTGTCGCTTGGGCGGAGGCTGCTCTTCTGGCTACTGGGCTTCAACAGTCGCGACCTGCCGGCTGCCGGAAGTCGGCTGCAAGGCCTTGCGCTTGTTGTCGCCCTGCTATTGTCGCCGGCTGGCATCTGCCGCCGGAATTCTTGGAGCTTGAGGAGCCACTTTGTCGGTCGTGCTGATTTGGATTTCCACCTTCATGGAGGAGTCGGCCGTAGCGTACTTGTCTGCTATGATCAGCAGCTCGTCGAGGGTTTCTGGCTCGTCGCAGAGGAGCTTGTGCTTGAGGAGGGTGCCTTCTCAGCACCCGGCTGTGAAGTACTCAATGGCCTGCACCTCGTGCACGCCCTCGCAGGAGTTTCGGAGCTCAGCCCAACGCGTGAGGTAGTCGCGAGTCGACTCGTCAGGGCCTTGCACACACAAGGAGAGCTGACGAGGCTTGGGAGGACGCTTGTACGTGCTGGTGAAGTTGCGGATGAATGCTTCGGTGAAGTCGACCCAGCTGTTGATGCTGCGGGGCTTCAGGCTGTTCAGCCATGTCCGGGCCGTGCCCTGGAGCATGAGCGGAACGTACTTTACGGTGACACGCTTGTTGCCGTTTGCTATGCTGACAACCGTGGAGTAGTCGACCAGCCACTCTTCCGGCTTCACGGAGCCGGTATACTTGGACGTGTCTCTTGGGAGCGTGAACCTTGTGGGAAAGGGCTCGTCCCGAATGCGGGGCCCGAAACAAGGCGGACCCAACTCGTCTTCTTCTTCCAGCGCCAGGGACCGGTGAAGTCGGTCGATCCGGTGGCGGGCGTCATTTTCTCCAACTCCCTCTCGCCGGCCAAGGCGGTCACCGAGAGTCGGATGGTCAACAGGCGGCGAGGAGACTCGCCTCTCCTTGCGGGGAGGGGGAGGCGGACAGTCGTCCCGTCGTTCCACTGCTCTCGGGCGGCCGTCTTGGTCGCGCTCTATGGTAATCCGAGTCCGACTGTGGCTGACAGCCGGCTCCTTGTCCTTCCTTCCTTGGGCACCTCCAGTCAGCGTCCAAGATGTCGTGCCCTGATCTCGGTGTGGGTCGTTGTTTGGCCGCTGCGGCGCCTCCGTGCGGTAGCCGGCCTCGTTCTACGCGGCGGCCGCGTCGAGGAGCCGCTGGACTCGCTCCATCATGAGGCGGCGCTCTTTGCCCTCGAAATTATCCAGCTCATCCGCTGCTGCCTGGGCGGCTCGGATGTTCTCCGCTGGCATGGCATACACGGGGCGGCTAGCCCCAAACAGGCTGGCGATGGCTACGCCGCGCTGCTGAACCGCGCCAAGGCGGATGGGCCCTGCCGGGGCCGGCGAGCCACCAACAGCGTGATCCATCTCCCGCTGGTAAGCTTCTGACAAGCGTCTCATGCTGGCCAGCTTCTTCGCGCCTTCAACAAGCTGAAGGCGGCGCGCTTCTAACGTCTCTGCGTCAGCATCTTCCGGAATAGGCGCAGCTAGGTCTTGCAGCGCCGCGCCGAGTGAGTCGGGTGCCCCTTCGCCAGGGAACTCGTCATGACTGATGACCAGCGCCTCAGTGACGGTGCTTCCGTCGCTCTCCGCGTGGGGGAGAGGTTCGTCGTAGACCACCACGTTGGTGGGGAACGCGTCGACCGACGCGGTGTCGGAGTCGACCAGCATCGGGTCGGTGGAGCCTACAGACTCCAAGTCTACGGCAGGCTCGCCGGAAACGTGAAGTTGATCGAGGAGGCCCACAAGGAGGTTTTCGGGGCCGCCTGCGCCTGCGTCGGACGCAGGTTCGTCGGAGAGGCGGATCTCGCCGACAAGTTCGGCCAAGGAGCTGGCTGCGCAGGCGATCTCAACACCGTGTAGCGCGTCGGCGCAAACTTCGTCTGGCGTGCCTGGCTGGCTGCGCTCGCCAGGGAGGAAAAGGGTTCCCGTCCAGAACAGATCTCCGGACGGCGGTGCACCAGGACCCACGGTGGGCGCCAAATGTCGGGGGTTTGGTGCGACATATGCCAACGGATGGCTTATCATGGTGGGGGCGAGTAGAACGTCGCTGGTGCCTGGAAACGGGATGAGGCAAAGACATGCACGCCGACGGATCTTACCCAGCTTCGGGGCTCTCCGGGGAGATAACACCCCTACTGCTGCTCTGCGGGGTCTCCGCATGATCACTATGGTCAAGCGTTTACACGGTTGCTCCTTGAGCTGTTTCGGGTGGTAGAAGAGGGCAAGGCTAGCTCTCTCCTTCTATCTGGTATTGTCTAGTGCTACTGGGTTCCAACCCTTTGCATGGGTGCCCTAGGGGGTTTATATAGGCCTACCCCTAGGGGTACAATGGTAATTCGACTGGGCGCGGGCCCAGCCATCAGTGCCTCTGACCTCCGACTGGTCTGGTACGGAGCCGACAGGCCGCATCTGCCGCGGGCGGGTCTTGCTGACTGCTGATTACTGTAGCCGTGCTCCTGATGACGCAGGCTTGGTCATGGGGTCATGGCAACAGCCTCGCCTCCTGGTGGGCGATCACTGTGGCCACTCCCCATCTCTTCTTGATTAATGGCGCGTGGGCCCCAGGGGAGGGCTCGGCCGTCTCCCCCGGGCCGATTCCCGACGGGTCCAACTGGCGGTTCTCCCGCCGTCTCCCGAGGTCTCACCGATTGGCGGGCCCCGCTGCCTCCAGGTCGTACAGACAAGCCATCGTGGGCGCAGGACCCGGTACAGTGGTGCTGATGTCAGGGCCGACCGGGCAACAGTGCCACGCCGCAGGGAGATCTTCCCAAGTACAGCGTGCTGTAGCCATGCCTGCCCTTGGTAAGGGGCGGGGAGTGGGCTTCACTGTAGCCACGCCCCTGCCCCGTCCCCTTCGATGAGGTCACGGTTTGTTGGAGTCACCGGCCGACTCCCCAAAGCCGGCTTTTCTGGAAGTCGTCCCTGGGACTCGGTCGTGAGCGGGCAGTCGGCCGCCTTGCCGTAGACTCCCCAGGAAGCGGCTCTTCGCCCTGTGGTCTTGAGGGGCGCAGCCTGCCCTGATGTCTTGAACGGTTATGGGGCACGGGTTGGCTTACCCGTGGCCCATTACTCCGATAGGAAGCTGCTTTTTAAGAAGCAGAAATCGTGGCCAAGGTCCTCAGATGACACTGGCCTCGACTGCAACCATCCGTCCTCCAAGGTAAATTCTAAAAACTCCGAACACCAATAGGCTTCAACAACCCGAGGGAGAGGTGCTAAGTAGTCCATCCCCTTACAGGTCTAGATTAAAAAGGCGGAGTAGATCCGGTGTCTAGCTCTGCTCCTCGAAGACCCAGCCAATCCTCTTTAAATGAGGATGTTGGTCCTGGAGCCATACCAGGCGCCGACAAAGAAGGACAAGAAGAATAAAAGGGAGGAGAGCACTTCAGACGCAATGTCTGGAGATGCTGATGCCCAGTCCTCTCACGAGGGTGATGGCGACGACGACGAGGAGGAGGAGGAGGAAGAAGATGATCCTCCCCGCAAGGGTAAAAAGAGAGCGGCCTCCGAAGACCTGTGTCGGTGTACAAAAGTAGGGGTCCTTTTTGTACCCTTTTACTTGTGCGCGGGCAGTCGTAGCCACAATCCTGCGGCTGCACTTGGCGGGACAGAAGAGGAAGCAAAGACCCAAGACTACCAGAGCCGTGCTTGAGGCTAGAGGCATGAAAAGCAGAGGGGGAGGTGAAACTCCCACTACAAGGCCCTTGCCGGGGTGGCCTTCACGTCCCTGACAAGAGCCTTGTCGGTGCGACTTGCCCAACACCAACAAGGCCGCCACCCTTGAGTCTAAGAGTCCCGACGCCATCAACCACATCGGAACCAAGGCTTGGGAGGCGCCTCCATGCTGGCATGCTGATCTTTTTGAAGACAAATGGCCTACGAGGCCTAGATAGGAACCAAGAAACAAGACAACAACAACGCTCCTTGCCGAAGATGCCCATGAGGCCCCAGCAAGGCTCCTGCCAAAGATACCCATGAGGCCCCGGCAAGCCTCTTGCCGAGGGTGTCCACAAGGCCCCGGCAAGACCCTTGTCGGGAAGATCAGCAAGACCGTGACAGGGCCTTGCCGCCCCGTCGCCGCCCTAGCTCAGTGGCCGACCCACCAACTAAGCAGGTACCCACATGGCAGTATGTGGCTCCTAAGCCAACTAGTAAAGCACCTATGTGGTGGCATGCAGATCTTCGTGAAGATCCTGCCACCACACCAGCTTAGCAGCCTGCCATCCTACATGGCGCTGCATGCCTCATTGGCCTGGACGCATGTCGGATCAAGGCAAAGCAGCGACGGACGGGACGGGCTTCGTTGCCGTCCCCGATAAAGCAAGAGGACACCTAAGTAGCGTATTTAATGCATTTTATCCTGTGATGTCAGGCGATAAACTCGACTACTGTACAACTTTCCGCCTCCTGTGTGCCACTGTGGCAGCCCCTTTGACTATAAAAGGAGGCTTGCGGCGTACTGTGAGGGGATTCGGACTTTTTGGACCCTGCACACTTTGTAGCTAGTCCAAGAACTCCAAATAAACACAAACTAGCAAGAGTAGGGTATTACGCACGATTTGTGGCGCAAACCTAGATAAACCGCCCCCCCCCCCCGCGTTGATCTTCTAAACCCGCTCTTTTTACAGCCCCGCGCCCCAGCAACCATAGTAGGGATTCCCTGTGATCCCATCGGTGTTGTTCCTGAGCCCCGACATCTTTGGTGTGCCAGCTAGGAGGTGCAAGCTATGAAAATCTGGTTTTGAATTCAACCTATCAACTCCCTCATCATGGTGCCCCGAGAAGAGAAGGCGACATCAATCAGCCGCACGCTGGTGCCATCCGCGATAGCAACGATCAGCTGCGTGGCCGCAAAAAGCTAAGTCACGCAAAACTTTGAGTAATTCCCTTTTCTTTTATAGAGTTATTTTCCTCAAAAGATCTCGCTCTTGGTATGAAAAACCTGCACGTGATGGGACCCTCCCGGTATTGGCAACGCCCTTGTTCTGTTTTGAGTTCGCTCAACAATTCGAGCGGCCGCGTTGAGTTCGGCAGGGTGTCCTATCCGCTATTGGCAACACCCTTGTCCTGTTTCGAGCGGTTGCGCTGAGAGCGGTATGGTGGTTCACCCGGCAGCGAGTGCACCCGGCAGGCCGCTAAGGATCCATCCTCAAAGCGCCGTGGCTTGGGCTTACGCACCCGCAAGCCTGTCCAACTAAGCGTAGGGCGTACATACCAAGAAAAATCGAACAGGAAAATAGCATGCGTCGTTTTAAAAAGTACTGCAGAGTTATATTACATCAATTGTTGTTGCGGTTCTAACTTAAGATAAAATTGTCTTGGTCATGAACTCATAGCGGCAAAGAGAAACGGGATGCCTAGTCTCGGCGCTGGCCCTCCATCCACCGGACCCCGTCGACGCGCTTGATGATGCGCTCGATATGCTCCTTGAGCGCCGCAAGGTCCACATCCTCCGACAAGCTCTCCAGCGAGGCGGCGAAGTCGATGTTGTGGTTCCAGTATGCCACCTTGGTAAGGACCTTGGTCAAGGAACCCGGCGTAACTTTCGGGCCTCATTGGCCAGAGAGGTCGCTCGGTTGGAACGGAACTGCTCCAGGGCTCCAAGGACGCCCTCGAAGAATAGAGTCAGCCTGGCATTGGGACACACGTTCGGCTCCTAGGAGTACCTGACATTCGGCATCCCCATGGCGGCTAGATTCATGGTGATCCTGTCGGCGACGTCGATGAGGCGGCTGATCCAAAGGTTTATGCCCTCCGCGTACTCCTTATGTTCAGCGGCATCATTCCTCCGTAGTTGCTTCTCATCCTCCAGGACCTTGTTCAGAGTCTCCTCACGAGCCCCGGCCTCCAAAAGCTTCCCCTCCAAGCCGTCCAGCTTCAACTTCAGATCGTTGATGGAGTCGTTGGCCTTGGAGAGCAGCTTGGCCTTGTCAAAGACTGCGGCCTGGGCATCCGCCAAAGAATGGTTGGCCGTGTCCCTCTCCTTCGTCAGCTCCGAGGGCACCTTCTTCAGCTCCTCCCGCTCCAGCTCCAGCTCCTTCATCTTGTTGGCATGGACCAGGGCCTAAGCATTGAGTGCCTCTTTGTGCCTCTGTTCCAGCTCTAGGGTCCACTGCATGACGAGCTTCTCGACCTCCTCGTCCTTGCCACTGAGTGTGGCGGCGAGCGCCTCTTCACGGGCGGCAAGGTCCTCCTCCTGGGAGTTCAGCAAAGCCTGGTGCTATTGCTGAGCAACCTCGTCCTTGGCGGCCTATTCCTTTGCCACCTCCTGGGCCTTCTCGATGTCAGCCCGCTTCGAAATGAGCTCCTGTTTGCGCTCAGCTAGCAAACCATGGACAACCCTCAGTTCTTCTTCAGCCTCGCGGAACCAGGCATGCGTCTCAGCGATGCGCTCCTCAAGATCTGCCCCCGCTGTCACAGCCCTAGAATTGGTTGTAACTAGCTGGACAAGCATTCATGCATCATGTATATATTTCTGAAAGTTGAATTGGGGGAAGTGGAAAGCCTCAGAAATCTTTTCTAAAAATGATCAACATTAAAAATTGTTTCAAATAAACCCAAGAAAATGTTCCTGTTCATTTCTGGAAATATTGGCAAGAAGTAAAATTCAAACCAATATTTTTGGAATCTCAGAGATATTTATTTTGGGCCTTTGAATTAATTAAATAACTATTTGCATTGGATATATATTCTTTATATAATTAATATATGTCCAATAATCCTCGAACATTTTATGTGGTTTGGGATATTTTAATTCTAGTCACATATTTATTTTCAGGATTTTATAAAATGATTTAGTGTTTTAATTAAATCAAAACAAAATAACATAAATAGAAAACAGAAACAGAATTAAGAGAGAGAGAGAGTAATCTCACCTGCAGCCCACCTGGCCGGCCCAGCTGGCAGCCCAGCCAACTGGCCCAGCCCACCGAGGGCAGGGGTGTCTTCTTCCTCCTGCCAGAAGGCAGAGGAGAAGACAGCCATGGCGCCGCGGCGTGCCACGCCGGCAGCTGCCTGCCTGGCTGCCCCCTCGTCGCCTTGGACATCCCCAACGCCGTCACGCACGCCCCTGGAACCCCTCGCACTCTCCCTCGCTCATCCCCCTCCTCCGTTTCTCTTACTCGCAACCGCCGAGCGTAGCCGTCGCCGCCGACGCGCACCGCCGTGGCCACCGGCCACCCCACGCCTCACCAACGCGCTCAGAGGCTCCGCCTCGACCCCCTCTTCCTCCTCACCGAGCCACGCCCCGCGGGAGCCCCTACAACGCCGCCATCAGCTCCGTCTTCTTCCTCGGACTCCGACGGCCGCCGTCCTCGATTCTCCATCGTCAGGACCTCCCTCGAGCCGCTGAGCCTACCCGTCGATCCGCTGTGAGCCCCTGCTGCTTCTCCTGTGCTCGCCCCCTCTGTTCCCGTCCCCTAGCTCCATTTCTCATCGCGGCCGAAAGCTTCTTGCCACCGGCCATGGCGTAGCCGTGGCCATAGCTGTGCACGCTCACAACGGAGCGCCTCACCGCGCTCAGAAAGCCCCTAGGAGGCCAACGCAGCCGCTAGCCGGCCCCCTAGTGCATCGCAGCCTCGTGCCCGCATGTTCCTGAACTCCGGCCGCCGCAAAAGTTGCCGCCGCTGTTGATTTAGTCAACCCCGGCGCGAGGTGTTGCCACTGCTGGATGCGCGAGTCTCCCAGCTCGCCGTAGCCGCAAACCACGAGCGAAACGATGCTCTGTAGCTCCGTCCCGAGCATCTTCGGTGAGCCACCGCCGTGCTTTTGGTCGCCGGCGTCGACCACTGACGTGGTCGCTTAATTAAGACTAATCACCACTAATCCCTCCCTAACAGACGCTGACAGACGGGCCCCACCCGTTAGTTAACCACAAGGTTATACCCTGTTTAATTTAAGCTAATGACCATGGCCCCACCGTTCAGTTTGACCTGGCCACGTCACCGTTGACCTGGTCCCACACGTCAGCCACAGAAACCAGCCCTGGGTCACTGACCAGTGGGCCCCACTGGTCAGGTTTGACCCGGACCAGCCCAGTTGACTTGGTGACATCATCATGACGTCAGGCTGACGCAGTAATCCTTTTTTTGGAATTTAAATAAATCTTAAATGATTTACTTATTTCAGAAAATGTCCAAAACTTCTAAAAATCATAGAAAATCAACCGTAACTCCAAATGAAATAAATTATATATGAATAATTATCAAAAAAATTCAAGGAATCCACCTGTACCATTTTCATGCATGTTAGAACAACTTAAGGCCACTGTTTAGGAAAAATCAAATGAATGTTATTTAAATAACCACATGTGGAGTTTGAATTTGAACCTAGTGTTCAAACCAACTCCATTTAACTTGTTGCTAGTTGCATTAGGCCAACCAACAGCATATTGCCATGTCATGATCATGCATCATATTGTTGCATCACATTGATTGTGTTCTTCCTTGTTTGCCAGTATTTGTCCCCTCTCGATAGACGTGGTACCGACGCTGTGATCGTGGACACTGATGAAGACCCAATGTTATCTTCAGAAGTGCCAGGCAAGCAAAACCCCCTTGTTCATTCCGATACAAACCCACTCTCTCGCTCCTGCTCTCTTTTACTGCATTAGGACGACAACGATCATCTGCTACTTGTTGCGGTAGTTGAACCCCCTATCCTCTGCATGACCTGTCATTGCCACAGTAAATAGATGAAACCCACTAGCATGAGTAGGAGTTGTTTGAGCCCTAATGTGCCTACTCATTCATGCTTATTTGTCATGCCTGCTACTGCTTAGAGTTGAGTCAGGTCTGATTCATCGGGGATGAATTGGAACAGTGGTGAACATGTCCTACTGTGTGTGAGCTAAGTGTGTGAACATGATTTGGTAAAGGTAGCGGTGAGAGGCCATGTAGGAGTACATGGTGGGTTGTCTCATTGAAACCGTCCTTAGGAACTGAGTTCTGTGTTTGTGATCCATGAAACAGTTACTACCACGCATTGGGCCCGAAACCAATGGACCCTCTCGGCTTCTTGATCACCCTTGTCCTCTGTCCAGGAGTTGCAACTAGTTTCTGGTGTTTGTAGGTTATGTGTTGGCGGCCGTGCGTAGCGCTGACCCTAGGGGTGGGCTATGTTGCGGTAGATACACCATGGCACGGTGTACCGGGCGCCCGTTTGGTGTCTCGGGAACCCTGTTCACATCGTTCGGGGCCGTACGTGGAAACCTCGGCCGGACTCGCTGCGGATGGAACCTGGATAGGCGATAAACCTGGACTAGAGACTTGAGTGTTTAGGTAGGCCGTGGCCGACACCCTCGTTGGGCTTCCGCTTGAAGGTTGCCGAGTACATGTCGTGTAAACGGCGGTAAGTGGTGAGAGCGTGTGTGAAGAAGTACACCCCTGCAGGGTTAACATCATCTATTCGAATAGCCGTGTCCGCGGTAATGGACTTCTGGGTTGCCTATAACAGTTCATAGACAAGTGAAAGTGGATACTTTAAAATGCGCAAGATAAGTGTGAGTGCTATGGATGGCCTTCTCGTAGGGAGACGGGAGCGGATCCATAGTGGTGTATTGAATGGTGAATATGTGGACTCGTGTGCGCCACCTCAAAAGAGTTGCTTGCAGTCGTAGTTCAGGTTAGCCACTGAGTCAAAGCTGGCTTGCTGCAGTTAAACTCCACCACCCCCTTGTTGATACCGATGCATATGTAGTTTAGTACTGATGTAAGTCTTGCTGAGTACCTTTGTACTCACATTTGCTTAATTTATGTTTTGCAGAGAGATTTCAGTCTTGCTAGTAGTTCCGTGTGGACTTCGACGTTTAGCTTGATACCTCAGCTACGATCTTGCGCCCTTGGCAGGATCTGGTAGATAGTCAGGCTTCTCAGCCTTCTTCATTTGTAGTTGTCTGTACTCAGACAAGTTAAGCTTCCGCATGTGCTTGTTGCTTGTATGCTCTGTGTGTTGGGTCATAAGACCCATGTTTGTAATATCTCGCTCCTCGGAGCCTAATGAATAAATACTTTGAGTCGTAGAGTTATGTTGTGATGCCATGTTGTATTTACACATATCGAGCATATTGTGTGTATGATTGAAATGCTTGGTATGTGTGGGATCCGACAATCTAGTTGTTATCCTTGGCAGCCTCTCTTATGGGGAAATGTAGTCCAGTGCTTCCTTGAGCCATAGTAGTCCGCTACAGCCCGGTTCACCGGAGTCCTGCTAGCCCAGCACTACTGCTCAGATCACTTGACTGGCCGGCATGTGTTTCACTTCGTTCCTGTGTCTGTCCCTTCGGGGAAATGTCACGCGGTGACATCCGGAGTCCTGCCTAGCCTGCTATAGCCCGGGTTCCCGGAGTCCTGTTAGCCCAGTGCTACAGCCCGGATTCACACGCTGCTGACCGACATGCTCGATGTGATTCATGTATGCCTGTCCCCATAGGTTAGTGCCGCTTTGGGTTCACGACTAGCCATGTCGGCCCGGGTTCTCTGTCATATGGATGCTAGCGGCATTATCATATACGTGAGCCAAAAGGCGCAAACGGTCCCGGGCCATGGTAAGGCGACACCCGTGGGAATACCGTGCGTGAGGCCGCAAAGTGATATGAGGTGTTACCGGCTAGATCGATGTGACTTGGAATCGGGGTCCCGACAGCTTTGGTATCAGAGCCTGACTGCCTGTAGGATTACCAAGCCAAACTGGTCGAAGTCGAGTCTAGAAATGCTTTAGCTATGTAAGGGAATTGTTTGTGGAAGGGAACGTAAGGCTCTTTTTACTCCTTTACCTTATGTCCTTCTGATCTGAGTCACCCTCTTCTTTTCTACGGGGATTAAGAACTAGGCCTTCTCATCTATCTATGAGGATGACGTGTTACTAAACCGTAGTTGCCTAGCATTGTTGAGTTCAAGCCTTAGTTCAGTTCCTGCTACTTCCATATATTCATAACTGGCCTCAGAACCTTGATATTGTGATGTTGAGTGGTTATGCCACCATTTTTGCAGAATGTCTCAAATCTTTTCGAGCATTTACAGCCGTTATGTTGTCCGAGTCATGCCAGGTCTCTACATAGTCTGATGCATTTGTAAACCCTTTCCTTCCATTCTCGATGTCCTTTTGGGCCAGTTTAATCACACTAATCGGTGAGTTGAGGTACTCTGTTGCCTCGACATATATGTTGGAGCTATTACTATGACCCTAGGTGTTTTAGTGAGTCACCTAGTGATCTAGCCATGTTTTGTATCCCCAGTGTGTGATTCTGGCCATTATTCTCAAAAGCTTCCCGTGATGCCATGTAGTGGTAGGTATTCTATTCATGGGTTCTTGAACCCGAGATTCACCCTACTTACCTCATGTTGATAGTATTTGATAGTTCCTTTAGGATATTAGTAACCCTTGCGATAGTCCTCGAGGTCTGTGGTATATCGTTCTTCCAATACCATGAGCCAATATGGCAGTAGTTATTTGAACCAAAAGATCACAATCAGAGTACTCTTGAGGAGTTCTCCGTTCATAATTGTGACTCTGCCAGTCCTACCTCTCTGCATGGGTTATCCAGAAGAAACATGTCGAACTTGGTTCGACGTACTAATCTATGCATCCACAACTCAGAAAGTTATATGTTCCTCGAGTTGTTCATCTTCAGTTGTATCCCGACCATCTTCTATCAATTGATAGTCAAGTGTATGTGTGCATTTGTGCTCATCGATGCCTATTATTCTTGTGGTCCGTCAAGCCATTCTATTCCGGAATGACTAGGAGAAACAAACTCCAGTACCTCATCCATCTCTGGGATTGGGTCAAAGCAGTTGTATTCTGCAGATCAGAATGCCAATCCAGCTTCTGTTCTGTTATACCTTGGAGTGTTGCCTCCTTATGTCAGGAGAGTCATGAGAATTGCACCTTCTCTTATGAATTATTTACGTAGTGATACTTCTTGCCATCATTGTTCATTCCTCGGTTCCTGTGTTATTGTAACTGGAATGCCGGCAAGTGAGTCGTGATGTGTGAAATCAATACTCCTAGCAACCGCGTTGCTTGGTAGTTAATGGGCATTAACATCATCCTTAGCGTGTTGGTTATTGAATCACCAGCCTAGGACTGATCGTGCTACCTAGCCCATTTTTGTTGGGGCACCCTTCGATCAATGAGTTAGGATTGTGTCAATCCCTCACTCTTTTGATCATATCATCTTGCCCTGAAAAGCAAGGTTGATCTCGAGCTTAGTAACATATCGGTGGTTCATGATTTTCCGAATATCTTCTCGGAAGTATTACCTGGTTGTCACCTGACCGTTATGTTGAGCTCGTGATCAAGCTGGTTTCTTGTAAACCACCCCTTCTCCAAGAATCTGTGTTGGATACCCCTGAGCTAGTTGGTTAAGCTGAACAGTAACTTGGAGAGTTGGAAGATAAAAGGCTTTGCCGAATTTGGTTCTTCCTGAAGGGATATCTTTGTGTTGCGTATGTGTTGAAGAAATATGATATCTTCACCAATTGGTCCTCGTGATCAGTTGTTGGATCTATTGTCTTGTCAAAACTTTGACTTGAGTATGGGCTATCGTCAAATCAAATCAGAACCAACGATGTTCGTAATGTTGTCTTACCCGTGGTTGATCCCTTGAGCATACACCATTACCTCTTTTGGTCGGACCAATACTATCATCGTGTTCACATGATGGTGGAAGTCCAGTGATATGGAAATTCCGATGAGTTGTTGTTGAGCCCATCAACAGCATTTTGTCTCCCCCATGATTCATGTTGAACATCAACCTAGTGTTGAAAACTTGTAAGCAATGCCTTCGTGTCCCGTTCATGAAGTATATGTTGGATGGAAGAAGTGACTTCCTCGAATTCATGTGCACTTGGTGCAAGTTGCCGCCGTGAGTTTGAGAAAGATTGTTTTGTTTCCCTTGGAATCATCCCAAATCAGTCATGCATACGTGCGAAGTATTCTATGGTTTGGTAGATTAATTACCTCCACTCCATATGTGTTCCTAGCACACCAAGCCACTGATTGACTTGTTCAAGGAAAAGAAGTCTATGCTTGGGATCTAATCCATGGACTTGCGTAAGACTTCAAAATCCTTGATGATGGTTCCCCACCTGAACTCGATAGTGTGTTGTTATAAGACTACTACGTGGTCATGCTCGTCTTGGATAGCATGTTCACAGGGTTGTAGCAGAACCAGCTCATGTTTTGGAGCTTGCTATCGCAGTTCATTCCCCGAGAATCTCGCAACGTCATCTCGTCAAATTGTGTTGCAAACTCTCATTTTTCTTCTAGACTGGATGGGTCTGGAATATCCTAACACCAACCAGATCTGAATCTCAGGTAGATATGATGGTTGGAACGTACTCCAAGAACTATAATGTTGGTCTCTCTGTAACCGGTAACGTGGATGTCGTGGCCAACACACCTAGCCGGAAAGCCTATTATTGTAGTATCTTGTTTGAGGAAGTTGGTCACCTCCCCATAAGGATTTTGTAGGATTTACTCCAGAAGTTGTTCCTTATGGATCTATTGTATTCCGAAGTCCGACCACTACTTGGTGGCTATGCCGATGCTTTAAAGCATGACCGTGGTAACCAGTACATCAAGGAGAACATTAGAAGCGGAGAGCTAAATGTCTCTCGGTCGATTATCCAGATTTTGTTTCCTTGGCCTCGCTAAGGTGAAATCTGAGAAAGTGTTATCTTCCTTTGCATCGGCATCATCCATCACCATTCATCATGGTAGTATGTTGTGTTGCCAGGATCCTTGACACGGATATTGGTAAAACCTTGACGAATATGGAGATACTCAAGTTCTTGAGAGCACGCGCAAGCACCAGGTTTTACCGTTGGCGTTAACCGGGATTTGCCTCCAGTTTCCTCGGTTAGGTTATAACATTTTCAAACAGTGGACTCACTCTCGACTGTTGAGCTCTTCCCCAGTTACCAGAATCATTCCCAACATTTGCATTTTGTTCCCAGCCTGCACCTCAGTAGTTGTTGTCCAGGATCATCTTCAAAAGTGGACTTACCATGGGTCTCATCCATTTCCGATGATAAGCAAAAATCATCCATTGTGTTGTCTTCAACAAGGTAGTCCACATCATCCATTCTAGTCGGGGTATGCCATCTCTTCGTACTCCGCCAAACGATTGTTGTGGTTTGCCTTAGGCTGGTTCAAAGAGTGTCAATGATCCTTGTATCAAAAGTAATTCTTTTTGCCACTTAAGGGAATATTTCTGCGAGTCACCTTCCTTAAGATGTCTCGCTATGGTATCATGGAAACCCAACCCCTCGCTACGTTGACACCGTTCACCACCCTCCTAGGTGTGGGAATTCCACTACTTACGTAAACCTTGTCATATGCTCATTTCCATCATTCTTGATGTGTGTATCGTGTCTCATCTCGACAGGTGTCGCTATGTCTCGTTCTGTGAGTTGATCGTCGGTTGCTCGATCTTCGAGAAGATCGACTCCTCTGGATTGTCCTTTTCTTCCCGTTGTCATGTTAGATGGAGTTCTCATAGCAAGACGTCGAGATCAAGGTGATGCAATGAATCAACATCCTTGAGAAAGACATCTGGATCATGAAGATTGTGATAGCTTGTGTCCCTCTGTCTTCTTACCTCACGTCTTGAATCTCAGGGCGACATTCTTGTTTAGTGGGGGCGAGTTGTCACAGCCCTAGAATTGGTTGTAACTAGTTGCACAAGCATTCATGCATCATGTATATATTTCTGAAAGTTGAATTGGGGGAAGTGGAAAGCCTCAGAAATCTTTTCTAAAAATGATTAACATTAAAAATTGTTTCAAATAAACCCAAGAAAATGTTCTTGTTCATTTCTGGAAATATTGGCAAGAGGTAAAATTCAAACCAATATTTTTGGAATCTCAGAGATATTTATTTTGGGCCTTTGAATTAATTAAATAACTATTTGCATTGGATATATATTCTTTATATAATTAATATATGTCCAATAATCCTGGAACATTTTATGTGGTTTGGGATATTTTAATTCTAGTCACATATTTATTTTCAGGATTTTATAAAATGATTTAGTATTTTAATTAAATCAAAACAAAATAACATAAATAGAAAGCAAAAACAGAATTAAGAGAGAGAGAGAGTAATCTCACCTGCAGCCCACCTGGCCGGCCCAGCTGGCAGCCCAGCCAACTGGCCCAGCCCACCGAGGGCAGGGGCGTCTTCTTCCTCCTGCCAGGAGGCAGAGGAGAAGACAACCACGGCGCCGCGGCGTGCCACGCCGGCAACTGCCTGCCTGGCTGCCCCCTCGTCGCCCTGGACATCCCCAACGCCGCCACGCACGCCCCTGGAACCCCTCGCACTCTCCCTCGCTCATCCCCCTCCTCCGTTTCTCTTACTCGCAACCGCCGAACGTAGCCGTCACCGCCGACGCGCACCGCCGTGGCCACCGGCCACCCCACGCCTCACCGACGAGGTCAGAGGCTCCGCCTCGACCCCCTCTTCCTCCTCACCGAGCCACACCCCGCGAGAGCCCCTACAACACCGCCATCAGCTCCGTCTTCTTCCTCGGACTCCGACGGTCGCCGTCCTCGATTCTCCGTCGTCAGGACCTCCCCCGAGCCGCTGAGCCTACCCGTCGATCCGCTGTGAGCCCCTGCTGCTTCTCCTATGCTCGCCCCCTCCGTTCCCGTCCCCTAGCTCCATTTCTCATCGCGGCCGAAAGCTTCTCGCCGCCGGCCATGGCGTAGCCGTGGCCATAGTTGCGCATGCTCACAATGGAGCGCCTCACCGCGCTCAGAAAGCCCCCAGGAGGCCAACGCAGCCGCTAGCCGGCCCCCTAGTGCATCGCAGCCTCGTGCCCGCATGTTCCCGAACTCCGGCCGCCGCAAAAGTTGCCGCCGCCGTCGATTTAGTCAACCCCGGCGCGAGGTGTTGCCACCGCTGGATGCGCGAGTCTCCCAGCTCGCCGTAGCCGCAAACCACGAGCGAAACGATGCTCTGTAGCTCCGTCCCGAGCATCTCCAGCGAGCCACCACCGTGCTTTTGGTCGCCGACGTCGACCGCTGACGTGGTCGCTTAATTAAGACTAATCACCACAAATCCCTCCCTAACAGACGCTGACAGACGGGCCCCACCTGTTAGTTAACCACAGGGTTATACCCTGTTTAATTTAAGCAAATGACCGTGGCCCCACCGTTCAGTTTGACCTGGCCACGTCACCGTTGACCTGGTCCCACACGTCAGCCACAGAAACCAGCCCTGGGTCACTGACCAGTGGGCCCCACTGGTCAGGTTTTAACCCGGACCAGCCCTGTTGACTTGGTGACATCATCATGACGTCAGGCTGACGCAGTAATCCTTTTTCTGGAATTTAAATAAATCTTAAATGATTTATTTATTTCAGAAAATGTCCAAAACTTCTAAAAATCATAGAAAATCAACCGTAACTCCAAATGAAATAAATTATATATGAATAATTATCAAAAAAATTCAAGGAATCCACCTGTACCATTTTCATGCATGTTAGAACAACTTAAGGCCACTGTTTAGGACAAATCAAATGAATGTTATTTAAATAACCACATGTGGAGTTTGAATTTGAACCTAGTGTTCAAACCAACTCCATTTAACTTGTTGCTAGTTGCATTAGGCCAACCAACAACATATTGCCATGTCATGATCATGCATCATATTGTTGCATCACATTGATTGTGTTCTTCCTTGTTTGCCAGTATTTGTCCCCTCTCGATAGACGTGGTACCGACGCTGTGATCGTGGACACTGATGAAGACCCAATGTTATCTTCAGAAGTGCCAGGCAAGCAAAACCCCCTTGTTCATTCCGATACAAACCCACTCTCTCGCTCCTGCTCTCTTTTACTGCATTAGGACGACAACGATCATCTGCTACTTGTTGCGGTAGTTGAACCCCTTATCCTCTACATGACCTGTCATTGCCACAGTAAATAGATGAAACCCACTAGCATGAGTAGGAGTTGTTTGAGCCCTGATGTGCCTACTCATTCATGCTTATTTGTCATGCCTGCTACTGCTTAGAGTTGAGTCAGGTCTGATTCATCGGGGATGAATTGGAACAGTGGTGAACATGTCCTACTGTGTGTGAGCTAAGTGTGTGAACATGATTTGGTAAAGGTAGCAGTGAGAGGCCATGTAGGAGTACATGGTGGGTTGTCTCATTGAAACCGTCCTTAGGAACTGAGTTCTGTGTTTGTGATCCATGAAACAGTTACTACCACGCATTGGGCCCGAAACCAATGGACCCTCTCGGCTTCTTGATCACCCTTGTCCTCTGTCCAGGAGTTGCAACTAGTTTCTGGTGTTTGTAGGTTATGTGTTGGCGGCCGTGCGTAGCGCTGACCCTAGGGGTGGGCTATGTTGCGGTAGATACACCATGGCACGGTGTACCGGGCGCCCGTTTGGTGTCTCGGGAACCCTGTTCACATCGTTCGGGGCCGTACGTGGAAACCTCGGCCGGACTCGCTGCGGATGGAACCTGGATAGGCGATAAACCTGGACTAGAGACTTGAGTGTTTAGGTAGGCCGTGGCCGACACCCTCGTTGGGCTTCCGCTTGAAGGTTGCCGAGTACATGTCGTGTAAATGGCGGTAAGTGGTGAGAGCGTGTGTGAAGAAGTACACCCCTGCAGGGTTAACATCATCTATTCGAATAGCCGTGTCCGCGGTAATGGACTTCTGGGTTGCCTATAACAGTTCATAGACAAGTGAAAGTGGATACTTTAAAATGCGCAAGATAAGTGTGAGTGCTATGGATGGCCTTCTCGTAGGGAGACGACAGCGGATCCATAGTGGTGTATTGAATGGTGAATATGTGGACTCGTGTGCGCCACCTCAAAAGAGTTGCTTGCAGTCGTAGTTCAGGTTAGCCACTGAGTCAAAGCTGGCTTGCTGCAGTTAAACTCCACCACCCCCTTGTTGATACCGATGCATATGTAGTTTAGTACTGATGTAAGTCTTGCTGAGTACCTTTGTACTCACATTTGCTTAATTTATGTTTTGCAGAGAGATTTCAGTCTTGCTAGTAGTTCCGTGTGGACTTCGACGTTTAGCTTGATACCTCAGCTACGATCTTGTGCCCTTGGCAGGATCTGGTAGATAGTCAGGCTTCTCAGCCTTCTTCATTTGTAGTTGTCTGTACTCAGACAAGTTAAGCTTCCGCATGTGCTTGTTGCTTGTATGCTCTGTGTGTTGGGTCATAAGACCCATGTTTGTAATATCTCGCTCCTCGGAGCCTAATGAATAAATACTTTGAGTCGTAGAGTTATGTTGTGATGCCATGTTGTATTTACACATATCGAGCATATTGTGTGTATGATTGAAATGCTTGGTATGTGTGGGATCCGACAATCTAGTTGTTATCCTTGGCAGCCTCTCTTATGGGGAAATGTAGTCCAGTGCTTCCTTGAGCCATAGTAGTCCGCTACAGCCCGGTTCACCGAAGTCCTGCTAGCCCAGCACTACTGCTCAGATCACTTGACTGGCCGGCATGTGTTTCACTTCGTTCCTGTGTCTGTCCCTTCGGGGAAATGTCACGCGGTGACATCCGGAGTCCTGCCTAGCCTGCTATAGCCCAGGTTCCCGGAGTCCTGTTAGCCCAGTGCTACAGCCCGGATTCACACGCTGCTGACCGACATGCTCGATGTGATTCATGTATGCCTGTCCCCATAGGTTAGTGCCGCTTTGGGTTCACGACTAGCCATGTCGGCCCGGGTTCTCTGTCATATGGATGCTAGCGGCATTATCATATACGTGAGCCAAAAGGCGCAAACGGTCCCGGGCCATGGTAAGGCGACACCCGTGGGAATACCGTGCGTGAGGCCGCAAAGTGATATGAGGTGTTACCGACTAGATCGATGTGACTTGGAATCAGGGTCCTGACACCCGCCTTGTCCGTCGCTGCCATCCTGGATTTTGCCTTGTCCATGTGGGCATGGTGGAGCGCCTGGAGCTTCTGGAAGTTGACGCTCATGGCCCGAAGAAGCTAGTTCTCCTGGGAACCACCACCGCCGGTGCTCGATTCATCAGCAACCTGAAGCGCCCGACTGAGGCGAGCGCCTCGTCGTCGAACACCTCCCCCTCGGTTGGCACCCTGGTGCTCGCCGTCCCTAGGAGGTGGATGAATAGGTCATCGCCCACCTTCAGGTACTTGACTGAGCCATGGGCGGAAGAGGAGGAAGGTTGGTCATCAACCATCCCCTCCCTGGCAGGCCCCTTAACAACCTCCTCAGCAGCGGCCTTGCCAGCCTCCCCGACAGGCCCCTTGGCGGCCTCCTCAGCGGCAATCTTGTTGGCCTCAGCCTCGGTGTCTTTAGCGACCTCCTCGATGACGGTGTCAATATCCTCCCGGTCCGCCGAGGAAGGGTTTGGATACCAAGAAAGGGAATGAGACAGATCAAGGTTCGAGAAGAAGAAGAAAGAACAAGGACGGGAAGCAAACAACTTACCCGCACCAGGCTGGGAAGAAGTGGCGCCCTCCTCGCCAACATTCATCGCCGGGGCAGAACAACCGGCACCCAAGCTTGCCTCCTCCTCCTTCATACGCGTGGGCTCGGGGGTGGATGCCCTTGCCAGGGCTGCCCCTCTGGGAGGCGTAGTCGAGACAAACTAGGGTTTGGAACAATGCTCGATACCCTAAGCGGGTACGACTGCCATGTATATATAGGTGAGAAAGTATAGGTACATGTATTGCGTTACAACACATATATCTACAATATATCTAGTCTAACACTCTCCCTCAATCTTAACTATGTCCGCTAACACTCAGGAGGTTAAGATTGCATCGACATCCTTCAAAAGAAGGTAAGGGCAAGGGTTGAGTGAAAATGTCAGCAAGCTGATCCTTAGAAGAAACAAACTTGATCTGAAGTAGCTTCTATGCAACACGTTCTGTCACAAAATGATAGTCAACTTCGATGTGTTTCGTTCGGGCTTGAAATACCGGATTGGATGAAAGATATGTAGCACCGATGTTATCACACCAAAGAATAGGCGACTAGGCTTGAGAGACCTTCAACTCTCGAAGCAATGACTTCACCCATATGATCTCAGTTGTGGCATTAGAAACTGCTTTGTACTCAGCTTCAGTGCTACTCCGAGACACGGTAGCTTTCTTGCGAGCTTGCCAGGCGATCAAGTTAGGACCAAGGAACACAACATGTCCCCCCGTGGATCGCCTATCATCGGGACTACCAGCCCAATCTGCATCAGAGAAGGCTGAGATCAAACTAGAAGTTGTAGGCTACAGATGTAGACCATATGAAACAGTGTGTCGAACATAGCGCAGAATGCGCTTAACCGCCATCCAATGAGGATCACACGGTGCATGAAGGTACTGACACACACGGTTAACTGCAAATGATATATCCGGTCGAGTGATGAGCAAGTATTGCAGTCCACCAATGATGCCGCGGTACTCAGTGGCATCCTCAGAGGAGAGCAAGTCCCCATCAAAAGCTGACAATTTGTTTGTGGAGGACATAGGAGTTGTAGAAGTTTTACACTGCATCATATCGGCACATCGTAACATATCCTGAGAGTACTTCTGCTGAGTGAGAGTCAAGCCACTGTCAGAATGAAGAACCTCCAGGCCCAAAAAATAGTGCAGTCTCCCAAGACCCTAACAGCAAAAACAGCCCCTAGAGAAACCACAAGCCGATCTGCAGCAATGACGGACGAACTGACAAGTATGATGTCATCAACATAGACTAGAATGTACATAGTCACCTCAGGTCGCTGAAGAATGAACAGAGATGTGTCTGCTGTAGACGGTATAAACCCATGTGCATGAAGAGCAGCACCAAGACGTGCATGCCATGCACGAGGAGCCTGCTTCAAACCATAGAGAGCCTTGTCGAGGTGACACAGATGATGTGGCTGAGCAAGGTCAACAAAACCTGGTGGCTGGCGCATATATATCTCCTCTTCCAGAACTCCATGAAGAAAGGCATTATGGACATCGAGCTGATGAAGTGACCATCCTCGAGTAACAGCTAGCGAAAGAAGAACACGAATAGTCATGGGTTTGATAACAGGACTAAACATATCTTCATAATCAAGGCCATACCTTTGTTTAAACCCCTTGGCAACCAATCTTGCCTTGTACCTCTCAATGGATCCGTCGGCATGTTTCTTCACCTTGAACACCCATTTAGAGTCAATAATATTGACACCAGAGGGAGGTGGAACCAGGCGCTAGGTATTATTCTTCCGAAGAGCATGGATCTCCTGTTCCATAGCAGCGCGCCAGTGTGGAATGCCAAGCGCTGCCTGAAAATGGCGCGGTTCCACCATAGGATCATCCTTAGCATGAGCAACACAGGCCACAAGCCATGCAACGGTACCATCCGTGCGCTGGAGAGGCTTCAAGATGCCACTCTTGCTGCATGTATGAGGGCGAAGTGTGACAGGCGGCGGAGGTGTCGGAGAAGCTGCCGCAGCAGAAGAGCCAACATCGAGGAGCGACGCGGAAGACACACCAGCGGGCAAGTCCATGCACTCTGCCGAGGGGGAGTCCACGAGCGCTGCTGGGCCTGGGGTTGCCGGCGAAGACGGGCCGGGCGACAGTACTGTAGTAGTAGCCGGACTAGGCGAGGCTGCCGCAACACCCATTCCATGTGCATGGGACATGCACGAGCGAGCAGCTGGGCGAGGCGAGGCTGGAGCCTGACCCGATGCTTGTGCATGGGGCATGCATGTAGCCTCACCCAATGCATGTGCATGGGGCACGCACATATGGGCAGCCGGCTCACCTGATGCATGTGAATGGGGCATGCACGTACGGGCAGCCGGGCTAAGTGAGGCTGCCGCCCCACCCGATCCATGTGCATGGGGTACGCACGTGCTGTCGACGTCGAGCTCCCTGTCGGGCGACCCAACCGGCGTAACGGCTGCAGTTGGTGCAGCGGCAACCATGTCATCGTGAAGAAGTTCAAGGCGAGCGCCCCATCCAGTTCCTGCACCGTTGTTAGGCAACAACAGAGGAGAATATGCAGCATCTACAAATTGATCAGGCAACACAGGAAAGGAGTGCAACTCGGTAGCGGTAGTATCAGTGGATGGTGAGAGCGTGGAGAAGGGGAAAACAGCCTCATCGAACACAACATCACGGGAAATGTAAACATGGTTTGTCGGAATGTGAAGACACTTGTAACCTTTGTGAAGAGGACTGTACCCGAGAAACACACACTTCTTAGAGCGAAACTTGAGTTTGTGCTTATTGTACGAACGGAGATGCGGCCAACACGCACAACCGAACACCTTGAGGAAGGAGTAATCTGGAGTTTCATGAAACAACACTTCTATAGGAGACTTCATGTGAAGAAGTCGTGTGGGAATCCTGTTTATCAAGAAACAAGCAATAACTAAAGCATCGCTCTAGAACCGAAACGGAACAGAGGCATGTGCTAGAAGTGTTAGACCAGTTTCAACTATGTGACGGTGCTTGCGCTTAGCTGCACCGTTCTGCTGATGTGTATGAGGACAAGACACATGGTGTGAGATTCCAAGCTTCTGAAAGAAGGTGTTAACATTACGATATTCACCCCCCAATCAGACTGAACATGAATAACTTTGTGCTTAAGCAACCGCTCAACATGTGCTTGAAATTGCATAAAGACATGAAATACATCAGATTTGCGCTTAATAAGATAAATACAAGTAAAGCGATTGAAAGCATCGATGAAACAGACATAATAGTTGTGACCACTAACAGAAGTTTGGGCATAGCCCCATACATCCAAAAACACAAGTTTGAGAGGAGCCTTGACAACACGACTCAATATAGAAAAAGGCAACTGATGACTCTTGCCTTGTTGACACGCATCACACACTAGAAACTCCTTATTACTTGACTCATATATTGAATTCATGATCCAGCCAACTTATCCAAAAGTCCGAACTGATGGAGGGAGGTGGGCAATATATTTCAACACTCCCCCTCACGTCTAGACTATTTTAGTTCTTAGACGTGGGTTTGAAGTAGGTCGCAGAATCGTTTTTATAATACTGCGTTGGCAGGTGTTGAACTCAAGACCTCTTGGCTCTGATACCATGTTAGACAAACTAGAGTTTGGAAGAATGCTCGATACCCTAAGCGGGTACGGCTGTCATGTATATATAGGAGAGAACGTACAGGTACATCTATTGTGTTACAACACGTATATCTACAATATACCTAGTCTAACAGGGGCGGCGTGTTGGGAGTGACCCTCGGTGGCTCCTCCTACTGCCGTTCTTCTTCAGCAAACCCGACAAGGTCAGCATCAAGAATTCACACCCCAATGCTCATCAGTGAAGGAGTGAGTGATAAACTCACGCTGGGGGCTAAAGCGAGGGCTGCGTCGGGGGCTGCTGTCCGGGCTGCTCTCCACCAACACCGGCGCATGCGAAGTACCCGCCAGGGGCTTGTTGCCCGTCGAGGCCTTGGCCCTCTTCGCCACCCTCTGGGCCAGCGCCTCCATGTCCCTCTGAAGATAACATCAAATCAAAAGAGGATAACATGGGCGTAAGGTCAGGAGATGATGGGGGGGCGAAATACTTACTCGTCCTCCACCTCCTCCCCCAGTGGCTTCCTCTTCCTCTTCGGTCTAAAACATCCAAGGTCGAATTCAGCCTCCGGGGTGCTGTCCGAGGGAGGGGGAGAAGGAGGTGGGGTATGGCGTCGCTTGGATGAGGAGGAGGCAGTCGTTGTATTCTTCGCCACCGCGGCCTTCAGCCTCTTCTTCGCTGCCGCAGCCTTCATCGCCCTCGTCTGGCGCACGAGATGCTCCTGAGCCGATTGCCGCTGCACGGTCCTGCCGGTCCGGACCGGCTTGTCGAAGCTGGCCCGCCGCAGGATGTGTTTCTTCCCTGCGGACGGAGGGTCGCCCACTTTGGCTTCCTCTTTAGGCGACTCGTGGCCTGTATCTTCAATAAGGGGGGCCCCGGCGCCGTCGCCGCTGGCCTCCTCGGCAGACTTTTCTGCCTACTAGGCGAGCTCATTCTCCTCCGCAGCCATGTCGGCCTCATCCTCCACGGCGCCGGTGCTGCCGGCCTCCTTGGCAAGTGTCGCTTCCGCCGCCCTGGCGGCGATGTAGTCGAGCTCCTCCTTGGTGGTGTCGCGGATGAGCAGCAGCTCATCATGGACATAGCCCTTTGACAAATTGTCGAAAAAATCCTGCACTTCCTCTGCTGGCAGCTCAACCCAAGCCGGGTCGAGGTCGTGCGCGTTGAAGTCTGGCATCATGGCAATGATGGCAGACTAGCAAGAGTTGTTGCTCAGCGGGACCACTCCTGCCGGCAACCCAAACAGGGGCCCCTTGACGGCCTTGCCGGCCTTCGCGGCCCGGCTAGTCCTCTCAGCCCTGCCGTCGTCGTCCACATTGAGCTGGAAGAGCCTCTGACAAAAATGGGCATGCCCCAGCACCGTGAAGTTATGCTTCAGGCCAGGCCTGAGCCTCATGACATCAGCCGCATTCCTGAAGTCCCAGGCTGGTCTCCCCTTGTTGTGCAGCGGAGCGATTCGGTGACGAATGAAATCGTCCCCAATTAGCTCAAGGGCAAGCCCGGCCATGGTGAGGCGATGGATCCTGGTGGTGGCGACCGTGAGCTTCTTGTCATTGGCATCGAGGTCGCTCCAGTCCTCGTGGAGGGTCGGCAGGCTCTGACAAACTTGGCATAACTCCTGTGGATCCTCCTCCCCGATCCAAAGCAACCGGCCCCGCCACTTGTCCCACCTCTCCTTCTGGGCACCCTCCAGGTACGTGCCCTTCTCCTGGGTCCTCGGGTTCCAGGTGATGCATCCCGAAATGGCGTCCCCTGGCTGGATGCGAGGATAGAAGTAGTGGCGGAAGAGCGTCGTGCTGGGGAGCACTCCAGCAAAGCCCTCGTAGAGATGGGAGAAGAAGGCTATGCACGCCACGACATTCGGCGTAAAGTCAAGGAGGTGAAAGTCGTAGGTGTGCATGATGTCGTTGAAGAAATCAGAGAAAGGGGGCCAGAGCCTACAAGAAAAGTAATCGACAAAGAAGGGGTACCGATTTGTGCCGGCCTTGGCGAAATCGGCAGGGATGATGAGCATGGCAGGGTGCCCCGTCGTCTTCGTCCCCCATAGGTGCTTGAAGTAGTCCCTGAGGTGGACCGCATCGATGGTCAGGGGCAAATAGGCGTGTTGCATCCGCAACACTGCCAACTCGCTCTCTGGTGCCTCTTTCTCCCCGACGTCCTTGGCCATCCCTTTGCCTTTGCCTGTCTTGGGCGCCATGGTAGCTGAGAGGGGATGGAGGATTAAGGGCAGTGAGGGCGCGGTGGCACCGAGCAAAGGAAAAAGCTTGAGGAGGAGGTAGGGAGCAGCGGTTCCGGGATTGGAGACGACACATGGGGTAAATGAGCAGCGCGCCTGCGGTTTCTCCTTTTTTATTGGGAAGGCGTGAGCCGCTTCCTTACCATTTACCACGATGTGATGCAGGAGTACAACAATCGCCCCATGCACGACCCCCACGTCATGCATTCAATGCAGGTCGTGGGGAAGCGCAACTGGCGAGGGACTTACTGTGGTAAAACTCCGCCGCACGCGTGCCCATGCACCGTTCTGGGCCTGGCGCAATAACGTTTCGCGCTTATATGTGGCCCAGGCCCGGGGGCTCTTGTCGATGTACAAAAGTACCGGTCCTTTTTGTACCCTTTTACTTGTGCGCGGGCAGTCGCAGTCACATGCTTGCGGCCGCGCTTGGCGGGATAGAAGAGGAAGCAAAGACCCAAGACTACCAGAGCCGTGCTCGAGGCCAGAGGCATGAAGAGCAGAGGGGCAAGGTGAAACTCCCCCGTCAAGGCCCTTGTCGGGGTGGCCTTCATGGCCCTAGCAAGAGCCTTGCCGGGGCGACTTGCCCAACACCAACAAGGCCGCCACCCTTGAGTCTAAGAGTCCTGACGCCATCAACCACATCCGAACCAAGGCTCGGGAGGTGCCTCCATGGTGGCATGCAGATCTTTCTGAAGACAAAGGGCCTGCGAGGCCTAGATAGGAACCAAGAAACAAGACAATAGCAAGGCTCCTTGCCGAGGATGCCCACGAGGCCCCGGCAAGGCTCCTGCCAAAGATACCCATGAGGCCCCGGCAAGACTCTTGCTGAGGGCGCCTACAAGGCCCCGGCAAGACCCTTGCCGGGAAGATCAACAAGACCATGGCAAGGCCTTGCCGCCCCGTTTCCACCCCAGCTCAGTGGCCGACCCACCAACTAATCAGGTACCCATGTGGCAGTATGTGGTTCCTAAGCCAACTTGTCAAGCACCTACGTGGTGGCATGCAGATCTTCGAAGAATTTCAGAGTGAAGTGGAAAATCATTGTAACAAGAAAATAAAGTTTCTATGATCTGATCACAAAGATGAATATTTGAGTTACGAGTTTGGTTTTCATTTGAAACAATGTGGAATAGTTTCGCAACTCACGCCACCTGGAACACCATAGCGTAATGGTGTGTCCGAACGTCACAACCGTACTTTATTAGATATAGTGCGATCTATGATGTCTCTTACCGATTTATCACTATCGTTTTGGGGCTATGCATTAGAGACAACTGCATTCATGTTAAATAGGGCACCATCTAAATCCGTTGAGACGACACCATATGAACTGTGGTTTTGCAAGAAACCTAAGCTGTCGTTTCTTAAAGTTTGGGGCTATGATGCTTATGTGAAAAGGTTTCAACCTAATAAACTCGAACCCAAATCATAGAAATGCATCTTCATATGATACCCAAAGGAAACTGTTGGGTACACCTTCTATCACAGATCTGAAGGCAAGATATTCGTTGCTAAGAATGGATCCTTTCTAGAGAAGGAGTTTCTCTTCAAAGAAGTGAGTGGGAGGAAGATAGAACTTGATGAGGTAATTGTACCTTCTCCCTTGTTGGAAAGTAGTTCATCAGAGAAATTAGTTCCAGTGATTCCTACACCAATTAGTGAGGAAGCTAATGATGATGATCATGAAACTTCTGATCAAGTTACTACCGAACCTCGTAGGTCAACCAGAGTAAGATCCGCACCAGAGTGGTATGGTAATCCTGTTCCCGAGGTCATGTTACTCGACCATGATGAACCTACAAACTGTGAGGAAGCGATGATGAGCCCAGATTCCGACAGATGGCTTGAGGCCATGAAAATTGAGATAGAATCCATGTATGAGAACAAAGTGTAGACTTTGGTGAACTTGCCCGATGATCGGCAAGCCATTGAGAATAAATGTATCTTCAAGAGGAAGACGGATGCTGATAGTAGTGTTACTATCTACAAAGCTCGACTTGTCAAAAAAGATTTTTGACAAATTCAAGATGTTGACTACGATGAGATTTTATCACTCGTATCGATGCTTATAGTCTGTCCGAATCATGCTGGCAAATGGATGCCAAAACTACATTCCTTAATGGTTTTTAAAAGAAGAGTTGTATATGATGCAGCAAGAAGGTTTTGTCAATCCTAAAGGTGCTAACAAAATGTGCACGCTCTAGCGATCCATCTATGGACTGGTGCAAGCATCTCGGAATTGGAATATACACTTTGATAAATTGATCAAAGCATATAGTTTTATACAGACTTGCCGTGAAGCCTGTATTTATAAGAAAGTGAGTGGAGCACTACAACCTTTCTGATAAGTATATGTGAATGATATATTGTTGATCGGAAGTGATGTAGAATTTTATGGAAAGCATAAATCAATGTTTGAAAGGAGTTTTTCAAAGGAAGACCTCGGTGAAGCTGCTTACATATTGAGCATCAAGATCTATAGAGATATATCAAGACGCTTGATAAAAAATTTCAATGAGAACTTACCTTGAGAAGTTTTTTGAAGTAGTTCAAAATGGGATACTCAAAGAAGGATTTATTGCGTGTGTTACAATGTGTAAAGTTGAGTAAGACTCAAAACACGACCACGGTAGAAAATAGAAAGAGAATGAAAGTCATTTCCTATGCCTCAGCCATAGGTTCTATAAAGTGTGCTATGATGTGTATGTCGGATTTCGGGTTCCGGGAGACCCTTGAGGTTCGAACACTGGGGTGCGCGCGGAGATTTCGCCTTCTACCTACCTGCACCCCTCCGCCTCGCTAAGATCTAAGCTATGGAAAGAACAACGCAAGAGACACAGGGTTTATACTGGTTCGGGCCACCGTTGTGGTGTAATACCCTACTCCAGTGTGTGGTGTGGTGGATTGCCTCTTGGGCGGATGATGATGAGCAATACAAGGAAGAACAGCCTCGCGAGGGTCTGTTCTTGGCTGAGGGGATGAACTGCTAGGAGGAGTTCAGTCACCCTTCTCTATCTCTCTGTTTTTGATTCTCTCTCCGATCTCCATGCCTCTACCCTGTGGGTGGCTAGTCCTATTTATACGCAAAGGCCCTGGGCCTCTTCCCAAATATTGAGTGGGAAGGGCGCCAACAATTGCCCATTTTGAAGGGGAACATCTGGTACACTTATCCTGACTAAAGTTGGTCCTCGCCTGCCAAAGGCTCTGGTGGTGACGCTGGCTTGGGCTCCACAATGACTTCCTTCCTGCCGTTGGGCCGGTCTTCTTCTTGTTGCACCGAAACGGGTGCCTTTGCTTGATGCTCTCACCTGCGCTTGCTTCCTTTGCACCAAAGAGGAAAGGAAGACACTACACGGGCTGGCGCCCGCCTGGCACCCTTGGTCGTCATGGCTTGCGTCACGGGCACCTCGTGAGGTACCCCGCCTTGATCTCTCCGCCTCCTCACGAGCCATCCTGATGAGGCCGTGCTTGAGGAAGCTCTGTGTCGTCCGCCCCGCGAGGCTTGGCCCCTCGCGAGGGTCTTGGGTCTGTGTTGATGAAGACGGGCCCTGCTGGGCCCCCTTTGAGCCACACCGCAGGCCGCAGGCAGGCAAGTCTGGGGACCCCTGTTCCCAGAACACCGACAGTAGCCCCCGGGCCCAAGGCGTGCCCGGACTTGGCCGTGCAGGGAGGCAAAAGGGCAAGGGCGAAGCGCCGCGGGCCCTAACAGCCTACGGCCTTGGGCGCCGCGTGGCGGTTGATTGGGCGTGGGCGGCACTATTCCCCCATGCCCCCTTATTTTGCGCCATGCTAGGCGGACTCGTAGTCATACACAGCCGCTCCCCTTTCTGTTGCTCGAGCGCCCTCTGTCCTTCCTCCGCTCGAACTCCAGCTTCTGTTTTCAACCCAATCTCGAACCTTCCTCCCCCCCTTCCCATCGCCATGGCTCTGACGAAGAAGGGAAGAGGGAAGAAACCCATGCCTCCACCTTGCTCGCCGCCATTGGCGGCCCCCGCCAAGGGCTTGGGCAAGGTCAGCTCGGCTCTGGCCACTATCTTCAACGAATGCGGGAGGACGACGCCCTGGCCCGTGTCTCACTTCTCCATCGACAGGATAGTCACCGAGGTCCAGTATTGCGCCGACGCCCTGTGGGCGGCTCTGGTTCCCCCCTTTTCTGATTTCTTCAATGTCATGCTTTCCCACTATCAGATCCACATGATGCATCTGGGTCCTGAATCCATCACCCTTCTTTCGGTCTTCGCCTTTGTTTGCGAGGCAATGATGGGCATCCTTCCTTCGGTTGCCTTGCTGCGCCACTTCTTCTCTCTGCGTCTTGTTGACCCTACCCAATGCTCGGCGTGCGTGAGCTTCGCTGTCGCGTCTGAGACAGCGGCATCAGGGATTGAGTTCAGGCTCCCTCCGCCTGCGGCTGGGTTCCGCGAGCGGTGGCTGTATGTGGATGTAGGGGTGCCCAGCCCCCTGCTATCGGAGCCAACTTCGCCTTCTGTCCCCAATTCGGGCTGGGGCCAGGAGACGGTTGAGAGCCCCGGCTCGCCTTGGTCTGGCACCGCTTCGCGTTCTTGAGGTCGCTTGGCGTGACAGTGCCCAAGGTGGTGAAGGAGTTCCTGCTACGCCGCGTTGCTCCTCTCCAATGCCACTCCCGCCGGATGTGGGCCTTCAGCGGGCGTGATGATTGTATGAGGCTCCAGGAAGAGGACCTGACGCCTCAAGTGCTGAGGACGGCGCTCTTGATCCTGACTGGGGACCCCAACCCTGGCAGCATCCAGCAGGGAGGGGCCTTGCTGTACCTGTGCCAGAACAGAGGCGATTTTGTGAATCAGATGCCGATCTTTGATGAGTGGGGGCCGCGCCCCGCCGGCCTCCAGGGGCCTCGCGAGAACCCAGTGATGGTGACTGCCCTTCCAATCGGCCAAGGCGACTCTTCCTCAAGTGGCGGAGCAGGGAGGCATGAGGCGCCAGAGACAGCGCCTGGTGATGCTCATGAGGGAGCAGCTCTTGGGGTCCCGTGCCGCTGAGGCTGAGGGTGGCAAGCAGCTGCCCTCAGCGCCTGTGACTGAGGCCCCTGAGGCTCCAGCCGCTTCTCTTGGCGAGGCGATTGGCAGCGCGCATCAGGCAGGCGCCCCTGACACGGATCGCCTTGACGCTCCGTCTTCGTCGTAGGTTGATCCCTGCGCCCAACTCTTGGGCCGCTTCCGCGTGGACTTTGAGGCCCTCCGGAAGAGAAGGGAGGCCCTGGGCGACGATTACCCTTGCCGCCTGCTGAAGCGTAGGAAGTACTTCACCACTGATGAGTAAGCCTTCTCCTTTCCCAGCTCCCGATCCTTCTATTGCTTTTACTGATCCTTGCTCCGCAGGCCCCCTTGGCTTCGCCCCCTCCATCGTCCTCAAGCGCTCCGAGCAGCAGAGCCCTTGTGGTGAGGGCGATCGGAGAGGCGAACCGTCCCGAGGCGCATCGTGGCCCTGCGCACCTCATGATCCTCCTTCGCGGGCCTTCTCGTGGCATAGCCGGCCTGCCATGGGCTTCTCGCCTGGTCGTGGACTGCGATTGGCTGAGGCGCTCCCTGCGCTGTTCATCTGGGGATGGGCTGGCTCCAGGCCGGGCTTCTTGCGTGGCATGCCCCGCCATCGCGAGGGTGCCAGCCCCCAGCCCCCTGCCCGGAGGGGGAGTGCAGATTCGTGGCCCCAGGCGCTTGCTTGGGGCAGATGATGGTGTGCAAGACGTGCTCGAGCGTGCCCGGGAGCGTCGCGCTCTTCGCCAAGGATTCCTTTGAAGGGCGGCTGACGTGGTGAGCCTGCTTGGTGAGGATCTTGCTGATGAAGACGCGCGCCTTGAGGCCGAGGGCCTGTGCCTGGCTGCAGAGAGGCGCGAGCTGGAGGGCGCCATCGCCCTTGCGTGCCGTCAGCGCGATCTTGACGATGCAGAGGCCGAGGCGTCGCTGGTGGCCTCTCGGGAGGCCCGATCTTGGGCCGCTGAGGAGGCCCGGGAAGCTGACCGGCGGCGAGAGGCGGCGGAGGAGCGGGCTCGGGAGCTCTTGGCCTGGTGCCACTCACTGGAGGATCAAGTGGAGCTGCGCGAGGCAGCCCTCGCGTCGATGATGGTGGCCTCTGGCAACCCAGCAGAGCTCCAAAAGCGTGAGGAGGCGCTGACGCTGGAAGCCGCCGAACGTACCCGTGAGTATGAGCGTCTGGAGACGAGGGAGCGCTTGGTGACGTAGGCAGAGGATGATGTCGCTGCACGGGAAGCCCGTGTCCTGGAGGAGGTCGGATGTCGGGTGGCGATGGCGCGCTTGAACCTCGAGCACGAGTTCGAGGAGAGGCTGGGGTTGATCCAGGCCGAGGCTGGAGGTAGGACTACTGCCTTGAGGGCCAAGCTGGAGGAAGCGACGCGGCGGGCCGATGCTTTCCGGGCCGCCCTTGAGGTAGCGCAAGGGGAGTCAACCACCTCCCAGGCCGAGGTGCTCCTTCTTCGCCAGTGGGTGGAGGAGGCTGAGGTCGTCGCGCGCCAAAATGTGGACGAGATACGTCTGCGGCGGATCCTGGAGCATGAGCATGGCCCCATGCTCACCATCCTCCGAGAGAGAGCCAACATAGCCTTGGGCAACATCTGCGAGGCGGCTGTTGGTGAGCCGCACGCAGTCAGCTACGCCGGCAACCTTCAGTTCTTCACCGACATGGTGATGCAGCCAGAGGCGCAGTCGGTCAGGGCTGACAGGTTGGTGGAGGAGAGGAGCCGCGTCCTGCTCGGGCGCGCCTTTTCTCGCGTCTTCAGCCATCTCCGGAACATGGATCCCCACTTCGATTTCTACGCCGCCATCGCCCTAGTCCCCTAGGCCGTCCGAGACGACCTGGTGCACTGGGTGGAAGACAATGTGGATGCTCTTGTCAGGGCCTTTGCTTCAGACAACGACGGCGTGATCGTGGCTGCCGACGAGGGCGGTGTGGTGAACGGCCCTGCCGCCGCTAGCGGCGACGCAGACAACGATGGCGAGTCCAGCGATGCTAGCAACGGTTCGGGTGGTGCTCCTGAGGATGCATTGGGGGATTTATCCGACTGATTGTGCATCGTTCCTGCTTCCTTACCCTGCATGAATAGAACTCAGGTTTTGGCCTGATGGTTGTGAGAGCATTTTGGAGGGGGAGCCCCTCATGTAAAACTTGTGTTCATCGTATTAGTAGACGTTACATTGCCCATGCGCCCGCGCCAAGTGGTTGGCTTAAGCGACGCGCTGGTCGGCTAGTTTACCTTTGTCAAGTGCGGGCCCTGAGGTAGCCCGTGGGAGGTTGTGGTGTCCCGAGTGTTCCCTGATCGAATCCGTAGGATCTGCAGCAAAAAACCCTCCTGAGAGGACGCGGCGGCGGCAGTCTGGGCTGCGCGCAAGCTGGGCCTGACCCGGCTCATGAGGGGCTCACGAGGGGAGGCAGCTGAGGCGAAGCGGTAATCAAAACGCGAGAAATTGCTCGAACGAGACTAAGCACCCCTTCCCCGAACACACGCAAATCTCAAATTCGAATCCAACTTAAATCCAACGGGGGAAAGTGACAACCAAAGGGAAAAGCAATGAAAGCAGACAAAAGGCCGCATCTGGCACCTAATCTAGTCTTGGACGTCTTCTCACCAGCGTGGAGCTAAGTGCTGCCACTGGGCGTGGGAGGGAGCCCCAGGGCCTGAGGCTGGCACCCCTGAGACTCCGGAGCGTGTACAGCCCCACTCATTATTACGTGAGAGTGTCACGGGGCAGCGAGCTTCACAGGCACTGGGCCTTCTTCATAGGTACCGGCCTTGCTTCATATCGCCAGATGAGGGCCCCGCCTTGCGCCACACTCTAGTGCCATCAACGACGACTGGAAACCAGGACGCCTCCGATGGGGTAGAGCGGTCGCCAGCGGTTCCCCCGACGACCACGGGTCCTCCGCCAGGGGCAGGCCCTGAGGCACCTCCCCAGCAGAGGGCCTACCTCCTGAGAACACCTTGCTCCGAACGCCGCGGTGGTGATGTCGGATCTCGGCCCCTCTCCTGCAGCCCCCTGCGCCCTCCTCCCGAGGGGTAGGAGACTGTGGGAGCGGGACAGCTGCTCGCTGTGGCGACCTGCACCTCCTACGATCAATGATTAGCGTATGCCTGCTCCTGAGGAATTAGCGGTACCCGATAATCGCTGCCTCCAGCGTGGCCGGTGGGACCGTCCCGGGGCTCCTGGAAGAGCTCAGCTTCTGGCGCCTCGTCCCCCCAGCTTGGGCTGAGGAGTGAGCCTTGTTCGCCCTCATGAGGGTGCCCTTGGTCCATCATGCGGGGCATGTATTCTTCTGGCGCCGTCATCCCAAAGGCCACGCCGTAGTGCTCCGCGTGCCATGCAGCTCTGCTTGACGCGCCCACCGTGGGGTGGTAGCGCGGCTGTCCACTTGGGCCGTGGGTCGCATCGAGTCCTTCTTCTTCGCGGACCGGGAGCGGGGGAAGCGCCGCCGCCGGTCCGGTGCCGACAGCTTCGCTGGTGTTGGAGTAGCCTTGGAGCCCTCGAGCGCGCGCGGAGCCCCCGCGCGGGCCGCCCTGGGCTTGAGATGGGAGCTGGGTGCAGAAGGGTGAGCCCCCGAGGCGGCGAAGCCCAGGAGCTCTGCCACCGGCTCCAGCAGCACGTCGCGGCCGCCCTCCAGCAGCCTGCACTGCAGCAGCTCTCGGGCCACCGTGAGCGCGGCCCTCGAGTTCGCCTGCTCCCGGCGGGTGTACGGTGTCGTGGTCGCGGCGTGATTGGAGGCCCTTGCTGCTGACCGCGCCTGCCGCGGTGTGAGAGCTCTCGAAGCTTGTCCGCGTCACCCGCGGCCCGCAGTGCCCTACGGACCGCGAGCTTCCTGGGGCATGGTGTCGCCCGAGGCGAGCGGCTCTGTGCTGGCAGGCCACGCCGCCCAAGGATCTGGGTTGCCCGCCTGGTCACCGGACATGGTGATGACGACGCGACGGGACACGAAGCGGTAGAAGGTGGATTCCGGTGCACCCCTACCTGGCGTGCCAAATGTCGGATTTCGGGTTCCGGCAGACCCTTGAGGTTCGAACACTGGGGTGTGTGCGGAGATTTCGCCTTCTACCTACCTGCACCCCTCCGCCTCGCTAAGATCTAAGCTATGGAAAGAACAACGCAAGAGACACATGGTTTATACTGGTTCAGGCCACCGTTGTGGTGTAATACCCTACTCCAGTGTGTGGTGTGGTGGATTGCCTCTTGGGCTGATGAGGATGAGCAATACGAGGAAGAACAGCCTCGCGAGGGTCTGTTCTGGGCTGAGGGGATGAACTGCTAGGAGGAGTTCAGTCACCCTTCTCTCTCTCTCTCTCTCTTTTCGATTCTCTCTCCGATCTCCATGCCTCTACCCTATGGGTGGCTAGTCCTATTTATAGGCAAAGGCCCTGGGCCTCTTCCCAAATATTGAGCGGGAAGGGTGCCAACAATTGGCCATTTTGAAGGGGAACATCTGGTACACTTATCCTGACTAAAGTTGGTCCTCGCCCGCCAAAGGCTCTGGTGGTGATGCTGGCTTGGGCTCCACAATGACTTCCTTCCTGCCGTTGGGCCGGTCTTGGTCTCGTTGCACCAAAACGGGTGCCTTTGCTTGATGCTCTCGCCTGCGCTTGCTCCCTTTGCACCAAAGAGGAAAGGAGGACACTGCGCGGGCTGGCGCCCGCCCGGCACCCTTGGTCATCATGGCTTGCATCACGGGCACCTCATGAGGTACCCTGCCTTGATCTCTCCGCCTCCTCACGAGCCAGCCTGATGAGGCCGTGCCTGAGGAAGCTCCATGTCGTCCGCCCCGCGAGGCTTGGCCCCTTGCGAGGGTCTTGGGTCTGTGTTGATGAAGACGGGCCGTGCTGGGCCCCCTTTGAGCCACGCTACAGGCCGCAGGCAGGCAAGTCTGGGGACCCCTGTTCCCAGAACACCGACAGTGTACCAAACCTATTGTGTACCTTGCCATGAGTTTGGCAAGGGGGAAGATATTGATCCAGGAGTAGATCAACTGACAGCGGTCAAAATTATCCTTAGAAGACTAAGGAGATATTTCTCGGTTATGGAGGTGATAAAGAGTTCGCCGTAAAGAGTTACGCTGATGCAAGCTTTTACACCGATCTGGATGACTCTAAGTCTCGATCTAGTTACATATTGAAAGTGGGAGCTATTAGCTAGATTAGCTCTGTGCAGAGCATTGTAGACATAGAAAATTTTCAAAATACATACGGCTCTGAATGTGACCGACCCATTGACTAAACTACTCTCACAAGCAAAACATGATCACTCTTTGGGTCTTAATCAGATAGGGATGTGAACTAGATTATTGACTCTAGTGAACCCTTTGGGTATTAGTCACATGGAGTGAACTAATCACATAAAGATGTGAACAATTGGTGTGAAATCACATGACGATGTGAAATAGATTATTGACTCTAGTCCAAGTGGGAGACTGAAGGAAATATGCCCTAGAGACAATAATAAAGTTGTTATTTATATTTCCTTATATGATGATAAATGTTTATTATTCATGCTAGAATTGTATTAACCGGAAACTTAGTACATGTGTGAATACATAGACAAACAGAGTATCCCTAGTATGCCTCTACTTGACTAGCTCGTTAATCAAAGATGGTTAAGTTTCCTGACCATAGACATGTGTTGTCATTTGATGAACGGGGTCACATCATTAGAAAATGATGTGATGAACAAGACCCATCTGTTAGCTTAGCACTATGATCGTTTAGTTTATTGCTATTGCTTTCTTCGTGACTTATACATGTTCCTATGACTATGAGATTATGCAACTCCCGAATACCGGAGCAACACTTAGTGTGCTATCAAACGTCACAACGTAACTGGGTGACTATAAAGATGCACTACAGGTGTCTCCGATGGTGTTTTGTTGAGTTGGCATAGATCAAGATTAGGATTTGTCACTCCGATTGTCGGAGAGGTATCTTTGGGCCCTCTTGGTAATGCACATCACTATAAGCCTTGCAAGCAATGAGACTAATGAGTTAGTTGCGGGATGATGCATTACGGAACGAGTAAAGAGACTTGCCGGTAACGAGATTGAACTAGGTATGATGATACCGACAATCGAATCTCGGGCAAGTAACATACCGATGACAAAGGGAACAACGTATGTTGTTATGCGGTTTGACCGATAAAGATCTTCGTAGAATATGTAGGAGCCAATATGAGCATCTAGGTTCCTCTATTGTTTATTGGAGATATGTCTCGGTCATGTCTACATAGTTCTCGAACCCGTAGGGTCCGCACGCTTAACGTCCGATGACGATTTGTATTATGAGTTATGTGATTTGATGACCAAAGTTTGTTAGGAGTCCCATATGAGATCATGGAAATGACGAGGAGTTTCAAAATGGTCGAGATGTAAAGATCTATATATTGGAAGGCTATATCCGGACATCGGAAATGTTCTGAGTGGTTCGGGTATTTTTCGGAGAAACGAAGAGTAACGGGAATTCGCCGGGGGAAGTATTGGGCCTTCATGGGCCTTAGTGGAAAGGAGAGAAGGGCCACAAGCCGAGGCCACGCGCCCCCCATGGGATGGTCCGAATTGGACTAGGAGGGGGCGGCGCCCCCATCTTTCCTTCTCCCTCTCCCTCTCCTTCCTTTCCCCTCTCTTCCCTTGTTGGAAACCTACTAGGAATAGGATTCCTATTGCTAGTAGGAATCCTACTTGGGGCGCGCCCCATGAGGGCCGGCCGGCCTCCCCCTTGCTCCTTTATATACGAGGGCAGGGGTACCCTAGAACACACAAGTTGATAGTTGTGTTAGACGTGTGCGGTGCCCCCCTCCACAGATTTCCAGCTCGGTCATATCATTGTAGTGCTTAGGCGAAGCCCTGCATCGGTAACTTCATCATCACCGTCATCACACCGTCGTCCTGACGAAACTCTCCCTCGGCCTCAACTAGATCAAGAGTACGAGGGACATCACCAAGCAGAATGTGTGCAGATCGCGGAGGTGTCATGCGTTCGGTACTTGATCGGTTGGATCGCGAAGACGTTCAAGTACATCAACCACGTTACTTAACGCTTCCGCTTTCTGTCCACGAGGGTACGTGGACACACTCTTCCCGCTCGTTGCTATGCTTCTCCTAGTTAGATCTTGCGTGATAGTAGGATTTTTTTTAAATACTACGTTCCCCAACAGAACTTACACACACTCTCGAAGAAGAAGCATGTCATTGGCATCGAGGGTGTCAAATTCCTCAAGGATCATCTGTTTGGAGCTTGTGAAGCTAGAAAGATGACCAAGGCCAAGCATCCCTCAAATACCATCATGACTACCACTCATCCATCTGAATTGCTTCACATGGATCTCTTTGGCCCTACTCATTATGCCACATTCACTAATGCTGCATCTTTACATGGCTTTGTCATTGCCGATGACTATTCTCGTTACACATGGGTGCATATCATCACTTACAAAACTGAAGTTCAGGAAGTCTTCAAATGATTTTCCTCAAGGGCTTCAACCAACTTTGGTGTGAAGATCAAGCACATCAGAACTGGCAATGGGACCGGGTTCAAGTATACTAGTCTTGATGGCTATCTTGATGAACTTGGTATTACTCAGGAATTATCTGCTCCTTATACTCCTCAGCAGAATGGCATCGTGGAGCGCAAGAACGGGACTCTTGTTGAGATGGCTTGCACTATGCTTGATGAATACAAGACGCCTCCTTGCTTCTGGACTGAGGCAATTGATACTGCGTGCCACATCATCAACACAGTATATCTTCACAAATTCTTCAGAAAGACCTCATATGAACTCCTAACTGACAAGAAACCCAATAGAGCACCTACCTCCTATGCTAGATGAAATATCACCTGAGGAATCCATTAAGTTCAAGGCTATTGAGGATGTCATTCCTATCGAAGAATCTGCTGAAGAAGTCATTCCAGAATGTGAAGAACATCATGCTGGTGCACCTGTGAAAATGGGTCTGAAGAAAATGCTGACCCACTCAATATCGTCAACACGCTCATCCTCGCGTTGCTAATGAAGTGCATATTGAGAGAATCATCAACGACATCAAAGCACCAGATCCTCTCACATGCTCAAAAGCTTCACATTTGTCTAACTTTTGTGGGCACTTTGCTTTTGTCTCTATCACAGAGCCCACCAAACTAGATGAGGTATTTCTGGAGCCTAAGTGGATTCAAGCGATGCAAGAGGAATTACATCAATTCGAGCTCGACAATGTCTGGAACTTGTCAAGTGGCCAGACCCATGCAAGCACAATATCATTGGCACAAAATGGATCTACCGCAACATGCAGGATGAAAATGGCCTTGTGGTGAGGAATAATGCACAGTTGTAGCTCAAGGCTACACACAGGTTGAAGGAATTTATTTCGATGAAACTTTTGCACATGTTGCTAGACTTGAGGCTATTCGCATATTGTGTGCTTATGCTAACCATCATAATATCATCTTATATCAAATGGATGTGAAAAGTGCATTCCTTAATGGTAAGCTTGAGGAAGAAGTATATGTTGCTCAACCCCCAGGTTTTGAAGATCGAAAGCATCCTGACAAAGTCTTCGGACTCAATAAGGCCCTCTATGGCCTCAAGCAGGCCCCTCGGGCGTGGTATGATACTTTGAAGGAATTCCTCATGAATAAAGGCTTCAAACCTGGCTCACTTGACCCAACTCTTTTCACCAAAGCCTATGATGATGGATTATTCGTGTGCCAAATATATGTTGATGATATTATCTTTGGTTGTACTAACCAACGTTACACTGACGAGTTTTCCTATATGATGAGTGAGGAATATAAAATGTCTATGATGGGAGAATTGAAATTCTTCTTAGGTCTTCAAATTCGTCAACAACGCAATAAAATCTTCATATCTCAGGAGAAATACCTCAAGGATGTGTTGAGGAAATTCGGCATGCAAGATTGCAAAGGCGTCAAAATCCCTATGCCCACAAATGGCCATCTATGCACTGATGAAAATGGTATTGACTTCAATCAAAAGGTATAACGCTCCATGATTGTCTCTATATTGTATCTATGTGCATCTAGGCCAGATATTATGCTTAATGTTTGCATGTGTGCCCGATTTCAAGCTACACCGAAGGAATCACACCATAAGACTATGAAGCATTTTCTTCGATATCTATCTCACACACCAACACTTGGATTAAGGTATCCCAAGGGCTCGGCTTTTGATATCATTGGATATTTTGACTCTGACTATGCTGGTGATCATGTGGACCACAAGTCAACATCAGGTACATGTCATTTCCTTAGACATTCCTTAGTATGTTGGCCCCCGAAGAAGCAGAACTGCATATCACTCTCTACTGCTGAAGCTGAGTACATTGCTACTAGTTCGTGTTGTGCTCAACTGCTATCGATGAAGCAAACCCTTAAGGACTATGGCATCAATGTGAAGAATGTGCCACTCTGTTGTGACAATGAGAGTGCCATCAAGATTTCCCATAACCCAGTTCAGCACTGGAAGAGAAAGCACATCCAGATTCGTCATCATTTTCTTCAAGATCATGTGTTGAAGGGTGACATCTCTATCGAGCACGTGAAGACTGAAGAACAGCTAGTTGATATCTTCACAAAGCCCTTGGACGAGAAGAGATTTAGCAAGTTGCGGTGTGAGCTAAATATCTTAGAATCTTCGAATGTTCTTTGAAAGGACACACATCCTAACACTTATGCAAAATTGATGACTTAGATGTGCAACACATGAAGTAACGTTTTTCTTCAATCAATGAAGACTAACCCTCTAAGTGTGAAGAAATTAACGAAGAATTTGATTCTCATAGCCCTACGACAATTGTACGCGGCGTCTGAAATCATCATTCTTATACGGTGGGTCACGCCACCAACAGAAGTTGAAAATCTTCAATTTGATTATTTCTTCAGTTTTGAAATCCCTCAGTTGTTCAAATTCTTTAACTTTGCATAGTCTTCACTCTTTCCGATTGTGTTCTTCATTGGCTATATATATATGTATATATATATATATATATATATATTTGAGTTTTTAGTCCTCTACATTATTCACTTATTGTTAATTCTTCAAGTTGACTTTTCTGCTAAGTGAATGTGATCGGACCCTTCCCCCTCTATGCTAAACTCAACCCAGTCTGTTCACAAATTCTTCATGTGTGTTCTATTTGAAACTCGTTCAAAATCTTCAATGTGTCCTTGTCAGCTGAAGCATTTGCGAATGAAACATTAAAATTTTCATATCTCAATTTTCGGCTTTTGCCGCTCAATTCATTTCACATCCCACGATGTGATTATTATATTCACACGATCTCCACCTCACTGTACGTGGGTGACACATGCCGCTAGGATGAGAAGGGTCAGGGGCACGTTCGTCCAATTTCTTCGAGCGAGCGGTTTTTCACCTAAGCTAGAAATACCCCTCACCCTCCTCAGACTTCATTTACCCCGCTCGACCTCACTCCTCACGCCTGAGCTCTCAGACCTAGCGTCGCCACTACTTCCATCATCGTCGGTGAGGAAGAGCTTCACTGCCTCGACCTCATCACCGTCATACTCGTGCCGGTCGTGGAAATCTTCACTCCGCCGCCGCTATAGCTGTCTTCCGTCGCCGAGTTAGGGCGTGGAAGATTTGAATGGACGAACTTCCCATCTACACTTCCCAGTTCGTCGTGTTCTTCGTCAAGGGTATTTAAAATCTATTTTACTGCCCTTGTTGATTCTGATGATTTTCACAAAATCTTCAAAAGGTGTTTATTCCTCAACTTCCCCACTAGTTGAACACCTCACATGCATCTGTTCTTGATCTATTTCTCTAAGCAATGTTTTTCTTCAAGATTCCTCAATTGTGTGGATTTTCAATCTATACAACTCTAGAACCTAAATCAAAGAACGCTTAGTGAAATTCCTCAAGACACTCCTGCTCAAATTCCTCAAACTTGTTCTTTTTGAAAAAATTCTGAGAACGCATGTGACCTCTCCAAATTCTTCGCACCTATACTCTATTCACAGGTACACATGTCCATTGCTGAATCTCTAGGTGCTCATCAACTTATCTCATTTGCAACGTTCCTCGAAGACAAATTGCATACCTCTTTAGAGAATTCTGTGGTTCAAATTCCTCAGCTGAAGAAAATGGTTGATGGCAAGAAACCACGGAAGGGAGGGTAGAGATTGGAAGTCAACATAGCGTTTGAGATCCGTGATGACATCTATGCAGGGTACTGCACTCTAGCTGAAGAAATGAAGAATGAGCGCAAAGTGTGCATTCAGAGGATAGAGAGGAGATGGGCAAGGGAATGGATGGAGTACAGATATGTCACTCCTAAATATATGAAGAAATTCGATCTACACCCTCATTGCCCAAGACCTCCATTGGCGCACGGCCAAATTGCTGATCCCACTAGCCTCAAGAGCGGTGAGGATTATCTAGACGAATGGTCCAAGCAGTAAGCCAAGTTGGCCAAAGTGGCTAAGGAAGCAGTGAGGACATTCAACAAAGACTCTAGTGCTTCTGCTGAGGCCTCTGCTAGCAAGCCTAAGAAGGCTATGCCCAAGAAGCCTGCGCACAAGCCCACTTCCGCAGCAATACCCTCATGGCCAAGCTCGTCAAAGCCCTCATGGCAATTTCCTCAAGAAGCTCCAGTCCCCTCTACTATAATATCTTCAGCTACTGCTGCAAAGTCCTCAGCACTTGCGCACCTCACCTCATGCCAAAGGACCACTGGAATCTCAATTGCTTCAGGAGCATCTTTAAGTTCCTCAGCTCCTCTACAGTCAGGCCCAACTTTGCTGAAGACAAAGGCCACTGCTAGACAAGGCACAAGGCCAAGTCCTCACAAGAAGCGGGTTGCCTTCCATGTACCGTCAAGTGAATACGGAGCTGATGATGAGGAATTAGAAGAAATCATCAGAGACAGACAACAACAGGCCGCTAGAGCCAAAGGCACTGATGTGCCTCTTCCGTCGGATCCCAAGTTGATCATGGACTTCACTGATCTCTAGCACAAGGACCCCATCACTCCTATGCCTGATTTCAATCTCACACCTGGCCAGAACCACATGCTGACAGCCTTCATAGGCGAAGAAAAATGGAAGTTTGAGAAGGCCAGGAAGCTAAAGAAGGCTCAGTACAAGAAGGAGCATCTTCTGAAGAAGAACGTTGTCAAAATGACAACTGGTGAACTTATGACCATGCAAGATGAGATCAAAGCACTCAGTGATGAATTTGATGTATACCGTGCAGATTGGCTGGGAGCCAAGGTCAGATTCATCAACATGGTGAAGGGGTTCACCTGAAATGTTGGAGCCCAATGCAACATGAAATTCCTCAGGCTGAAAGCATTTGCTCAGCCCACTAAAGAACATGTCAGCACCGCTGATAAAAATCAGGCTGCTGAAGAAACTGAAAGCACCAGGGCTGATGAAGACATTCCAGCCGTTGAAGAAACTGCCAGGGCAACCTCTAGTGTTGCGCCTGAAAAACAAGCCAGGCCTGTTAAAGCATCTGCTACAACGCCTAAAGAGATTGACCAAGCCAGGAAAACTGCATCAGTTGTGCCTGAAGAGACTAAACCAATTTCCTCTGGTCCTCCTACACCAACAACAAGCATCAACCTTCCTTCTGCATCAGAAGCAAAGAAAACAAAGGCTGCGGAGCGAGCCGCTGTGAAGAAAAGGAAAGCATCTGCTTCCTTAGAGTCTTCATCCCCAAAGAAAGTGAAGACTTTGACGAGCTCCTATGAAAATCCCATAGATGTTGTTCCTCTATCAAGCATGCCATCAAAGGAAATCGTTCCCTTTGGCGAGGAATATGTGATTCCCAATGAATCAGATGAAGAAGATCCTTCTACTGCTATGTCAGAGCAGGTGGCTAATGAAATTGAAGTGGATAACATCCCTTCAATCCCACTGGTATCCTCGCACATGCCTCGGTTCACTGCTGAAGAGGTTGGTGTTGAATAAATAGATGAGGAAGATGAAGACATGGACATTGGGTGTACAACTCCAATTCTGAATGACGACTACTTGGAAAGTCATCACCCCAATTCACCAATGTTCATACCTATGAAATAGATTCCTCAGTCCCCTGTCCAGACCAAAGAAATTCACACGGGCTCTGAAGAACACCAGGCATCTCTCCTCACTATTCCTGAAGAAGTTCCAGCCACTAGCGCAGATGAAAATGTTGCTGTTGAGATGAAGGCCAAGGCTGCTGAAGAGACTCCCACTGAAATTCCTTAGCTTGTGGCTCAAGAAACTGTGATTCAAGAGGCGGTGATGGCAACCACATCAAATCTTCAGCCCAAGCCTCAAAATCCTCACTCCAAGAAGCAGAAGTTGAAAGCTGATGACTTCTTTGCTGAGCACATATTCTACACGGATTATAATCCATATGACTCTGCAAGACTCACACGAAAGCGCTTCTGGACAGCAAGCCAAATGAATTTCTATTCCTCACTGTTGTTCTATAAAGACAAGATCTTTGACCATGAGCAAATTCCTCATGTGGACATGGAGTCGTTGCCCTGCTTCACCCCAGTCCTCAGTGTTCTTCATGATGCTGGACTGCTCAACCTCTACACCAACATCTGTGACTGGAATGAAGAACTCATTCTTTAGTTCTATGCCACATTGCACATCACTGGCAATGTTGAAGACGTCAATTCATGGGTATTGGACTGGATGACTGTAAATACTCAACACAAAGCACCGGCATCTGAATTGCTTCACGCTGTCCCAGTCAGTCCTCCCACTGAAGCTACAAGGTGCATCTATGATGAACCTGAGCTATCAAACCATTTGATGCAAGTGCTGATGAAGCCTTCGAAGCCAGGCCAAGCTCTAAGGACCCAATTCCTCGTCAAGGAATAGCTCTATGTGCCAAGGACAATATACAGGATATTGACCAAAACCCCCAGTCCAATAAAGGGCCACAACTCTGATGATGAAGAAGTTGTTGGCATCACGAAGAATCTGCTTTTCAACATCATACATGGTATTCCTATCAACTACCATGATTTCTTCATGAGGACTTTGGCCAATGTCGCTTTGTCACCATTTGAACTGAAGCGTTACGCTCCCTGGATCATGAGATTCATAAGATCAAGGTCTTCAATTCATTACAAGACTGATTTGCAAAATCACGTCAGCTACTTGCCCCAATTGAAATCCTCAAACGGACTATTTCCTCAGCTGATGAGAAGGGCAAGGCTGCTGTTATTGATGAAGGCATTCGTCCATTGGATGGCCAGTTTCGCAAAGCTGCATCCTACTCCACCAATGATGAAACTACCACTCATGACACTGCCGCAAATGCTTCAAGGCAATTTCCTCAAGCCACAGTTCCAAGGGTGATGACTGATTGTGAGCTTCTCCTCAGTCTTCATTTGAAGGTTGATCACAACCACAACGCTGAAGATCTCAAGAAGATGGAATTTCAATAGGACTTTGACTGGGCACAGCCACCTTCAAAGAGATTCAAGAAGGTCAAAGTTCCTCAGCTTGTGGCCAGTTCGTATTCTTCATCGCATGAGACTGGTGAACACGAAGACTTGAACAACACTGCGGCAGGCCCTACCTTAACGGACGACCCCAACAATGCTGGCGCTCCTCCCTCGACTTCGTGATGTTATTCTTCAGGGGCGTTAGTCCTCATTTTTCGTCCCTTTTGGTCATTCGATGACAAAGCGGGAGAAATTTGAGTTAGTCTTCAAGAGGGTCTATATATGGGCGTTTTTTGAGTTACAACTCTCGATCTTCTGAAGTGTATGTTGGATCGAGTTGTAAAGTTAAGTTTGATGGTGGTCTCATACTTTTGCTATGTTCTTCTACATGTTATTTCCTCATATATGTTAATGCACGCATGCTGAATTACTTCAGCCACCATATTTCATCATGCATTTCAAATTCTTCATATCATATGTTAAATGCGTGTATAAATTACAAGATATAGGGGGAGATCTCCATGATTCTATTATACAATGTGCATTTGCTCTTCAAGGAAAATTCCTCACATATGCACATCTTCAGGGGGAGTTCTTCCATATGTTTATGAATTCGTCACTGAGGAATTTCAAGGTGAGGAAATTCCTGAGCAATGAACTACTAAGCAGTGGAATAAGTACTCATATGCAAGCATAACTGAGTGGTAGCACAGTCATCATGATGAAATGAAAACAAGCATAGAGTACAAGTAGCGTAAACACAGGATAAGCAAGCTAAAGACAAACTGACTGAAGAAATAGGATTGAGGAAATTTAGAAAGTCTTCAGTCAAAGTATTCAAACAGTAACGGTCAAGTACTTCTACACAAAAATGAGGAAATGAAAGAGTTGAGGAAATAGAACTAGTAGCTTGGTGAAGTTGGTGATTTGGTAGACCAGTTCCAACTGCTGTGACAGTCGTACGTCTGGTTGGAGCGGCTAGGTATTTAAACTTGAGGACACACCGTCCCAAACACACAGTCCTCACCGTATTCTCCTTGAGCTAAGGTCACACAGACCTCGCCCAATCACTCGTGGTAAGTCTTTAGGTGACTCCAAACCTTCACAGACTCGATCACTCGGTGATCCGCAATTTGCTCTTGGATGCTCTAGACAATGACGCCTAACCATCTGGAGGATGCACAATCCTCAAAGGTAATAAGCGTCAGTTCCACACATGAACAATTTCTTCAGTGATTCTCAATCACTTTGGGTTTCTAGGTGTTTTTTGGGTTTTGGGTTTTTCCTCGCTTGATGATTTTCGCTCAAAGTCCTTGGAGGATGGGATGCTCTCAATGACAAGTGTTAGTTTCTCGCGGAGCAGCCAACCAACTAGTGGTTGTAGGGGGCGGCTATTTATAGCCTAGGGAGCAGCCCGACATGATAAGACATAAATGCCCTTCAATCATATGACCATTAGGTGGGTAGATATTTTGGGACAGCTGGCGCGTAGCACAGCAAAGGTCGGAAATTCAGCTATCAAATTCCTCAGGGCTATCATGTTCCTCACTTGTAGGCAATCCGCACTGGTGAATTCCTAACTCCTCAGTCAGAACAAATTCCTAAAAGACCAGAAGATCTTCATCTCTATCACTAAAGAATATGACTGAACTATATGAGATTTCCAATGCTTCACTCGAAAGGATTGGGTAGGTGTAGGATTTTGAGATGAACATCACTTGGAAACTTTTCCTTAGTTTTACCTCGACCCCCTTTAATAGTACGGTGTTTCCTATGACTCAAGAAAGAGAAAACGAAACTACGAAAACACAAGTCTTCAAGCTTCATATTCCTCGCATGAATATCAAGTCTTCAGGATCACACCAATTTTTTCGCTTTCAAAGTCTTCAGAAGGTCAAAGTCTTCAGTTGAAGACATTCATTTTTAGGGGTCGACTTTCTCTGTAAATATCAAACTCCTCATAGACTTATGGACCTGTGCACACTCACAAACGCATTAGTCCCTTAACCTATAAGTCTTCAATACACCAAAATCACTAAGGGGCACTAGATGCACTTAGAGAACTCTAGGGCTGTTTGTGACACTTATAGGAATAGCTCAATGGATTGATCGAAAAGAATAACTTTGATGCGGTTTCATACCCTATACGCAATTTCGTCTTATGTTCTCTATGATAGGAACTTTGGAGTGACTTTTGTCGCATGTTGAGGGATTGCCATATGATTTAATTACGTTATCATTGTTGAGAGAACTTGCACTAGTGAAACTATGAACCCTAGGCCTTGTTTTCAAGCATTGCAATATTGTTTTCGCTCACTTTTGTTACTAGTTACCTTGCTGTTTTTATATTTTTCAGATTACAAAAACCTATATCTACCATCTATATTACACTTGTATCACCATCTCTTCGCCAAACTAGTGCACCTATACAATTTACCATTGTATTGGGTGTTGGGGACATAACATACTCTTTGTTATTTGGTTGCATGGTTGTTTGAGAGAGACCATCTTCATCCTACGCCTCCCATGGATTGATAAACCTTAGGTCTTCCACTTGAGGGCAATTTGCTACTGTCCTACAAAACTCTACGCTTGGAGGCCCAACACGAGTCTACAAGAAGAAGGTTGCGTAGTAGACATCAATACGCCAATCTGGCCAGCCTCGCCTTATTGAATGAGGTGCTCGGCCAGATCCAGATGATGGCTATTATCGATAGCCCATCCTTGGATCACGCTCAACGCATCCTCAAGGTAGGCCACAAGGAATTTGATGTCCCACTGATGTCTACTACACAACCTTCTTCTTGTAGACGTTGTTGGGCCTCCAAGTGCATAGGTTTGTAGGACAGTAGCAAATTTCCCTCAAGTGGATGACCTAAGGTTTATCAATCCGTAGGAGGCATAGGATGAAGATGGTCTCTCTCAAGCAACCCTGCAACCAAATAACAAAGAGTCTCTTGTGTCCCAACACACCAATACAATGGTAAATTGTATAGGTGCACTAGTTCGGCGAAGAGATGGTGATACAAGTGGTATATGGATGGTAGATAATAGTTTTTGTAATCTGAAAATATAAAAACTGCAAGGTAACGAATGATAAAAGTGAGCGTAAACGGTATTGCAATGTGTTGAAACAAGGCCTAGGGTTCATACTTTCGCTAGTGCAAGTTCCCTCAACAATACTAACATAATTGGATCACATAACTATCCCTCAACATGCAACAAAGAGTCACTCCAAAGTCACTAATAGAGGAGAACGAACGGAGAGATTATGGTAGGGTACGAAAGCACCTCAAAGTTATTCTTTCCAATCAATCCGTTGGGCTATTCCTATAAGTGTCACAAACAGCCCTGGAGTTCGTACTAGAATAACACCTTAAGACACAAATCAACCAAAACCCTAATGTCACCTATATACTCCGATGTCACCTCAAGTATCCGTGGGTATGATTATATGATATGCATCACACAATCTCAGATTCATCTATTCAACAAACACACATAACCTAAAAGAGTGCCCCAAAGTTTCTACCGGAGAATCACGACGAAAATGTGTGCCAACCTCTATGCATAGGTTCATGGGCGGAACCCGCAAGTTGATCACCAAAACATACATGAAGTGAATCATGTGGTATCCCATTGTCACCACAGATACCCACGGCAAGACATACATCAAGTGTTCTAATATCTTTAAAGACTCAATCCGATAAGATAACTTCAAAGGGGAAACTCAATCCATTACAAGAGAGTAGAGGGGGGAGAAAACATCATAGGATCCAACTACAATAGCAAAGCTTGCGATACATCGAGATCGTATCACCTCAAGAACACGAGAGAGAGAGAGAGAGAGAGAGAGAGAGAGAGAGAGATCAAACACATAGCTACTAGTACATACCCTCAGCCCCGAGGGAGAACTACTCCATCCTCATCATGGAGAGCATCGGGATGATGAAGATGGCCACCGGAGAGGGATTGCCCCCTCCGGCAGGGTGCCGGAACGGGTCTAGATTGGCTTTCGGTGGCTACGGAGGCTTCTGGCGGTGGAACTCCTGATCTATTGTGCTCCCGGATGTTTTTAGGGTATATGGAGATATATATGCGGAAGAAGTACGTCAGGGGGGCCACGAGGGGCCCACGAGGGTGGAGGGCGCGCCCAGGGGGGTGGGCGCGCCCCCCTGCCTCGTGGCCTCCTCGTAAGTCCCCTGACGTGCACTCCAAGTCTTCTGGGCTTCTTTCCTTCCAAAAATGAGTTCCGTGAAGTTTCAGGTCAATTGGAATCCGTTTGATTTTCCTTTTCTTCGAAACCCTAAAACAGCGTAAAAACATAAACTGGCACTAGGCTCTGGGTTAATAGGTTAGTCCCAAAAATGATATAAAAGTGTATAATAAAGCCCATCAACATTCAAAACAGTAGATAACATAGCATGGAGCAATCAAAAATTATAGATACATTGGAGACGTATCAGCATCCCCAAGCTTAATTCCTGCTCGTCCTCGAGTAGGTAAATGATAAAAACAGAATTTTTTGATGCGGAGTGCTACTTGGCATAATTTCAATGTAATTCTTCTTAATTGTGGTATGAATATTCAGACCCGAAAGATTCAAGACAATAGTTCATATTGACATAAAAATATTAATACTTCAAGCATACTAATTAAGTAATTATGTCTTGTCAAAATAACATGGCCAAAGAAAGTTCATCCCTACAAAATCATCTAGTTTAGTCATGTTTCATTTTCGTCACACAAGAATGCTCTCATCATGCACAACCCCGATGACAAGCCAAGCAATTGTTTCATACTTTAGTAATCTCAAACTCATAAACTTTCACGCAATACATGAGCGTGAGCCATGGATATAGCACTATGGGTGGAATAGAATATAATGAGGGGGGTTATGTGGAGAAGACAAAAAGGAGAAAGTCTCACATCAATGAGGCTAATCAATGGGCCATGGAGATGCCCACCGATTGATGTTAATGCAAGGAGTAAGGATTGCCATGCAACTGATGCACTAGAGCTATAAATGTATGAAAGCTCAACAAAAGAAACTAGTGGGTGTGCATCCAACTTGCTTGCTCATGAAGACCTAAGGCACTTGAGGAGGCCCATTGTTGGAATATACAAGCCAAGTTCTATAATGAAAATTTTCCACTAGTATATGAAAGTGATAACATGAGAGACTCTCTACTATGAAGATCATGGTGCTACTTTGAAGCACAAGTGTGTCAAAGGATAGTAACATTGTTCCTTCTCTCTTTTTCACTCATTTTTTGGGCCTTCTCTTTTTTATGGCCTTTCTCTTTTTTTTGGGCCTTCTCTTTTTTTTATGGCCTTTCTCCCTTTTTTTATTTATTCCTCACTTGGGACAATGCTCTAATAATGATGATCATGACACTTCTATTTATTTACAACTCAATGATTACAACTTGATACTAGAACAAAGATGACTCTATATGAATGCCTCCGGTGGTGTACCGGGATATGCAATGAACCAAGAGTGACATGTATGAAAGAATTATGAATGGTGGCTTTGCCACAAATACTATGTCAACTACATGATCATGCTAAGCAATATGACAATGATGAATGTGTCATGATGAACGGAATGATGGAAAGTTGCATGGCAATATATCTTGGAATGGCTATGGAAATGACATAATAGGTAGGTATGGTGGCTATTTTGAGGAAGATATAAGGAGGTTTATGTGTGACAGAGCGTATCATATCACAGGGTTTGGATGCACCGGCGAAGTTTGCACCAACTCTCAATGTGAGAAAGGGCAATGCACGGTACCGAAGAGGCTAGCAAGGATGGAAGGGTGAGAGTGCGTATAATCCATGGACTCAACATTAGTCATAAAGAACTCACATACTTATTGCAAAAATCTACAAGTCATCAAAAACCTCGGCACTACGCGCATGCTCCTAGGGGGATAAATTGGTAGGAAAAGACCATCGCTCGTCCCCGACCGCCACTCATAAGGAGGACAATCAAATAGCACCTCATGTTTCACATTTGTTACATAACGTTTACCATACGTGCATGATATGAGACTTGCAAACTTCAACACAAGTATTCCTCAAATTCAAAACTACTCAACTAGCATGACTTTGATATTATTACCTCCATATCTCAAAACAATCATCAAGCATCAAACTTCTCTTAGTATTCAAAACACTCATAAGAAAGTTTTTACTAATCTTGAATACCTAGCATATTAGGATTTTAATCAAATTACCATGCTATTAAGACTCTCAAAATAATATAAGTGAAGCATGAGAGTTCATCTATTTCTTGCCACCATGCTCTAAAAGATATAAGTGAAGTACTAGAGCAAACAACAAACTACTCCGAAAGATATAAGTGAAGATCAATGAGTAGTCGAATAATTATGCAACTATGTGAAGACTCTCTAACATTTAAGAATTTTAGATCTTGGTATTTTATTCAAACAGCAAGCAAAAAAACAAAATAAAATGACGCTCCAAGCAAAACACATATCATGTGGCGAATAAAAATATAGCTCCAAGTAAAGTTACCGATGAATGAAGACGAAAGAGGGGATGCCATCCGGGGCATCCCCAAGCTTAGGCTCTTGGTTGTCCTTGAATATTACCTTGGGGTGCCTTCGGCATCCCCAAGCTTAGACTCTTGCCACTCCTTATTCCATAGTCCATCGAATCTTTACCCAAAACTTGAAAACTTCACCACACAAAACTTAACAGAAAACTCGTAAGCTCCGTTAGTATAAGAAAGCAAATAACCATCATAAGGTACTGTAATGAACTCATTCTTTATTTATATTGGTGTTAAACCTACTTTATTCCAACTTATCTATGGTTTATAAAATATTTTACTAGCCATAGATTCATCAAAATAAGTAAACAACACATGAAAAACAGAATCTGTCAAAATCAGAACAGTCTGTAGTAATCTGGATCAAACGTATACTTCTGGAACTCATAAAATTCTAAAATAAATTTATGGACCTGAGTAATTTATCTATTAATAATATGCAAAAAGAATTAACTAAATATCACTCTCCAAATAAAAATGGCATCAATTCTCGTGAGCACTAAAGTTTCTATTTTTTACAGCATGATCGCAAAGACTTCCCCCAAGTCTTCCCAAAGGTTCTACTTGGAACAAACACTAATTAAATGCATAAAACCACATCTAAACAGAGGCTAGATGAATTATTTATTACTAAACAGGAACAAAAAGCAAGGAATAAAAATAAATTTGGGTTGCCTCCCAACAAGCGCTATCGTTTAACGCCCCTAGCTAGGCAAGATGATTTCAACGATGCTCACATAAAAGATAGGAATTTTAACATAGAGAGAGCATATTTAAGAATATGACTAGCACATTTAAGTCTAACACACTTCCTATGCATAGGGATTTTGTGAGCAAACAACTTGTGGGAACAAGAATCAGCTAGCATAGGAAGGTAAAACAAGCATAACTTCAAAACTTTAAGCACATCGAGAGGAAACTTGATATTATTGCAATTCCTACAAGTATATGTTCCTCCCTCATAATAATTTTCATTAGAATCATGAATGAATTCAACAATATAACCAGCACCTAAAGCATTCTTTTCATGATCTACAAGCATAGAAATTTTATTACTCTCCACATAAAAAAATTTCTTCTTAATCGGAATAGTGGGAGTATCATAAGAGACTTGAATACTATAACTTGTTTCCACATTAAAAGAGTAATGTTCAGAAAAAGGGTAATCTTAATCATGACAAGTTTTATAAATATAATCATCACTACTTTTTATAGCATATGTATCATCACAATAATTATCATAAGTAGGAGGCATGCTATCATCATTAAAAATTTGCATATCAAAACTTGGGAGACTAAAAATATCATCTTCATTAAGCGTAGCATCCCCAAGCTTGGGACAAACATTAATTGCAGCAAATATATTCTCAAAAACATCATCTTCATCAAACATAGCATCCCCAAGCTTGGGCCTTTTCATATCATAAGCATAATCACTCTCATAATTAATAGTACGGATAGCACCAATAGTATAGCAATTATCATATTCATCCAAGCAAGTGCCAAAAAGATTTTAAAGATCATAAGAAGTATCATTATCTTCCACAATTATATTTTCATGAGGCACAATAGTAATAGGAGCAGCATTATTTGGGAGAGATGTCTTTTTACCTCTCTTCCTTTTTCTTTTATTCTTCTTCACCACATCATGTGTGGGTTCAATCCTCTTTTTGGAGCTCCTTATTAATGAGATTGGTTGAATAGGAGGCTCCTCCTCATTACCTGATTCATCATAAGAAATAATAGGAGGATATTGGGAAGTCTCTTCCCTTTCATTAGTATTCTCTTCATCTTCTATTTGTTGTATTTTCTTTATGTAATTGGCAATATAAGGATTTTCAATGCAATTCACCGCACAATACATATAAATTTCCTCTAGGTCAAAATGAAGAACTCTATCAAGGGCAAATTTTGGAATATCCATAGTTATACGTTTCATTTCTTCGTAGCCCATAAGCAAACTAAGTTCATTATAATGTGCAAGGGAAATCAAGTCATCACAATTTTTGGACAAGATTAGATCATGAAACAATTTGCATCGGATAATTAAATGACCATGTTCATTACAAAGCTCGCAAGTATGGCCAAGAAAATTTAAATTTTCAGCACAATCATCTAGCTCTTCTTGCAACAATTTAGTTTCTAAGTACATATGCTTGTTGCAATATCTATCTTCTCTATTTGGTGTGTACTTACAAACCCAATGCACTCCACAAAAAATGACATGTTTATAGGAGACATTTTCATAATAACTAGTGCAATCATCATTAGTGTCATGGATATTCAAAGAATTCATACTAACAACATTGCAATCATGCTCATCATTCAAATATTTAGTTCCAAACATTCTAATGCATTCTTCTTCTAGCACTTGAGCACAATTTTCCTTTCCATCATACTCACGAAAGATATTAAAAAGATGAAGCGTATGAGGCAAACTTAATTCCATTTTTTTGTAATTTTATAGACTAAACTAGTGATAAAACAAGAAACTAAAAGACTCGATTGCAAGATCTAAAGATATACCTTCAAGCACTCACCTCCCCGGCGACGGCGCCAGAAAAGAGCTTGATGTCTACTACACAACCTTCTTCTTGTAGACGTTGTTGGGCCTCCAAGTGCAGAGCTTTGTAGGACAGTAGCAAATTTCCCTCAAGTGGATGACCTAAGGTTTATCAATCCATAGGAGGCATAGGATGAAGATGGTCTCTCTCAAGCAACCCTGCAACCAAATAACAAAGAGTCTCTTGTGTCCCCAACACACCCAATACAATGGTAAATTGTATAGGTGCACTAGTTCGGCGAAGAGATGGTGATACAAGTGGTATATGGATGGTAGATAAAGGTTTTTGTAATCTGAAAATATAAAAACAGCAAGGTAACTAATGATAAAAGTGAGCGTAGACGGTATTGCAATGTGTTGAAACAAGGCCTAGGGTTCATACTTTCGCTAGTGCAAGTTCCCTCAACAATATAACATAATTGGATCACATAACTATCCCTCAACATGCAACAAAGAGTCACTCCAAAGTCACTAATAGCGGAGAACGAACGAAGAGATTATGGTAGGGTACGAAACCACCTCAAAGTTATTCTTTCCAATCAATCCGTTGGGCTATTCCTATAAGTGTCACAAACAGCCCTGGAGTTCGTACTAGAATAACACCTTAAGAAACAAATCAACCAAAACCCTAATGTCACCTATATACTCCAATGTCACCTCAAGTATCCGTGGGTATGATTATATGATATGCATCACACAATCTCAGATCATCTATTCAACAAACACATAGAACCTCAAAGAGTGCCCCAAAGTTTCTACCGGAGAATCACGACGAAAATATGTGCCAACCTCTATGCATAGGTTCATGGGCGGAACCCGCAAGTTGATCACCAAAACATACATGAAGTGAATCATGTGGTATCCCATTGTCACCACAAATACGCACGGCAAGACATACATCAAGTGTTCTCAAATCTTTAAAGACTCAATCCGATAAGATAACTTCAAAGGGGAAACTCAATCCATTACAAGAGAGTAGAGGGGGAGAAAACATCATATGATCCAACTATAATAGCAAAGCTCGCGATACATCAAGATCGTATCACCTCAAGAACACGAGAGAGAGAGAGATCAAACACATAGCTACTGGTACATACCCTCAGCCCCGAGGGAGAACTACTCCCTCCTCATCATGGAGAGCACCGGGATGATGAAGATGGCCACCGGAGAGGGATTGCCCCCTCCGGCAGGGTGCCGGAACAGGTCTAGATTGGCTTTCGGTGGCTACGGAGGCTTCTGGTGGCAGAACTCCCGATCTATTGTGCTCCCCGATGTTTTTAGGGTATATGGAGATATATAGGCGGAAGAATTACGCCAGGGGGAGCACAAGGGGCCCACGAGGGTGGAGGGCGCGCCCCCTGCCTCGTGGCCTCCTCATAAGTCCCCCGACGTGCACTCTTCTGGGCTTCTTTCCTTCCAAAAATGAGTTCTGTGAAGTTTCAGGTCAATTGGACTCCGTTTGATTTTCCTTTTCTTCGAAACCCTAAAACAGGGTAAAAACAGAAACTGGCACTGCGCTCTGGGTTAATAGGTTAGACCAAAAAATGATATAAAAGTGTATAATAAAGCCCATAAACATTCAAAACAGTAGATAATATAGCATGGAGCAATCAAAAATTATAGATACGTTGGAGACGTATCACCCACCCACCACCCACTTGATAGCCACTGTCGAGGATTTAACCGACATGCTATACTATGCCTCTGAGGAGGCCGACGAGATGGATGACGACGAGAAGGACACAACTCGCATAGACACCGCCCCTCCCGTCACTAGTCGCTGGATGACCACATCCACCTACTTCATCTACATGGTGGACACCCCTAGCGACAACGACGACGACGCTAATGAGTATGGCACCCCTAGAAGGGATGGTAACAATCTCGGAGAGGAGCCCCCAAACGCCAAAGACAACACCGACGATCCAAGGGGTGATGTAGCAGGGAAAGCAACACTGGTATCGGAGAAGGGGACACTTCGTACAACATAGAGGACCTTGGCGACCCCGCCCCCGAGCACCAGTCTGACAGCTCATAGGAGCATGAGGATCAGGATAACCCCAAGGACCCTGATGATTCTGAAGATAGCAATTATATGCCCCTCTTCGTAGAAGAGATCAGCCTCAGAGTCGAAGACTTCATCATCCCAAAAGACCCACTAGATCAGGAGCGCTTCAAGCGACAACTTATAGCCACTGCGCGAAGGTGTTCGCACACGAACACGTCACGTGTACCCTTGACGCCGGGGGTGATGCACCGCAGCTCACGTCGAAGGAGACCCGACCGACAGCGCGATACGCAAGACAGTCGGCGGGCGCTTTTGCAGACCCGAAGCCCCGTTTGCCCGAGAGGGACCCCGTCAGGGCTCGCGGCGGCTATGGGCTGCTCCAGGTCGATTCGCTCGCCCCTAGAGCCTCGTGGATCCGCAGCCCTCCAGCATGAAGAACTAGTGAAGAACGAGAAGAAAGATACAAAGGAGAGATAGAAAGTAGATGAACACGAAAAAGTAGTAGATGTGTTTGTTCGATTGTGTGTTGTTCAATCGGCCGTCACCCCTTAGGTATATAAGAGGCGGCTGGACTTCCCGTGCAAGGAAAAGGCTTGGATTCACGTCCAAAATACTAGTCAAATTCGGATTGGTTTTGTTCGAACTTTTCAAAATGGTTCGGTTTAAACTGGCTGCACCTTGCGGGTAATTTTTGAGGTGGTAAACGACCTCGGATGAAAATGAGCCTAAAAGCAATCTTGACCGTTTTGACAAGACGAACAACTTTCATGTTGAACGTTTTTTAATCAGAGGTCATCCTGAGGATCAAATCACTCGTGCAAAAAACCTGTTCCCTCGCGCTACCCATCAGACATGCGTCTGGTAGGGCGCGCCACATCTCGCCTCATGATAGGGCTGCACTCCGATTGTTCTAACTTTTGCATATGACCTTAGATTGGGACGATCTTTATATCAAAATCGATCGTTTCGACGAGACGCACAACTTCCGTGTAGAACATTTTTCCATCCGAGATCATCTGAATAACCTTTTGAGCCCATCTTCAACTTCTCGTCCGATTGACTATCACAGCCTCCAACCCGGCAAGTTTTCCATCCGAGTAAGCTTTCCACACTGGCAATTTTTCTACCCGGCAAGCTTTCACCCCGGCAAGGTTTCACTCCGGCAAGGTTTGTACTCTGGCAAGGGTTCCTCCCTGGCAAGGTTTCTCCCCCGGCAAGATTTCACACCGGCAAGCTTCCACACCGGTGATCTTTCTATGCCGGCAAGCTTTCCACGCCGGCAAGCCTTCACACCGGCAAGCTTTCACACCGGCAAGATTTTATCCCGGCAAGGTTTTCGCCCTGGCATGCTGCTTTATGATCGTGCCACTTTTGAGCGTCAACACATGCCCCCCTGTTTTTCGGTAAAGCTAGCGTGCCGAAAAATACTTGTACCAAGTTTGTTCTAAGGACGATATCAACACTCCATCGGCCATTTATATGTTCTTAGGACGATAAGTATATATCGGCCATGTCTTGTGTGAACTTTCTGATGCAAACTTGGGTGAAACCTTCTCAGCTTCATTAACAATCTGGTGATAAAGTTCCATAGATATGTATCTCAATGTCATCCTCCGAACCATATTGTTCACCCTTTTGCTAGGATTTTGTAGATAATCAACAATAAACATTCTCCAATCCTTACTTTCGCCTGCATAAAAATTTCATTAGTGGCCGAAGCTGTGGATTCCAATTCGGCCTTACCTATGTTGGCAAGAATAAGCATCGGCTATTGATAGATGTGCAATACACCATGACCAACATGGTAGCCAAATGCTTGCTATGCCAACTCTCTCCAATTATCATTTCTAGATATATGAAGAATCTTAAAACAACCGATGGTAAATTTTACATTTAGACATACCTCAAGATAAACTAAAAGTGATTCCTCAAAACATTGATAACCATTGGATATTTGTTGCACTACTAGTAACGAATCACCGGAAGCCTCAATATGTATAGCACCTATAGCACGGCAAAGCTCCAATCCGAATGACAATGCATATTCGGCTTTGATCATTGTGCAAAAATATTTTAAGCGGCATGAGGCTTCACAAAATAGCACCATAAGGATATATATAAACAACACCAACACCTTGGCCATTGCTACAAATTTAACCATCAATATATAATCTCCATGGTTCTAGAGAGATCAAGCTGAAATCGATATTATGCATGATGTCAATATGATGCTCAATAATAAAATCAACCATGATTTGGCCTTACATAAATTCTGAATACTAATAAGCCAAAGCACATCCAATCAAAACATAAGTTCACTTTGCAATTTTGGTGAATTGGTCTATGCATAATATCTTCAATGGCATCAATTTGACAAATTCCTTTGCAAGCACTTATCTCAAACTAAGGACGATGTTAGAATACCACACCGGCCATTCTTAGATATATTCTTAGGGCGATAGATAAATATCGGCCATTACAATGAGGTCCATGTAGTATTCACCCACCAAGGTATGTATAGCCGAAATAAACAAATGAAATAGCAATAAGATATTTCGGCCCCTTTGTATTAGCAACAAAAATGTAACTAACCAAATGTATAGTGATTTGGTAATACTCTGTCATGATATAGAAAATTATGTTGCATCCATGGATCAAAATAAGTCCATGGAGGGTAACTGATCATACCTGTGGATGAATTCCATGGCAAAGGCATCAATGGCATTGTTGAAGAAAATGGATGATGTGCTAACCGAAGATTTTGATGTTGTGATCCACACCTTCGGCTTAATTGTTTGTTGCTTCCATTCTTCTCTTTCTTCACTTTTATTGTACTTGTTGCAATAGAAGCATGCACATCATTTTTGTTATGAATGATCCTCTTGGGAACCCATGCCATGTTCTTCTGTCTCAGCTCTTGTGCACTAAGATTTTGTAATTCCTTCTTTTGCCAATACGTTAAGCCGAGTGGGCATCTCGGCTGTAATTCTGTTTTGACCAATGGCAGTTCCTTTTTGGCCTTATGCACTCTCAACTTCTTTTCTTCAGATTTGGCACTTTGACTCTCAATAATTGGTTGCTTTGTCTCATTGCCTTTAGTAGCCAATGTTAACACTTTAATTGGCTCTTTTTATTTGAGATCAAATCTGAAGTTGCACTCTTACGACCATCTCTTTTAACACGGTAAACTTGCTTGACCACCTCTTTCTTCATCCTTGAGCTCTGGACCGATTCCTTATGATTGAAACGGTCTTTAACATGTGATTGTTCAGATATTGATCTTCTCGGAGCTGCATAATATTGGTGAGATGGTCTAAAATAAGATGGAGAATGTGCCCTTGTATCATACCTGTCCCATGATGGATATGGATCTATATGAGCATAGGGAGGCATCCACGGCATTGGCATTGGCGGCCCAAAATAAGGATATGAATATGTTGCATTAAAATTCTCACTTTGCCAATACCGATCCTCATATTTGCGCCTTGGGGGTGATCTTGGTTTCTTTGCATGATTGGGCCGATAAGCATTCTTCTCTTCACTCTTCTTTTGATATTTATCCAATAGTTCAGCGAAGGTGATTTTTGATCTCTTACACTTGCGCTTATTTCGGCCTTTGTTTCCTTTTGGTTTGCTTTCATCGATCATTGGATTTGCTTGCTGCCCCCCAGTCCTTGGCGTCTCCATTGTAGCTTCGATGGAATTCTTGCCCTCAAGATTATGTTCATTATGCTCTTCGACAACTTCTTTACTTGAAAGCTTGATCCCATCACCTGCAGTTTTTACCTTCTCTTCAAATGGATCGGCTTGAAGCAGCCGATGCAAAAACTTTCTACCATCGGGACCAATCGGAATAGACTGGTCATCTCTTGGTGTCTCAACAAATTTCAATTGTCCTTTATCAATGGCCGATTTAACTATTTGACGAAACATGTTACAATCCTCAAAATTATGCTTGGATGAATCATGCAACTTACAATACATTCGTCCCTGGACAGATGGCTCAACATGGTGATCAAGAATTCTAATATAATTATTCCTCAACAACAAATCAAAGATTTTATCACACATGTTTGAACTAAAGGTAAACCTTTTATTTTCTAGCCGATCTTGATGTGATAACGGCTTTGGAATTAAGCAAACGAATGGTTCAGATTTTTGCACCACACCATTCGGCTATGCATTGTGTTTTGCACTCTATTTCCGATGTCTTTGGGTAAGATATTATACTAGCATCAGTTTTCTCAACAGAATTTAACCTTGGCTTTAAATTTCTAAAACGAAAATAGTTAGAACATACATGTCTCAATTGATACCAAGTGCAAGCCAAGTATGAAATAAGCAAAGCTACCCAAATAGATATGAACTTTAGATAAAGCAACAGGGAAAGCTTTGGCTGTAATAATAAGTCACTATCGGTCTTTATAAATGGCGTAATGGGTTGACCGATATGCTCAATAACAACTTTATTGCTAGCAAGTAAATTACCCTTCTTAATTGGTCTTTCAAAATTACTTATGAGGATTTTTCTAATAGATGCATCAACAATAAAGTCCTGACCAAATCTGAAAATAGGTAAATTACTTGCTAAACATACCTCTTCAAATATGTTGGGAGAGCACGATGGTGGTGTGACTTGAACAATATCTTGCTCCGCCTTTGGATGGCTCCCCAACGCCTCTTCATCATCTTTCTCTTGATTCCGTGCATCATTACATTGAAAATTTTTGTCGGCCGAACTTTGTTCGGCTACTTGTTCTTGTCCTTGAAGTTCATCAATTTCTCTGGCACGAAACTCATAGGGCAGGAAGTAGGTTCCATTAACTTTAGAAAAATCAAGTATGGTCGCTTTTCTATGCTTGCCATGCCCTTTCTCAATAATGCTTGCCTATTTGCATTTGATGGATTCAGAATATATACTTCTTGATTCGGCTCTTTTAATCGGAGCACTTTCATGTTCTGAATCATCTTTCTTTACATTGCTTCTACCAATTGGCAATGCTTCTTTCACTTGAGCCAATTCTGTTTCTTTTTGTTTCTGGCGGCGAGCGGCAAAATTGGCTTTAATCTTTTTCTCAATTTCAGCCCACTTCGGATACGATTGCCCCCCAATGCTTTTAGATTCTTTCGGTAATGGCACATGGGTGTTGCCGAAACTTTGCAATTGTGTAGGGGCTGTATAATATGATGTAGTATTAGGTGAAGGCATATGCATTGTTGTAAAACCATATTTTTGCTCGCCAATTTTATCAATTGGCAAAGATTCATCTTCTTGTAAAACTCTAGCTTTTATTGCAACATAATCAGGAAACAACCCCTTTTCATATTGTTCAAGGCAAAGAGCACTAACCCTTTTCTTTTGTGCCAAGCTCTTTTTTAATGCAGCCACAATCGCTTCTAGAAGGGATTGCTCCGTAACGCTTTCAGATTCTTTCGGCAATGATTCGTGAGTGTTGCCGAGATTCTTGAATTGCGTAGAGTATGCATTATATGCTACAATATTTGATGACGGCACATGTGTTCCTGTAAAATTTTCACCTATTCGGCTGTGACCATGAAGATGCGGGGCCGAATTATGAACATCTACAGTTGCATACGGTGCTGAAAAATTACTAACATGAGGTGTAGCATATGATGGTTGAGAGTAACTGGCCGAATAGCTAGTAGTAGAATGGCCAATTCTCCCATCCATTGGCAAGGTTGGATTCACATATTGCAAATCAGTTGCCGATGAATAAAAAGGTGAAACACTTTCTTGTATGCTATTGGAAATTTTAACATGAGGTGTTTCAAATTGATTAACCAAACCCATCATGTTGTTCATCGGCATATGGATTCGTGGGGTTGCCGATGCATGAGAGTTTGGATACATATGTTGTACGTTGCTAAAATCATAAGAATTTGAAGCATGAAAATTGTTTTGCATCGGCCCTTGCGCATAATTAGATGCATGATTGATAAAACTAGGGCTAGCCGATACATTATGCTTATTAGGTGATCCGGCAACAACATATGAATTATTTGCATCTACAAAGGGGAATTCGGTATTTATATTACCTTTGTATATTTCAGCAACTTGATGACGATCTCTTCGTAGCAAGAACGGGCCAGAGACCGTTCGAAACTTCGTCCCCAGCGGAGTCGCCAAAAAGTGTGTTGACACACGAACACGTCACGTGTACCCTCGACGCCGGGGGTGATGCACCGCAGCTCACGTCGAAGGAGACCCGACCGACAGCGCGATACGCAAGACAGTCGGCGGGCGCTTTTACAGACCCGAAGCCCCGTTTGCCTGGGAGGGACCCCGTCAGGGCTCATGGCGGCTATGGGCTGCTCCAGGTCAATTCGCTCGTCCCTAGAGCCTCGTGGATCCGCAGCCCTCCAGCATGAAGAACTAGCGAAGAACGAGAAGAAAGATACAAAGGAGAGATAAAAAGTAGAAGAACACGAAAAAGTAGTAGATGTGTTTGTTCGATTGTGTGTTGTTCAATCGACTGTCACCCCTTAGGTATATAAGAGGCGGCTGGACTTTTCGTGCAAGGAAAAGGCCTGGATTCACGTTCAAAATATTAGTCAAATTTGGATTGGTTTTGTCCGAACTTTCCAAAACGGTTCGGTTTAAACTGGCTGCACCTTGCGGGTAATTTTTGAGGTGGTAAACGACCTCGGATGAAAATGAGCCTAAAAGTAATCTTGACCGTTTCGACAAGACGAACAACTTTCATGTTGAACGGTTTTTAATCAGAGGTCATCTTGAGGGTCAAATCGCTCACGCAAAACACATGTTCCCTCGCGCTACCCATCAGACATGCGTCTGGTAGGGCGCGCCACATCTCGCCTCATGACAGGGCTGCACTCCAATTGTTCTAACTTTTGCATACGAGCTCGGATTGGGACGATCTTTCTATCAAAATCGATCGTTTCGACGAGACGCACAACTTCCGTGTAGAACATTTTTCCATCCGAGATCATCTGAATAACAGTTTGAGCCCATCTTCAGCTTCTCGTCCGATTGACTATCACAGCCTCCAACCCGGCAAGTTTTCCATCCGAGTAAGCTTTCCACACCGGCAATGTTTCTACCCGGCAAGCTTTCACCCCGGCAAGGTTTCACTCCGGCAAGGTTTGTACTCCGGCAAGGGTTCCTCCCTGGCAAGGTTTCTCCCCCGGCAAAATTTCACACCGGCAAGCTTCCACACCGGCGATCTTTCTGTGCCAGCAAGCTTTCCACGCCGGTAAGCCTTCACACCGGCAAGCTTTCACACCGGCAAGATTTTATCCCGGCAAGGTTTTCGCCCCGGCATGCTGCTTTATGATCGTGCCACTTTTGAGCGTCAACAGAAGGCTAAAAAAGCAGCAGCAAGAGATAAAGGCCGAGCAAGATACACTCAATGAAAGATGGACCAAGGTCCTAGCAGCCGAAGAAGGGTACGCCTACGAACGACAAACAAAGAGCTACCCCAAACACAAATTGTTGCTGCAATTCGATGACATAGCCCCCGAGCCCGCACCACCCAGACAAACCCAACCAACCTGATCACCCCCCTCGAGGAAGGGACATGTCGGCTGGCGAGACTGAATATCCACCTGCCCCTCCTCGCCGTAAAGGCAAGGTGGCGGCATTGCCAGAATATCGATACAATCTCAGACACAATCTGGCCGCTAGAGACGATCAGTCAAAATTCATTTATGGATCAAAAAGTTACCCTCCCAATGGAAGAGACGGATATCAAGCATGGCTCGACCGAAACAATGCGCTTTGGGATCAACACAGGGCCAGGATGGAAACCGAGGTTCGACACGTTGTAGCGCGAACAAGAGGAGCTGCTCACCCAATGTGCTTCACCGAGGAGGTGATGTAGCACCAATTCCCAGAATGGTTTTGAAGTTGTTAACATCTAGTCATATGATGGAACCACGAACCCGGCTGTATCGATTGGGGACTTTCTTCTCCACATTCATATGGTGCGGGGGGCGAGCTCCACGCCATCAAACATCTGCCATTAAAGCTCAAAGGACCAGCCCAGCATTGGTTGAATAGCCTCCCTGAAGACTGCATAGGGAGCTGGGAGAGCTCGGGGATGCTTTTCGAGCCAATTTCCAAGGTACCTACGTCCGGCCTCCAGATGCCGATGACCTGGGCCATGTGGTCCAACAGCCCGGAGAGTCAGCCTGGTAATTCTGGAATCAGTTATTAACTAAAAAGAACCTGGTAGTAGACTGCCCTGATGCCAAAGCTATAGCCGCCTTCAGGCATGGTATCCGGGATGAATGGCTGGCACGATAACTCGGCCAGGATAAGTCGAGGACAATGGCGGCTCTTACCTACCTTATGACCCGCTTTTGTTCGGGCAAAGACAGCTGGCTCGTATGAGCGCTAACCAAGGAGATCCCAACACTTTGGAAGTCTGGGACAACAACAGAAAGCCTAGACGTAATAAAAATAAACGCCAACACAATGGCGCCGAGGCCAATGACACGGTAGTAAATGCCAGATTCCGTAATTCCAAGTTAGAGCTTCAAAAGAAGCCCTCTAAAGGAAACTAGGATGGACCCACTAAGTTGGATGTCATCCTAGACAGGCCATGCCAGATACATGGCCCCGTAGACAAGCCTACTAACCACACCAACCGTAACTGTTGGGTGATTAAGCAAGCTGGCAAGACCACGGCCGAAGACATAGGAAAAAAACCAGTAGCGAGGACGATGAGGAACCTCGCAGGCCAAACAATGGAGGCGAGAAACAATTCACTCCGGTGGTTAAAAGAGTTAATATGATCTATGCCACTCATATAACCAAGATGGAGAGGCAACACGAACTTCGGGATGTTTACGCCATAGAGCCGGCTGCCCCGAAATGCAACCCATCGTCGGCATTTCCGATCACCTTTGATCGCAAGGTTAAAAAAAACCTTTATAGCCTTCTTTAGTAGGTAGAGTACTTCCCTCCCTTGTATAGCCTTCTTTAGGTTCCTGTTTTTCTTTTTTTTTTCCTCATATTGAGGAAGCATTGTTTCGTTCCTTCTTTTTTATTTAATAAAATGCTGTGGGGTCTAAGCCCTGCAGTCTTCAAGGTTCAACAAAAACCTTTGATCGCAAGGACCACCCGACTAGTATCCATCACAGAGGGTCGGTGGCTTTGGTCCTCGGTCCAATTATTGATGGCTACCAGCTTACCAGAGTCCTCACGAAGGGAGGCAACAGCCTCAACCTGATCAATGAAGATATAGTCTGGAAAATGGGCATTAACCCGTCAAGGATCAAACCCAGTAATACCACCTTCAAGGGGGCCATCCCCAGCATTGAAGCCCGCTGCTCGGGCACCCTCACTTTGGAAGTAGTATTAGGCTCTCCGGACAATTTCCGGAGTGAAGACTTGATATTCAACATCGCCCCTAATACGTCTCCAACGTATCTATAATTTTTGATTGTTCCATGCTATTATATTATCTGTTTTGGATGTTTTATATGCATTAATATGCTATTTTATATTATTTTTGGGACTAACCTATTAACCTAGAGCCTAGTGCCAGTTTGTGTTTTTCCTTGTTTTTGACTTTTATAGATAAGGAATATCAAACGAAGTCCAAACGGAATAAAAAATTACGATGATTTTTCTTGGACCAAAAGACACCTACATGACTTGGAGGGAGGGCCAGAAGAGTCCTGATGAGGCCACAAGCCTCTAGGGCGCGCCCTGAGGGTTTGTGGGCCCCTCAGGAGTCCTCCAACCCTAAAACCACTTATATATATATATATATATATTCTCAAATATTCCCCAAACATCATAAGTATCCACCAAAAAACTTTTCAGCTGCCGCAAGCCTGTGTTCCCGTGAGATCCCATCTTGGGGCCTTTTCCGGCACCCTGCCGGAGGGGGATTCAGTCACGAAGGGCATTGAGGGAGTCCTGGACTAAGGGGTCCTCGGGCGTCCGACCTATTAGACATGGGCCGGACTGATGGGCTATGAAGATACGAAGACCGAAGACTCTACCCATGTCCAGATGGGACTCCCCTTGGCGTGGAAGGCAAGCTTGGCATCAAAATAGGAAGATTCCTTTCTCTGTGACCGACCTTATGTAACCCTAGATCCCTCTGGTGTCTATATAAACCGGAGGGCTAGGTCCATAGACATATATCCTCATAATCATAGTCAGACAGGCTAGACTTTTAGGGTTTAGCCATCACGATCTCGTCGTATATCAACTCTTGTAATACTCAAATTCATCAAGATCAATCAGGCAGGAAGTAGGGTATTACCTCCATAGAGAGGGCCCGATGAGGGAGTCCTGGATTAAGGGGTTCTCGGGCGTCCGACCTGTTATCCATGGGCTGGACTGATGGACTGTGAAGACATGAAGACCGAAGACTGTACCTGTGTCCGGATTGGACTCTCCTTGGCGTGAAAGGCAAGCTTGGTGACCGACTATGAAGATTCCTTCTTATGTAACCGACTCTATGTAAACCCTAGATCCCTTCGGTGTCCATATAAACCGGAGGGGATAGTCCGAAAAGGACACATTCATTACCATAGTCATATAGGCTAAGCTTCTAGGGTTTAGCCATTACGGTCTCGTGGTAGATCAACTCTTGTAACACCCATATTCATCAATACCAATCAAGCAGGACGTAGGGTATTACCTCCATAGAGAGGACCCGAACCTGGGTAAACATTGTGTCCCTCGTCTCCTGTTACATCGATCCTAGACGCACAGTTCGCGACCCCCTACCCGAGATCCGCCCGTTTTGACACCGACATTGGTGCTTTCATTTAGAGTTCCACTGTGCCGTCCACGAAAAGTTCGATGGCTCCTTCAATCGTCTATAGTGACACTGTCCAAGGGGAAACCTTCCTCCTCGGACAGATTTTTGTGTTTGGTGGCTTCATACTGCGGGCCAACTCGCTTGGCCATCTGGAGTAGATCGATAGCTACGCCCCTGGCCGCCAAGTTAGATTTGGGAGCTTGAACTACGTTGCGGATATCCGTGGAGACTTGATCTTTAATGGATTTGAGACCGCAGCGATCGCTCCCCTTCCCTCTGAGGAACATGACTTAAATCTATCATCGGATCACATCCAGGAGATGGTTCCTGTTGTTGCAACGGCCTTAGAACCGGAGCAGATCATGCCATCCGAAGCCACAGAGTCCACGGTGTTGGAGCCGCACACGGACTCGACACCTTGCGATATTTGCGCCAATAGAACTCCGGATTCGTCTCCGGCTATGAGTCCCGGACTGTGTACGCCTACGGACACCGAGCTGGATCGGTTATCGATTTTTGAATTTAGTGCCGCAGACATCTTCCAGCACTCACCCTTGGGTGATGTGCTAAACTCTTTAAAGAACTTGTCCTTGGAGAAGGACTCATAGCCGAATTATGTTCGGTTCGAGCCAGAGGCTGATGTTGGGAAATTTTGTTTCCCACCCGCCACCCACTTCATAGCCACCGTCGATGATTTAACTGACGTGCTCGATTACGGCTCCGAAGACATCGACGGTATGGACGACGATGCCGACCAGGAGCAAGGGCAAAACACGCCATTTACTGCATGTTGGATGGCCACCTCTTTGTACGATGTGTACATGGTCGACACACCTGAAAAAGCTAGCGACGATGACAAAGGAGATCCAGTTGTGAATAAACCTTCTGAGACACAGTCCAAGCGCCGGCACCCTAAACGCTCTAAACCTCATCGCTCAAAAGACGGAAATATTGGCACCAGAGAGAATAGTGCTCTGGGTGCCGCAGAAAACAATGAAGACCCTGTCGGGGCTGCATCCGAACAGGAGGAACAAGACAACGGGCAAGATAGCCCTGATAATCAGACCATGCCCAATGACCCAGATGATGAAAGTTATCATCCAGTCTCTGAGGATGATGAGAGCCTCGGCAATGAGGACTTCATCATGCCTGAGGCACCCCTCGAGCAGGAGCGCTTCAAGCGCCAGCTAATAGCCACCACAATAAGCCTGAAGAAGAAGCAGTAGCAGCTTCAAGCCGATCAAGCCCTGCTCATTGATAGATGGACTGATGTCCTGGCAGCCGAAGAATACGGCCTCAAGCGCCCAGCCAAGAGTTACCCTAAGCGTAGACTGCTACCTCAGTTTGATGAGGAGGCACTAAATCCCATACCTCCCTCACGCAATGCGGACCGACCACCACACGGTCGGGATAGTGTGGCGGACCGACCACCCCGCGGTCGGGATAAAGCGACAACCCAGGCCGAACAACAGCCCACCCCACTACCTCGCAAAAACAGGGACAGAACAGCTCGGGACCATACATACTACCTTTGGCAGGAGCTGGATAGTAGAGCAGAACACACCAGATCAATATACGGATCGCGAGGACGCTTCCCAACTCGGGATGACGGCTACCTATTCGGGCGTGACAACCCTAGTCACACCCGGGCCGATAACCGCAGATGCACTCCATTGTAGGTGCACCGTGATGCGGCCCAATATAGAGGTGCCGCACACCCTCTCTGCTTCACTGATGAGGTGCTAGATCACGAATTCCCCGAGGGGTTCAAGCCCGTCAATATTGAATCATACGACGGAACAACCGACCCCGCAGTATGGATTGAGGACTTTATTCTCCACATCCACATGGCCCGGGGAGACGACCTCCATGCCATCAAATACCTCCCACTGAAACTCAAAGGGCCAGCTAGACACTGGCTGAATAGCCTGCTTGGGAATTCCATCGGCAGCTGCGAGGATCTGGAAGAGGCCTTTCTTGACAACTTCCAAGGTACATATGTCTGGCCACCCGATGCTGATGACTTAAGCCACATAGTTCAACAACCTGGAGAATCAGCCAGAAATTTCTAGACTAGGTTCCTAACCAAAAAGAACCAGATCATCGACTGTCTAGATGCCGAAGCCCTAGCGGCCTTTAAACACAGCATCCATGACGAATGGCTAGCACGCCACCTCGGCCAAGAAAATCCGAAGTCCATGGCAGCCCTTACAGCACTCATGACCCGCTTTTGTATGGGAGAGGACAGCTAGCTGGCTCGTAGCAAAAACACAGCCAGCGAGACAGGCCCCTCCGAGGGCAAGAACAGCTCCGGAAAGATCTGGCGCAACAGACACAAACGCCAAAGCAATGGCGACAACACCGATGACACCACCGTTAACGCCGGATTCAACGGCTCCAAGTCCGGACAGCGAAAGAAGCCCTACAAAAGGAACAGCGAGGGACCATCCAGCCTAAATCGCATACTCGATCGTCTGTGCCAGATACATGGTACCCCAGACAAACAAGCCAATCACACCAACAGAGACTGTTGGGTTTTCAAACCAGCTGGCAAGTTAAATGCCGAAAACAAAAAAAAGGGATAACAAAGTGAGGACGAGGACGAAGAGCTCTGGCAGCCGAACACCGAAGGGCAGAATAAATTTCTGCCTCAAGTCAAAAAGGTGAACATGATATACGCTAGACACATCCCCAAAAGGGAGCGCAAGTGAGCGCTTAGGGACGTATATGCGGTAGAGCCAGTTGCCCCAAAATTCAATCCATGGTCGTCATTCCCGATCACCTTCGATCGTCGAGATCACCCAACTAGTATCCGGCCTGGCGGTTCAGCCGCACTGGTCCTCGACCCAATCATCAATGGATTTCACCTAACACGAGTCCTAATGGACGGCGGTAGCATCCTCAACCTGCTCTATCAGGATACAGTGCGGAAGATGGGCATTAATCCCTCACGAATCCAACCCACAAAGACTACCTTTAAAGGAGTCATACCGGGCGTTGAGGCCCGCTGCACGGGTTCAATCACGCTGGAGGTGGTCTTCGGTTCCCCGGACAACTTCCGAAGCGAGGAGTTAATCTTCGATAGCGTCCCCTTTCGCAGTGGCTACCACACATTACTCGGACGAACCATGTTTGCTAGATTCAACGCGGTACCACACTATGATTATCTCAAGCTGAAGATGCCCGGTCCGCGCGGCATCATAACATTCAATGGAAACACAGAATGCTCCCTCCAGACAGAGGAGCACACCGCCGCCCTAGCAGCAGAGGTACAAAGTGGCCTTCTCAAGCAGCAGCATAATCTGGCTGCTGAGCCCCTGGACATCATTAAGAGGGTCCGGACCACACTGCAACAGAACAACGCGGCTCGTCAAGAGCTCGATTAGCAGTTTGGCCTCCGTCCCAATCCCGATGAGGTAGTGGCATTCATACCACGCGTCCATAACTACGCACTCAAAATTCCATGGGCATCGACGGAGGCACAAGCTATCCCAGAATCCACGGTTCGGCCAGACCGATCCTAGACACACATATAACTTTACTGTCTCTTCTTCCCTTGTTTCCGGTTTATCCTATGGGGGCCTTCTTCGACGGCCTGAGTAACGATCCCATCAATGGACAAACACACCGGATTGACACGGAGCACAGGCGTACATGGGAAGCCCTAGAGGCTAACCGTTTTCAGGACCCACACGCAATCCGCCTTCGGGTATGGCATGCCAAATAGCCGGATGCTTATCGCATTATCTTGTACCAATGTGCTTGGGCGCATAAACCCAACTATAATGGAAACAGTTCATGATCCAAGTTCACGGGCTCCGGATCCTATCTCTGTTCTCCCTCTGTTTTCCTTTATATTACTTATTTCCTAGCAGTCGTACACCCTGGTGCATTTCATATTTTCCAGGAGCTCCCCGTCGCCCCACGATATGGCAATAAAGTCCGAACAATCCCTAAAGAAGTTCGGCACCCCGAATTTAGCATTATATGCATTGGCTCAGAATCATGTCTTTGGTCAATAGTTGGGTTGCCCGGCTCCTATGCTTGCCACCCTACGTTCCGCTAAATCAGCTAGGGTAGTAAAGGGAGAACTACTGCGAATGTGCCCTGGCCTTGACCAGACAAGCACCTCAGTAGAGAAAGCCGAAAACTGACTGTCATGATATGGCGAGAGCCGGTCAGCTGTTCGAGGGTCACAAATCATTGGAGATTTTTTCCGCATTATGCGAAGGATCGGCACTTCCCGATCAGATGCTGACAGCCCCCTGGTTTGAACTAGGGGTAGCACCCACACTTTATTATAAAACTCCTATGGCTAAGTGAGGGTGTTTAAGCCGTACAGTCCGATTGCCTTGTTCGTTGCGCTAAACAACTCCTTCAAGGACCATACAATTGGATCAAGATTGTTAAGATTCCATCCCGAACACCTCCGTACTACCTACGTGAGGGCAGAAGCCAACGACTGGCCAACCCTCAGATTACATACAAAATGGCCGCACAGAAGGAAACAATTCAAAGCATAACAATATTACATTACAAAACAGGCTTTGTTCCCATAATACAAGGCAAAGGTAACATGAATACATTTATTCAAATACAATGTCCTCCGAACATTGTGCTGCCGCAAGGCGAGAACCCTCCAAAACATCCGCAAAATACCGTTCGGGTGTGCGGTGCTCCTTGCCCTCCGGTGGCCCTCTAGTCACCTTGACGGTGTCCATATTCGCCCACCACATCTTGCAACGGGCGAAGGCCATGCGCGCACCTTCAATGCAGGCCGAGCGCTTGACGATATCCAGCCGAGGACATGCGCTCACCATTCGCCTCATGAGTCCGAAGTAGCTGCTTGGCATAGCTTCGGCTGGCCATAGCCGGATTATGAAATCCTTCATGGCTAGTTTGGCCACCCTATGCAACTCCATCAGCTGTTCAGCTGATCGGTGAAGGACACGGGATGCTCCGGCGCTGCATACTACGACCAGAATAGCTTCTCCGTAGAACCCCCTCCTTTGGCTCAGTAGAACTCCACGGTGTCTGACACACTGTGTGGTAAATCCGCAAATGCTCCTGGGGATCTCCGAACCCGGGTTAGTAAAAGGTATTGCTTCTCTGCATACTTGCTTTGCATCTTGAATGCCTTACCCGCCGTAATCTTCTTGGCCTCCTGGATCTCCTGGAGGGCAGCCTGGGCCTCATTCCGTGCGGTCTCCGTGCTCTGACGAGCCTTGGCTAGTTCGGTCCCTTGAACCGATGCATCATGCTCCAAGGCTTTGCATTTCTTAACCGCATCCTGGAGCTCCTACTGGATTTCTTTGACCCGGGCCTTGGACTTCTTACGGGCGGCCAGCTACTGGATAGCCTTCTCCTCGGCATCGCCCAGGGCCTTCCTCAGGGCCTTGACCTCGGTCGCAGTTCCTGCACATATTACGACACAGCGGTCAATATACAGCGCCTATCCTTTCTAAACACACAGCAAGTCGTCACTCACCTTGCTTCTCCTGCAGCCGAACCTTAACCTCGCCGAGCTCGTTCTCGGTCTGCTCCAGCCTCTGCCTCAACTCAGAGACTTCGGCAGCATGGGAGGTCACTGCCAACAGCGACGCCTGCTTATTTTTACATATTATGTTAGTCTCCTACAACAAAAGAATTGATCCTCTGTCCGGTTCTTCTTGCCGAACACCGGACAGTGTCTCAGGGGCTACTGGCTACACGGGCTTTTTCTCTTTCTTACCTCGAAACCTGTCAAGAGGCTGTTGCAAGCTTCATTCAGTCCACTATTGGCGGACTGAATCTTCTCGATCACTGCACCCATAAGGACACGGTGCTCATCCACAACAGAGGTGCCTCGAAGCGCCTCCATCAGGTTATCCGGCGCCCCTGGATGGACAAGGGCCACCGATGGAAGCGGCACATCCCCTTCCTTTAAAGGGGCCGCTCACCCGACTCCGGAGCCATATGGGCCTCCGGAATCGTATTCAGCTGAGGGACGAACTGGATACGGCCCTCTCCGCCAATCTCCATGGGGATCGGCTCCCCCATGTGTCCGACAGTGGAGGTCTCGCCCTGTGGCGCCTCCCGGACAGCATCCTGGGCTCCTCCCCACTTTGGAGCGGTCCTCCGGGATAGCACATCGGTGTCGTCCCTAGCCCCGGGGGAATAAGCAAGCGGTGGCGGCATGCTCGCCATCTCCGACGGAGCCAATGAACCTCCAGATGAGGATCGATGGGTAAGGTCGCGGGCCGGACTACAATAGCACAATTAACTCTGTCATAATAATAAAGAGAGAGGGCCGGATGTGCACATGAGAGAGACGTGAAACTTACGATGCGGCCTGGGTCTTAGTGCGGGGGCGTCTCTCCGGACTGCTATCAACGTCCCACGCGGTGTTGACCGCTGGGACACTCTTCCCCTTCTTGGGTGTGTCCGCCTCCGGATGCGATGAAGCCGCCCTGTTCTTCTTCCTCTCCTCAGGGGGAGGGTTGTTTTACTCCTCCTCCTCTTCCTCGCCGTTGTCCTCAGGGACAGAGGAATGGGCTTCGTCGTCTTCGAATGTCATGTCCGAAGTGCCCTTGCGACGAGGGCCACCCTTGGCCCCCTTGGCCTTCTTCTTGGCCTTCTTCTCCGGGGCCTTATAAGGCGTCGGCACCAGCATCTCCGCTAGACGCAGGATGACCGGTTTTTCAGGTAGCGGAGCCGGACACTGGATCCGATTCGCCCTCCCCATCCAGTCCTGGAAATACAATAATAAGCTCAGACATCATCCTTGAAATGATTAAGTTGGGGATACATCGAAAAATAGCATACCTCACTGGCGAGGTGTTTACAATCGTGACCACAGTTTGAATCTGTGGCTGGTGGCTTCTCGTTTCCCTTAAAGAGCAACTTCCATGTGCCTTCATGAGTAGTCTCGAAGAGCCTCACCAGAGTCTGATCCTTCTTTGGGTTGAACTCCCACAGAGGACGGCTTCGGCGCTGGCACGGAAGGATCTGGCAAACCAGCATCACCTGGATCACACCAACGAGCTTGACCGTCTTGGTTGACATGCTCTGAATGCGCATCTGCAGCGCTATCACCTCATCAGGGGAACCCTAGTCCGGACTCTTCTCGACCCAGGAGGTGAGTCGCGTGGGGGCGCCGGAGCGGAATTCAGCAGCGGCGGCCCAGGTGGTGCCACGGGGTTCTGTGATGTAGAACCACTGCTTCTGCCACTCCTTCACTGTGTCCACAAAAGTGCCTTTGGGCCAGGATATGTTGGACAGCTTGCTCACCATACCTCCTCCGCACTCCGCGTGCCAGCCGTCCACCACCTTCGGCTTCACGTTGAAGACTTTGAGCCACAGCCCGAAGTGGGGTTGGATGCGGAGGAAGGCCTCACACACGACGATAAACGGCGAGATGTTGAGGAAGGAATTCGGGGACAGATCATGGAAATCTATCCCGTAATAGTACATCAGCCCATGGACGAAAGGGTGGAGTGGAAACCCTAGCCCGTGGAAGAAATGGGGGAGGAACACCACCCTCCCGGAGGGCTTTGCATGGGGACGACTTGTCCCTCGGCCGGCAGGCAGTGAGTGATCTCCTTCGCCAAGTATCCGGCCGCCTTAAGCTCTGTAATGTTCTCCTCCTTGACGGAGGAAACCATCCACTTGCCCTGACCTCCGGATCCGGACATGGTTGCTTGGGTGGGAAGGAGATGAGAACTTGGGCGCTGGAGCTCGAGATTGGAAAGGCAGAGAGACGGCGTGAGAGAGGAAGAGGGAATCCTTATCCCCTTATAAAGGCAACGAATATTGAATGCCTCCTCGCTCGCCTTAAGATTCACCTATTCCCAAGGGCTGTATAAACGACACGGTTGGGTTACCCACGCCCATATTGATGAGAATCCCGTAATAAGGGGGAACAATCTCTGCTTCGACAAGACGTGTGTAACACCCTCGGTGCGACTATAGCTCCCACGTGTCGAGGCACGACTTAGAGACATAATCGCATTGAAGGCATCTGTCGCAAGTTAGGCAATCTTCACAACATCCCATGTAATATGAATAATAAAGGGGAGAATATAGTTGGCTTACACTCGCCACATCAATCAAGAACATAAATAACATTATATCATCCAAAACACTCATGGCCCGGCTACGGTGCCAAAATAGAAGAGAACCCAACATGCGAGACGGTCCCAATCACCCCCAACTGGGCACCAGTTCTGATCGTCAGGAAAAGACATGTAGTATCGCTGAGAGTCTTCGTCAAACTCCCACTTGAGCTCGTACTCGTCACCTGGAGCGGAATCACCTGGACCTGCATCTGGAGTTATAGTATCTGTGAGCCACGGGGACTCAGCAATCTCGCACCCTCGCGATCAAAACTATTTAAGCTTATAGGAAGGATAAGGCAAATATAAGTGGAGCTGCAGCAAGCGACTAGCATATATGGTGGCTAACTTATACGCAAAGGAGAGTGAGAAGAGGAGGCAAAGCACGAGCGAGAAGCTAGGGGGCAACCTGCGCAAACATTACTCCAACACCGTGTCCACTTCCCGGACTCCGCCGAGAAGAGGCCATCACGGTAACACACTCAGTTGATTCATTTTAATTAATTAAGGTTCAAGTTATCTACAACCAGACATTAACAAATTACCATCTGCCCATAACCGCGGGCACGGCTTTCGAAAGTTCAATCCCTGCAGGGGAGTCCCAACTTAGCCCATGACAAGCTCTCACGGTCAACGAAGGAATAGACCTCCTCCCAAGACGTTCCGATCAGACTCGGTATCTCGGTAACTCAAGACACCTCGACAGGTTAAAACAAGACCAGCAACACCACCCGCTGTGCCGACAAATCCCGATAGGAGCTGCACATATCTCGTTCTCAGGGCACACCGGATAAGCTAAGCGTACGGGAGCCAACGTAACCCAAGTTGCCGAGGGACGGCCCCGCACGGTGCTCTAGTTTGGACCAACACTCAGAGGAGCACTGGCCCGGGGGGGTAAAATAAGATGACCCTTGAGTCTGCAGAACCCAAGGGAAAGAAAAGGCTCGGTGGAAAATGGTAAGACCAATGTTGGGCATTGCTGGACAAGCTTTAATCAAGGCGAAACATCAAGGGGTTCCCATTATAACCCAACCGCGTAAGGAACGCAAATTCCGGGAACATAACACTGATATGACGGAAACTAGGGCGGCAAGAGTGGAACAAAACACTAGGCGAGAGGCCGAGCCTTCCACCCTTTACCAAGTATATAGATGCATTAAGATAACATAGCAATATAATGATATCCCAACAAGTAAATAAATGTTCCAACAAGGAACGGCCTCCAATCTTCACCTGCAACTAGCAATGCTATAAGAGGGGCTGAGCAAAGCGGTAACATAGCCAATCAACGGTTTGCTAGGACATGGTGGGTTAGAGGTTTCAACATGGCAATTGGGAGGCTGTCAAGCAAAAGGTAGGCATCGTAGCATTGGCATAGCAAGAGCGAGCAAACTAGCATAGCAAAGATAGTAGTGATTTCGAGGGTATGATCATCTTGCATGCACAGTTGTCAGAGTTGACTGGATCCTCACAAGCAAACTCAACGGGATCCTCGGTAGCGAACTCGTCTCCCGGCTCTACCCAACAAGACAAACAAGCAACAAGGATACAATCAACCACGTGCAAACTCAAACAATAAGATGCAATGATGGTATGCTATGCGGGATGCGATGCGGGATGCAAAATGCAAGATATGACAGGAAATGCATGAACCTGGCCTCAACTTGGAATTCCAAGGGTGCCACTGGAAAGATGAGATGAAATCGCTTGAAAACGATATAAAGATCATCGGAATCGGTGTTACGGTTTGGAAATGGCAAGCGTTTTAAGAATGACACCGGTCTACGATTTACAGCAAGTAGGCATCTAAATGCAATGAGATGAACATGCTACAGCCACCAAACATGACAACAAAATACATGGCAGGGATGCACACAAGATGCTTAACAAAAGACTAGCACTGAGCTACGGCCAATTCATCCATTATGAGGTTCAAACAAGCATGGCAAAAACGCAAATGCAAAACAGATCTCAAACTTAGTGAAATTAACACTTGTCTGAAATTTCAGATCACGAAGCCCTCTTCGGAGCAGCAAAACAACATGATACATGACCTGGTTAAGACAAGTAAGAACATGGCATGGAGCTACTCAACAAGCTTAACAAAAGTCCCAAAGTGACCTAGGGCCAAAAGGGATCACAAAATATACTAACGGGCACACGAACATAGCTGAAACACAATCAGTTTTCAGACTTGGTGAAAACTGAGACATGCTGGAATATAACTCAAGAAGGCATGTAAACAAGCTCGATGCACTCACCACGGTGCAAGTCATGGCAAGGCAATCATACATCAATAAAGAAGACACAAAATACAAGCTAGACATGGCAAGAACAATGGCATAGCATGCACAGATCAACTACAATAACATTGGCAAAATCGCAAACGAGTTGACGATCTGCCCAGATTCACCACGAAGCAAAAGTAGAGCTCGATTGACTCAAGCTAGGGTGCTCCATAATTGCAAATAAAGACATGGATGGAAAGAGCATAACATTATTAACAAAATTCCTTTACTGATCATCCTCAAAAGAGGCACGGATCACTAGAAAACAAGCTGAACATATGGCATCATGAACTAAATAATCCCAGACTTAGTGAAAACAACTAAGTCTCTGAAAACAGATTTCCCGAGTGTCTCACTTTGCAAGCTTGCACAAGTCACCACACACATCCTAAAAATGCATGGGTTGCACCTCTGGAAAGAAGAAAAAATGCTTAACAAAACACATGAAGGACTCACAGGCATAGCATGCACACAATAATCATGGCAAAAATGACAAAAGTCTAAGATGAACTAGCAGATCTGACAATTAACTCACGAAGCCTCCTTCTAACAGCATTTCGGGCATCAAGATGAACTCAAATGAAAATGATGCAATGGAACGAAATGATGTACTCTTTGAGACGAACATTTTGATATGGTATATGCCTAAATCGGAGCTACGGATGCAAAGTTACGGCAGGTCAAAGTAGGCATAAAAATTAAGGGAGAGGGGAAAAAGTCAACCCTAGGGTTTATTTTCAGATCTGAGATCCGCACGGATTACGAAGTCGCCGGAGAACACTGTAGCGCCCGAGGTCGAGGTGGCCGGAAATGATGGCCGCGGTGGCCGGCGTTGGAGGGGGCGGCCGGATCCGAGGCCGTTGAGACGAGGGGGCGCCGGGGCGCGGTCGTCGGCACCGGGCGGTGCCGGCGCGCCTAGCCGGCGAGGTGGCGGAGCTTGGCGTCAGCGGCGGCGGGATGTGGCGTCGGCGGCGGCGGTCGGCGGCAACGGCGGGGCGGCGGCGGCAGCCGGGCACGGTGGCGGCGGCCTGCGGGCGAGGAGGCGGCGGAGGGAGTGGCCCGCGGTGGCGGAGTCGGGGCCGGATCTGGGCCTTCGGGCCCGGCGGCGGAGGTAGGTGGCGGCGCCACGTGGCGGCGTCTGGTAGGCTGAGGCGGCGGCGGCGATTTCGTCCGGCCGGGTCGGACACGTCCGGCCGGCGCGAGGGAATTTTAGGGTTTTGGGAAGAGGGAGAAATCCGAAAATCGGGGGTCCTATTTATAGGCATAAGTGGAGCTAGGAGAGTCCAAATGAGGTGCAGTTTTCGGCCACGCGATCGTGATCGAACGCTCTAGGACATGGAGCAGAGTTTGGTGGGTTTTGGGCCAAATTGGAGGGGTGTTGGGCTGCAACACACACGAGGCCTTTTCGGTCCCTCGGTTAACCGTTGGAGTATCGAACGAAGTCCAAATGACACGAAACTTGACAGGCGGTCTACCGGTAGTAAACCAAGGCCGCTTGGCAAGTCTCGGTCCAATCCGGAAATGTTTAATCCCCACACACGAAAGAAAGCTAGAAATGGCCACCGGAGGAGAACGAAGCACCGGAATGCAAAACGGACAACGGGGAAAAAGCTCGAATGCATGAGATGAACACGTATGCAAATGCAATGCACATGATGACATGATATGAGATGCATGACAAAGAAAACAACACACGGAGACAAAGACCCGAACCCGAGAAATAAATATAACTTAACGCCGGAAATGGCAATAGTTGGAGTACAAATTGGGAAAGTTACATCTGGGGCGTTACAACGTCCCAATGGCAACCGCGTCTCGAAACGCGGAGCGGCAGACGAAAAACGGTCCGAAATTATGACTGGACAGACATGATGTCATATTTTAAAAGCTGTCAGTGGATTAGACTTGTGTAAAAATATATATTCTCTCTGCGGGTATGAATAGTGTGACAGGTCCGGATACTATCATTGCATCCGAAGACTATCTTGAAGTTCGAATAAAAGGGAACCCGCCTTGCAATGCTGAAGACAATCTGCACACCAAACTCCTCGTCATTGAAGCCAGGTTTAGGGGCTACTGAGGGAGTCCTGGATTAAGGGGTCCTCGGGCATCCGGCCTGTTATCCATTGGCCGGACTGATGGGATGTGAAGACATGAAGAACAAAGACTGTACCTGTGTCCGGATTGGACTCTCCTTGGCGTGGAAGGCAAGCTTGGCGACCGACTATGAAGATTCCTTCTTATGTAACCGACTCTATGTAAACCCTAGATCCCCTTGGTGTCTATATAAACCGGAGGGGATAGACCGGAAAGGACACATTCATTACCATAGTCATATAGGCTAAGCTTATAGGGTTTAGCCATTACGGTCTCGTGGTAGATCAATTCTTGTAACACCCATATTCATCAATACCAATCAAGCAGGACGTAGGGTATTACATCCATAAAGAGGGCCTGAACCTGGGTAAACATTGTGTCCCTCGTCTCCTGTTACCATCGATCCTAGACGCACAGTTCGGGACCCCCTAACCGAGATCCGCCGGTTTTGACACCGACACCCGAACCTGGGTAAACATGGTGTCCCCTGTCTCCTGTTACCATTGACCTTAGACGTACAGTTCGGGACCCCCTACCTGAGATCCGCCTGTTTTGACACCGACATTGGTGCTTTCATTGAGAGTTCCACTGTGCCGTCATCAAAAGGTTTGATGGCTCCTTCGTCCATCCACAGCGACGTTTCCCAAGGGGAAGTCTTCCTCCCCGGACAGATCTTCTTATTCGGTGGCTTCGCACTGCAGGCCAACTCGCTTGGCCATCTGGAGCAGATCCAAGGCTACGCCCCTGGCCATCAGGTCAGATTTGGAAGCTTGAACTATGTCACGGATATCCGCGGAGACTTGATCTTCGACGGATTCGAGACCACGGCAGCCGCTCCCTGCCACCACGGTGAACATGACATAAATCAATCATTGGACCATACCCAGGAGATAGTACCGGTAGCTGCTCTGGCCTTAGATCCGGAGCAGATTGCGCCATCCGAGGACGGGAAGCTCAACCCCGCCACGGAAGCCGCAGACTCAGCGGCGCTAGAGCCACACACAGACCTAACTTGAAGTAACATCTGTGTCACTGGAACCATGGACTCGTCTCCGGCTACAGGTTCCGAACCTTGTGCGTCCGTGTACGTCGAGCTTGATCGGTGATCGATTATTGAATTTAGCTCCGCGGACATCTTCTGGCACTCGCCTCTGGGCGACGTGCTAAACTCATTAAAAAATCCATCCCTGGCGGTGGACTCTCAGTCAAATTATATCCAGTTCGAACTAGAGGCTAATGACGGAGAATTTCGTTTCCCACCCACCACCCACTTCATAGCCACTATCGAGGACTTAACCGACATGCTCAATTACGGCTCCGAAGACATCGACGGTATGGATGACAATGCAGGAGAAGAGGAGGCCGCAAACCCGCCGTTCACCGGACGATGGACGACCACCTCCTCATATGACGTATACATGGTGGATGCACCAAAAGAGAATAGCGGCGATGACAAGGACCAGTCGAGGATGAGCCTCCTAAGACACAACCAAAGCGCCGGCGTCGGCGGCGTCGCTCTAAATCACGCCGTAGCAAAGACAGCAACATCGGCACGGGAGACGATAACACTCCGGAAGGTGCCGAAGACAGAGAAGATCCCGACAAACGAACTGTTGAACAGGACGATCGGGAAGATGGGCAAGTTAGCCCCAATGAACAGGCCATAAACAAAGACTTAGAGGACAGAAGTTATCTTCCGCTCTCCGAGGAGGAGGTGAGCCTCGGCAACGAGGATTTTATTGTACCTGAGGAACCTCTCGAGCAGGAGCGCTTTAAGCGCCAGCTAATAGCCACTGCAAGGATCCTGAAAAAGAAGCAGCAACAACTTCAAGCTAACGAAGATCTGCTCAATGATAGATGGACCGATGTCCTAGCAGCCGAAGAATACGACCTCAACCGCCCAGCCGAAAGCTACCCGAAGTGCAAATTGCTACCTTAGTTCGACGACGAGGTACCTGAGCCTGTACCATCATCGCGCAATGCGGCTGACCGACCGCCACATGGTCGGGATAAAACGGAAACTCAAGCCGAACACTAGCCCGCCCCGCCTCGTCGTAAAGGCAGAGATAAAACAGGTCGTGGTTATACATATGACCTTCGACAGGACCTGGACAATAGAGCAGGACATATAAGATCGATCTATGGATCGCGAGGACGTGCCCCGACACGTGACGATGACTATCTATTCGGACATGACAAGCCTAGTCATGCGCGGGCCAAAAACCGCAGACGGACTCCATCGGAGCTATGTCGCAATTTGGCCCGATATAGGGGCGCCGCATACCCTCTTTGCTTCACTGACGAAGTAATGGAGCATGAATTCCCAGAAGGGTTCAAACCCGTGAATTTTGAATCATACGATGGAACAACTTATCCCGCGGTGTGGATTGAGGATTTTCTTCTCCATATACATATGGCCCGCGGAGATGACTTAAGCCATATAGTTCAACAGCCCGGAGAGTCAGCCAGGAAATTCTTGACTAGGTTCCTAACTAAAAAGAACCAGATCGTCGACTGTCCAGATGCTGAAGCCCTAGCGGCCTTTAAACATAGCATCTGCGACGAATGTCTCGCCCGCCACCTCGGCCAAGAAAAGCCGAAGTCCATGGCAACCCTCACGGCACTCATGACCCGCTTTTGTGCGGGTGAAGATAGTTGGCTGGCCCGTAGCAAAAACAATGCAAGCAACACCGGCACCTCTGAATTTAGAAATAGCAATGACAAGTCCCAACACAACAGACACAAGCGTCGAAACAATAATGACAACACCGATGATATGATGGTCAATGCCGGATTCAGTGGCTCTAAGTCCGGTCAGCGGAAGAAGCTATTCAAAAAGAACAATTCGGGCTCATCCATCTTGGACCGCATACTCGATCATCCATGCCAGATCAATGGCACCCAGACAAACCACCCAATCATACCAACAGAGATTGTTGGGTTTTTAAACAGGTCGGCAAGTTAAATGCCGAAAGCAAGGAGAAGGGATCGCAAAGCGAGGATGAAGATGAGGAGCCCCGGCCATCAAACACAGGGGGACAGAAGAAGTTTCCTCCATAGGTCAAAATGGTGAACATGATATATACGCTACCCACATCCCCAAGAGGGAGCACAAGCGCGTGCTCAGGGACTTCTACGCGATAGAGCCAGTCGCCCCAAAATTTAATCCATGGTCGTCATGCCCGATCAAATTCGATTGTCGGGACCATCCGACCAGTATCCGTCATGGAGGTTCAGCCGCACTGGTCCTGGACCCAATAATTGATGGGTTCCACCTGACGCGAGTCCTGATGGACGGTGGCAGCAGCCTCAACCTGCTCTATCAGGATACAGTGTGCAAAATGGGCATTAATCCATAACGGATCAAGCCCACAAAGACTACCTTTAAAGGAGTCATACCAGGAGTAGAGGCCCGTTGTATGGGCTCAATCACACTAGAGGTTGTCTTCAGATCTCCGGACAACTTCCGAAGCGAGGAGTTAATCTTCGATATCATCCCTTTTCATAGCGGTTATCACGCACTGCTTGGACGAACCGCATTTGCTTGATTCAACATGGTGCCACACTACGCTTATCTCAAGCTCAAGATGCCCGGGCCACACGGTGTCATAACAGTTAATGGAACACACGGAACGCTCCCTTCGCACCGAGGAGCACACCGCTGCCTTAGCAGCAGAAGTATAGAGCGGCCTTTTCAAACAGAACCTTAATTCGGCGGCCGAGCTCCCGGACACTGTCAAGAGAGTCCGGACTATTCTGCAGCAGGACAGCTCGGCTCGTCAAGAGCTCGACTAGCAATTAGGCCTCCGTCCCAGTCCCGACCAAGTGGCAGCAATTGTACTACGCGTACATAACTATGCACTCAAAATACCATGGGCACGGATGGAGGCATAACTAGCTTGTGATCCACAATACGGCTCGACCACCCCGGACACACGTACTTTCACTGTTTCCTTTTTTCTCCTTTTTAGGTTTCTTCTTCACAGGCCTTCCCTGATGGCTCGACCATCGGTCCTTTTCGAAGGATAAACACACCAAGACAGCAAGAAGCATGGACGTACGAGGGAATTTTTAGGTGGTTTCTTTAACGATCCCTCTACCTGTTTTCAGGACCCACACGCAGCTCTCCCTTGGTTAAGGCATATTAAATAGCCTTCTGCTTATTGCACTACTTGTATAAATGCGCTTTGACGCACTAATGAAATTATCATGGAAACAGTTTGCAGCCCAAATTCAATGGCTCTAGCTTACTACCCTTCCTTCTTTTTATTTTTTGATAACTTTATCAAATAGCACCCGTACACATTGGTACGTTTCAATTTGCCAGGGGCTTCATAGCACCCCACAACATGGCAACAAAGTCCGAGCACTTTTTACAGTATAGTTCGGCACCCCGAATTTAGCACTATATGCATTGGCTCCGAATCATGTCTTTGGTCAATACTTGGGTTGTCGGGCTCCTGTGCTTGCTACCTTACGTTCCGCAATATCAGCTAGGGTAGCAAAGGGAGAACTACTGCGATTGTGCCCTAGTTTACCCGGATGAGAACCTCAGTAGAAAAGCCAAAAACTGACTGTCATGATGCGGCGAGAGCCAGTCAGCTCTTCGGAGGTCTCAAATATTTAGAGATTTTTTCTACATTATGCGAGGGATCGGTACTTACCCGATCAGGTGTTTACAGCATCCTAGTTCGGATACTAGGGGTTGCACCTGTATTTTTATTGTCGAACTCATATGGCTAAGTGAGGGTGCTAAAGCCACATAATCCGATTGCCTGGTTCATCGTGTTAAACACCTCCTTCAAGGACCAAACAATTGGATCAAGAGTGTTTAGATTACATCCCGAACACCCCCGTACTACCTACGTGGGGGCAGAAGCCGACGACTAGCCAACTCTCAGATTTCACACGACACGGCCGCACAGGAGATGAATTTTCTTAAATAACAAACATTATATTACATAATGACTTTGTTTCATCATACAAGGCAGAGACAACATGAATGCATTCGTTCAAAAATAATGTCTTGCGCACATGCGTTGCCACAATACGAGACCCCTCCAGGACATCTTCAAAGTACCGCTCGGGCGTGCGATGTTGCTTGCCCTCTGGTGGTCCCCCGGTCATCAGCTTGACAGCGTCCATCTTTGCCCACCACATCTTGACGCGAGCGAAGGCCATGCGCACGCCCTCGATGCAGACCGACTGCTTGACGACGTCCAGCCGAGGGTGGGCATTCACCATCCGCTTCACGAGCCCGAAGTAGCTGCCGGGCATAGCTTCGGCAGGCCACAGCCAGATTATTAAATCCTTCATGGCCAGTTTGGCCACCCTATGCAGCTCGACCAGCTGTTTTAGCTAATCGCTAAAGGGCACTGGATGTTCTGGCGCAAGATATTGCGACCAGAACAGCTTCTCCGTTGAGCTCCCTTATTCGGCTCAGAAGAACTCTGCAGTGTCCGACACACTGCGCGGCAGATCTACAAACGCCGCTGGAGAACTCCGAATCCGGGTTAGTAAGAGATACTTCTTCTTCACATACTTGCTCTGCATACTAAACACCTTACCCGCTATGATTTTCCTGGTCTCCTGGATCTCCTGGAGGGTGCCCTGGGCCTCAACCTGGGCCTCTTTCGCGCTTTGGCGAGCCTTAGCGAGTTCGGTCTCTCGAGCCAAAACATCGCGCTCCAAGGATTCGCATTTCTTCAATGCATTCTGGAGCTCTTGCTAGACCTCATCAAGCCTGGCCTCGTGCTTCTCACGGGCGGCATTTTCCTTGACAGCTCTCTCCTCAGCCTCGGCTAGGGCCTGTTTAAGGACCTCAACCTCGGTCACTGCTCCTACACATATCATGGCACTACAGTCAATACGCATCATTTATTCTTTTCGAATATACATCAAGTCATTACATACCTTGCTTGTCTTTCTAGCTGCTTCCTCGCTTGGCCGAGCTCCTCCTCAGCCCGCTCCAATCTATGGTTTAGTCCGGAGACTTCGGCGGTGTGTGAGGTCACAGCTAGCAACGACGCATGCTTATTCATATAAGACATATTTAGTTAGTTTCCTGCGAAAATAAATTGATCCGATGTCCTGCTCTTCTTTCCGAACACCAGACAGTGTCTCAGGGGCTACTATCTATATTATAACTTTTTCTTTTGCGTTGCTTACCTCAAAGCCTGTCAGCAGGCTGCCACAGACTTTGGTCAGTCTGCTTTTGACGGACTGAACCCTCTCAATCACCTTACCCGTAAGGATACGGTGTTCATCCACAATGGAATCGCCTCATAGAGCTTCCAGCAGATTATCCAGTGCCTCTGGTTGGACAGAGGTCACCGGCGGAATAGGCACACCCCCTTCTTTCGAAGGAGGTTACTTGCCGGATTCCGAAGCCGTATAGGTCTCTAGACTTGTATTCGGCTGGGGGCCGAACTAAGCAAAGCCCTCATCCTTAGTCGCCATGGGGGTTTGCTCCCCCATATGTCTGGCAGCCGAGGTTTCGCCCTCTGGTGTCACCCTGGCGGCCTCCTAAACCTCTCCCTGGCCAGGGAAGGTCCTTTGGGACAACACCTCGTCGTCGCCCTTGGCCGTGGGAGAGTGAGCGGCCGGCGGTGACTCACTGGCCATAGCCTTCGAATCCAACGAACCTCTTGATGAGGATCGTAGGGAGCTGTCGTGGGCCGGACTGCAATGGCATAAATTAACATATTACATTATGAAGCAAGAAAGGCCAGATGCATGGACATATGCGGGTTTTTAGTACTTACGATGCGGCCAGAGGCTTGTTTTGGGGGCGTCGCTCCGGGCTGTTGTCGACGTCCCACGCGGAGTTATCCACAGGGGGACCCTTCCCCCTCTTGGGCACCTCTGCCTCCATATTTGTGGAGGCTGCCCTCTTCTTCCTCCCCCCATCAGGGGGAGAGGTGCTTTCTTCCTCATCCTCATCATCGTCTTTGGCGGCGGAGGAGTGGGTCTTGTCTTCGGACGACACGTCCGAAGCTCCCTTGTGGCGGGGGCCACTCCGGACCCCCTTGGCCTTCTTCTCCGGCGTCTTATAGGGCTCCAGCACCAGCATCTTCGCCAGGAGCGGGATGACTGGTTCCTCGGGCAGCAGAGCCAAACATTGAATCCGCTCTGCCCTCTCCATCCATACCTGACAAAATAATAATAATAATAATAAATTTTAGATATCCTCCTTGAAACAAGCAAGTAGAGGATGTGTCTGGAGATGTGAAAGGATTACCGCATTGGCAGAATGGGTAATATCATGCCCGTGGTCTGAGTCTATGCCTGGCGACGTCTCGTTGCCCTGAGCAACTTCTAGGCATGTTCGTTAGTGGTTCTAAAGAGCCTTTCCAAGGTTCGGTGCTTCTTCGGGTCGAATTCCCATAAGGGGAAGCTTCGGCTTTGCCATGGGAGGATCCGGCGAACCAGCATCACCTGGATTACGTTGACGAGCTTGATGTCTTTATCCACCATGCTTTGAATGCGCGTTTGCAGTGCTATCAGCTCATCCGACGAAGACCAATTTGGGCCCTTCTCTATCCAGGAGATGAGCCGCATTGGAGCTCCGGACTTGAATTCGGAAGTCGTGGCCCAGGTGGCGTCGCAGGGCTCTATGATATAGAACCAGAGTTTCTGCCACTCCTTGACGGTCTCCACAAAAGTACCCTTGGGCCATGTGACATTGGGCAGCTTGTTCACCATGGCGCCTCCGCACTCTGTGTGCTGTCCAGCCACCACCTTCAGCTTCACGTTGAAAATCTTGAGGCATAGTCCAAAGTGGGGTTGGATGCGAAGGAAGGCCTCAGACACGACAATGAATGCCGATATGTTGAGGAAAGAATTCGGGGCTAGGTCATGGAAGTCTAGCCCGTAATAGAACATAAACCCGCGGACGAAAGGGTGGAGAGGAAACCCTAACCCGTGAACAAAAGGAGGGATGAACACCACCCTCTCGTTGAGCTTCGGGGTGGGGATGATTTGCCCCTTGGTTGGAAGCCGGTGGGCGATTTCTTTCACAAGATACCGAGCCTCCCAAAGCCTGGTGATGTCCTTCTCCCTAACGAGGAGGCCATCCACTTGCCTTGCCCTCCAGATCCAGACATGGTTGAGTGTTTCCCTGAGGCGGAAAGAATGAGGACTTGGGCGCTGGAGCTCGAGAATGGAAGGCCAAAGAAAGAGAGAAGGCGTGGGTGAAGAAAAGGGAATCCTTATCTCCTTATAAAGGTAGTGAATATCAAGCACCTCCCCACTCACCTTAAAACTCGCCTGTTCCCAAGGGCTGTGTAAACGGCCCGGTTAGATTACCCACGCCCGTATTAATGAGAATCCCGCAATAAGGGGACACGATCTCTGCTTCGACAAGACGTGCCTATGAAAACCGTGTCTCGAAACATGGAACGGTAGACGGAAAACGGTTCAAAATGATGACCAAGTAGACGCGATGTCACATTACAAAAAGTTGTCAGCGGATTGGACTTGTGCAATATTATATTCTCTGCAGTTGTGTGTGGTACTTGTGTTGCAAATCCGGACACGTTCATTGCGTCCGAAGACTATCTTGGAGTATTCGAAAAGGGGAACCCGCCTTGCAATGTCGAAGACAATCTATGCGCCGGACACCTTGTTATTGAAGCCTGGTTCAGGGGCTACTAAGGGAGTCCTGGACTAAGGGGTCCTCGGGCATCCGACCTATTAGACATGGGACAGACTGATGGGCTATGAAGATACGAAGACCGAAGACTCTACCCGTGTCCGGATGGGACTCTCCTTGGCGTGGAAGGCAAGCTTGGCATCCAAATATGAAGATTCCTTTCTTTGTAACCGACCTTATGTAACCCTAGATCCCTCCGATGTCTATATAAACCGGAGGGCTAGGTCCATAGACATATATCCTCATAATCATAGTCAGACAAGCTAGACTTTTAGGGTTTATCCATCATGATCTTGTGGTAGATCAACTCTTGTAATACTCATATTCATCAAGATGAATCAAGCAGGAAGTAGGGTATTACCTCCATAGAGAGGGCTCAAAGCTGGGTAAACATTGTGTCCCCTGTCTCTTGTTACCATCGACCTTAGACGCACAGTTCGGGACCCCCCACCCGAGATCCACCGGTTTTGACACTGACAGGCATCTATATCAAGCTTGCTGCCCTTTCGATGAAGCGTGAGTAGTTTACCACAGATCTACGGGTCCATAGCTAGTAGCTAGATGGCTTCTTCTCTCTCTTTGATCTTCAATACAATGTTCTCCTCGATGTTCTTGGGAGTTCTATCCGATGTAATACTCTTTTGAGGTGCGTTTGTTGAGATCTGAGGAATTGTGGATTTATGATCAGACTATCTATGAATATTATTTGAGTCTTCTCTGAACTCTTATATGCATGATTAAGATATCTTTGTATTTCCCTTAGAAATATCGGTTTGGTTTGGCCAACTAGATTGGTTTTTCTTGCAATGGGAGAGGTGCTTAGTTTTGGGTTCAACCGTGCGGTGTCCTCACCCAGTGACATAGTAGGGGTAGCGTGGCACGTATTGTATTGTTTCCATCAAGGATAAAAAATATGGGGTTTACATCATATTGCTTGAGTTTGTTCCTCTACATCATGTCATCTTACTTAAGGCGTTCCGATCTTATGAACTTAATACTCTAGATGCATGCTGGATAAAGGTCGATGTTTGGAGTAATAGTAGTAGATGCTGGAGGAGTCGGTCCACTTGTCACGGACGTGATGCCTATATGCATGATCATTGCCTTAGACATCGTCATAATTTGCGCTTTTCTATCAATTGCTCAATAGTAATTTGTTTACCCATCGTATGTTTTCTTTCAAGAGAGAAGCCTCTAGTGAAACCGATGGCCCCCGGGTCTATTTTGCATCATATATTTTTAGATCTAAACCAAAAAACCTAAAAATACCTTGCTGCAATTTATTTATATTTACTTTAGTTTGCTATTTTATTTATCTTTTATACCTATCTCTATTAGATCTCACTCTTGTTCGTGACCGTGAAGGGATTGACAACCCCTTTTCGCGTTGTGTGCAAGTGTTTGTTAGTTTGTGCAGGTGCATATATTGGAGACTTGCTTGTGCCTCCTACTGGATTGATACCTTGGTTCTTAACTGAGGGAAATACTTATTTGTACTTTGCTTCATCACCCTTTTCTCTTCAAGGGAAAAATCAACGGAAGCTTAAGAAGTAGTCGCCCCCTTCCGTAGCGGCTATCATGCCCTCCTAGGTCAGACGGCGTTCACTCATTTCGACGCCATCCCCCACTATGCCTACCTCAAACTAAAGATGCCCGGGCCAAGGGGCATCATCACAGTCAATGGTAACATGGAGCGCTCTCTTCAGCCGGATGAACATACCGCGGCCTTAGCGGCCGAATATGAAGGACCGAAGTGTCAGCCCACCGGCAAGGTGCAAGAGGCGAAAAAGCGGGCATGAGCCCTATCTCCAGCCAAGGGACCTCCTGGCATCTAGCGCACATAGGAACATGCCCCCTTGGCCTGCCCAACCAAGCGACACACTACATGCCTCGATATCACAATTTCACGCTCAAAATACCATGGGCAGCTATGGGGCTTAGTCACCAGGAGGTCGGTTCAACCGTATCACGGATCAATGTGTCTTCAGGCGACAAGCAGGTACTAATTAGGACCTATGCAGTGTCAAGCCACACCAACGCAGCAACCTCTCAAGGACTCCCTGTCAAGGACCCGTCATCGGACAACCATCCAACAAGGTTGTCTCTCTTAGCAGAAGCACAAGTGCAGACGTGTAGTAGGGCACAGTTCGGGCGTTAACCCACACATGAAGGCCCTCCGTAAACCTGCCAACTGTAGATTTATCTTTTTTCTTTCCCGAAGCCCTGTTCGGTGTTTCGAAGGGTATGGCTAGACGTCATGAGCTTATTGGAAATAAAGCAAACCTTTTGCGGTTCTTCTAAAGTCGCTTATTCGACACTTTTTCCCTGATTGTTCATGTTCGCTCTTTGAATCTGCCTCACAAGTATTACGCTCTTCAGATTTCATTTATACACCGGTTATTAGACTAGGGGCTTGGACTAGACGCTCTCCCTATACATTAAAGACCGACACCTTTATTATTGTGTTCGGCGTCTCGGATACTGCATTATATGCACCGGTTATGTATTATGTCTTGGGTCAATAGTTGGGTTGCCCTACTCCTGTGCTTACCTTCTTACGGTCCGCATGTTTGGCTAAGAAGGTAAATGGAGAACCACTACGATTGTACTTTCGCCTAGCTCAGTTAAGTACCTTAGTGGAGAATGCCAAAAATTGACTGTCTCAATAGGCGAGAACTGGTCAGCAATCCGATGACTGGTCTTCAAACCTAAAATCATTAGCTATAGAATTGTGTACTATGAAGGATTCGTCTTTGAACAAATCAAGTGAGTAGTGTTCGGCCCTAAGGTTCGCCCAACATCTCACCACACCAGGTGTTGGTCACCAACCCCCACAGTCAAGTTTGTATGGCTAAGTGAAGGTAATAAAGCGGCATAGTCTGATTGCCTTGTTCCCCTCCTGCACCAAGATGTCGGCCAAGGGTTATAGTACATAGGATGGAACACCCTTCATAGCATCTACGTCGGGGCTGAAGCTAACGACTGGTAACTTTCAGTATAAAAACGGCCACGCATGAGTCAAAATTAAACATCAAGCACACACAAGTATGATAAACCATACAAAATACCACTCGCTCATAAAGCATAAAGGTTTCATCACAAGTACACATACAAAAAAGGTAACTGTCAGCGTCCTGGGAACGGGGGTACCCAGACTTGCCTGCCTGCGGCCCGTGGCGTGGCTCCATCAACGGCCCGGTGCGGCCCGTCTTCAGCAGCAACAACTCAAGACCCTCGCGAGGGGCTAAGCCTCGCGAGGCAGACGACACCAAGACCTCCCTGGGGGCAGCTTCACTAGGCTAGCTCCCGAGGAGCGGAGATATCTATGCAAGGGGCACCTAGCGAAGTTTGGGTGACGTGAGCCATGATGACCAAGGCCAGGCAGGCGCCAGCGGGCACAGTGTACCAATTTCCTCTTTGGTGCTAAGGGGGCAAGCGCAGGCGCGGGGTCCCAAGGAATTAGGCAAAGGTTTCCATATCTGTGCAACAATACCAAGACCAGCAGGACGGCAGGACGGAGGTCATCGTGGAGCCCACAACAGCGTCACCACCAGAGCCTTTGGCAGGCGAAGACTACTTTTGCCAGGGTAGCTTGTACTAGTTGCCCCCCTTCAAACATGGCCATTTTGCGATCCCTTCCCACCTAAACATTAGGGAACAGGACCAAGGCCACTATAAATAGGACCTAGCCACCACCGTAGGGGGGACGGATCATTCAGGTCACCCTCAACCATAGCTCATCGAGCTCAAGAACACCTCACCTCCTGAGGCTGCTCATCCACTGTACTAGTTCATCCTCAGCCCCTCGAGGAAATCCACCCAGAAACTGGAGTAGGGTATTACACCGCAAGGTGGCCCGAACCAGTATAAACCCCCGTGTCTCTTGTTCTTTGGGTTCATCGAGCTAGGCCATGGAAGGGAGGGAGTGTTCTTCATGCGCACCCCAGAGTTCAAACCTCTCAAGTGTTTGCCAGAACCCGTAATCTGATAGTAACTACTCAAGGAGTACATCCTTGGAACATTGAGCCTCCATGGCCCGAGCACCGTCCATCACGGCGGCAAAATACTACTCTGGGCGCCTATGGTCCTTCCCATCTGGCAGAGCATCAGTGGCCATATTGACGGGCTTGATTTTCGGCCAATGCACCATTGTATTTGCAAATACCATCTGAGCCCCCTCGATACACACCGAACGCTTGACAGGATCAATCCGGGCAGACGCGTCACACAACCTCGTCACTAGACCGAAGCAGCTGCTGGGCACGGGCTCGGAGGGTCATAGTCGGACACAGAGATCCTTCATGGCTAGTTGTACCATTTAGTGCATCTCCACAAACTGCTTCATTTGATTCATAAGGAGGTGGGGTGCTCGGGCGCTTGGAATTGCGCCCAGAATAGCTTTAGCTCAGTGCCACCTTCCCGGGCAGCGTAGTACCTAGTGGCATCGGCCACACTCTTTGGGAGATCCGCAATGGCGCCCGGGGAACACCAGACCCGGGTGTGGAATTTGAATCTTTGGCCACCAAATACACTCCATAGTAAGTACTTCGTGTCTCTCGAGTGCTCCGTCTCTCCGACCATGCCTCTTTGATCTCCGTCTTCATGTTCGCCACCGCGGTGGCATTCTTGTTGGGAAACGTAGCATGCAATCTCAAAAAAAATCCTACACTCACGCAAGATCTATCTAGGAGATGCATAGCAATGAGAGGGGGAGAGTGTGTCCACGTACCCTTGTAGACCGAAAGCGAAAGTGTTTGACAATACAGTTGATGTAGTCGAACTTCTTCTCGTTCCGACCGATCAAGCACCAAACATATGGCACCTCTGAATTCTGCACACGTTCAGCTCGATGACGTCCCTCAAACTCTTGATCCAGCAAAGTGTCGAGGGAGAGTTCCATCAGCATGATGGCGTGGTGATGGTGATGGTGAAGTAATCCGCACAGGGCTTCGCCTAAATACTATGTAAATATGACCGAAGGCATAAACTGTGGAGGGGGGCGCCGCACACGGCTAACAACTGTTGATGTGTGCTCTAGGCGCATCCCCCTCATATATATATAGGTGGGGGGGGGGGGATGGAGCAGCCAAGCGGGAGCCCAAGTAGGAGGAATCCTACTTGGGGCCCTAGTGCAATTCCACCCCCCCTTACCATAACTTCAGGAGGGGGAGGGAGGAGGGAAGGAAGGGGAGGCCGAATCCCTCCCCTTCCTTTCTCTCTTCTCCTCTTTCCTTCCCCTCCTATTTCAGCCTACGTGGGGCGCACCAACCCCTTAGGGTCTAGTTTGTCCCCCTCTTGGCCCATTAGGCCCATGTAGTTGCCGGGGTGATGCTCGGAACTCCTTTCACTGACTCGATATGTACCCAGTACCCCTGGAACACTTCCGGTGTCCGAATACCATCGTCCTATATATCAATCTTTACCTCTCGACCATTTCAAGAATCCTCGTCATGTATGTGATCTCATCAGGGACTCCGAACAACATTTTGTGACTAAATCACATAACTCATATAATACAAAATCGTCATCGAACATTAAGCGTGCGGACCCTACGGGTTCGAGAACTATGTAGACATGACCGAGACACCTCTCCGATCAATAACCAACATCAAAAACTGGATGCTCATATTGGTTCCTACATATTCTATGAACATCTTTATCAGTCGTACCGTAATGACAACATACGTTATTCCTTTTGTCATCGGTATGTTTCTTGCCCGAGATTCGATCATCGGTATCTACATACCTAGTTCAATCTCGTTACCGGCTAGTCTCTTTACTCGTTCCGTGATATATCATCCTACCACTAACTCATAAGTCACATTGCTTGCAAGGCTTATTATGATGTGCATTACCGAGAAGGCCCAAAGATACCTCTCCGATACTCGGAGTGACAAATCCCAATCTCGATCTATGCCAACCCAACAAACACCTTCGGAGATACCTGTAGAGCATCTTTATAATTACCCAATTACATTGTGACATTTGATTGCACACAAGGTATTCCTTCGGTATCCGGGAGTTGCATAATCTCAAAGTCAAAGGAATATGTATATGACATGAAGAAAGCAATAGCAATAAAACTGAACGATCAATATGCTATGCTAACGGATGGGTCTTGTCCATCACATCATTCTCCTAATGATGTGATCCCATTCATCAAATGACAACACATGTCTATGGTTAGGAATCTGAACATCTTTGATTAATGAGCTAGTCTAGTAGAGGCTTACTAGGGACAGAGTGTTTTGTCTATGTATCCACACATGTATCAAGTTTCTAGTTAATACAATTCTAGCATGAATAATAAACATTTATCGTGATATAAGGAAATATAACATAACAACTTTATTATTGCCTCTAGGGCATATTTCCTTCAGTCTCCCACTTGCACTAGAGTCAATAATCTAGTTCACATCGCCATGTGATTTAGCACCAATAATTCACATCTTTATGTGATTAACACCCGTAGTTCATATCGCCATGTGACCAACACCCAAAGGGTTTACTAGAGTCAACAATCTAGTTCACATTGCTATGTGATTAACACCCAAAGAGTAATAAGGTGTGATCATGTTTTGCTTCTGAGAGAAGTTTAGTCAACAGTTTTGCCACATTCAGATCTGTATGTATTTTACAATTTTTTATGTCTACAATGCTCTGCATAGAGCTACTTTAGCTAATTGCTCCCACTTTCAATATGTATCCAGATTGAGATTCAGAGTCATCCGGATCAGTGTCAAAGCTTGCATTGACGTGACCCTATACAACGAACTCTTTGTCACCTCCATAACCGAGAAATATCTCCTTAGTCCTCTAAGGATAATTTTGACCATTGTCTAGTGACCTACTCCTGGATCACTATTGTACCCCCTTGCCAAAGTCATGGCAAGGCACACAACAAGTCTGGTACACAGCGTAGCATACTTTATAGAACCTATGGCTGAGGCATAGGGAATGACTTTCATTCTCTCTCTCTCTCTATCTTCTGTCGTGGTTGGGTTTTGAGTCTTACTCAATTTCACACCTTGTAACACAGGAAAGAACCCTTTCTTTGATTGATCCATTTTTAACTTCTTCAAAACATTATCAATGTATGTGCTTTGTGAAAGTCCTATTAAGCATCTTGATCTATCCCTATATATCTTGATGCTCAATATGTAAGCAGCTTCACCGAGGTTTTTCATTGAAAAATTCTTATTCAAATATCCTTTATGCTATCCAGAAAGTCTATATCTTTTCCAATCAACAATATGTCATCCACATATAATATTAGAAATGTTACAGAGCTCCCACTCACTTTCTTGTAAATACAGGCTTCATTTCAAGTATGTGTAAAACCATATGCTTTGATCACCTTATCAAAGCGTATATTCCTACTCCGAGATGCTTGCACCAGTACATAGATGGATCGCTGGAGTTTGCACACTTTATTGGCACCTTTAGGATCGACAAAACCTTTTGGTTGCATCATATGCAACTCTTCTTTAAGAAAACCATTAAGGAATGCAGTTTTGACATCCATTTGCCAGATTTCATAAAATGCCGCAATTGCTAACATGGTTCAGACAGACTTAAGCATTGCTACGAGTGAGAAAATCTCATCGTAGTCAACACCTTGAACTTGTCGAAATCCTTTTGCGACGAGTCGAGATTTGTAGATAGTAACACTACCATCAGTGTACGTCTTCCTTTTGAAGATCCATTTATTCTCAATGGCTTGTCGATCATTGGGCAAGTCCACCAAAGTCCACACTTTGTTCTCATACATGGATCCTATCTCAGATTTCATGGCCTCAAGCCATCTGTTGGAATCTGGGCTTATCATAGCTTCTTCATAGTTCGTAGGTTCGCCATGGTCTAATAACATGACTTCCAGGACAAGATTACCATACCACTCTGGTGCGGAATGTGCTCTATTCGACCTACGAGGTCCAGTAGTAACTTGGTCTGAAGTTTCATGATCATCATCATTAGCTTCCTCTCTAGTTGGTCTAGGCATCACGAGAACGAATTTCAATGATGTGCTAATTTCCAATTCGAGAGAAGGTTCAATTACTTCATCAAGTTCTACTTTCCTCCCACTCACTTCTTTCAAGAGAAGCCCCTTCTCTAGAAAGGATCCATTCTTAGCAACAAAGATCTTGCCTTCGGATCTGTGGTAGAAGGTGTACCCAACAGTTTCTTTTGGCTATCCTATGAGGACACACTTCTCCGATTTGGGTTCGAGCTTATCAGCCTGAAGCTTTTTCACATAAGCATCACAACCCCAAACTTTAAGAAACGACAGCTTAGGTTTCTTGCCAAACCATAGTTCATATGGTGTCGTCTCAATGGATTTAGACGGTGCCATATTTAAAGTGAATGCAGTTGTCTCTAATGCATAACCCAAAAATGATAGTGGTAAATCGGTAAGAGACATCATAGATCGCACCATATCTAATAAAGTACGGTTACGATGTTCGAACACACCATTACGCTGTGGTGTTCCAAGTGGCAAGAGTTGTGAAACTATTCCACATTGTTTTAAATGAAGGTCAAACTCGTAACTCAAATATTCGCCTCCAGGATCAGATCATAGAAACTTTATTTTCTTGTTATGATGATTCTCCACTTCACTTTGAAATCCTTTGAACTTTTCAATTGTTTCAGACTTATGTTTCATTAAGTAGATATACCCATATCTGCACAAATCATCTGTGAAGGTCAGAAAATAACGATGTCCGCCGCATGCCTCAACACTCATTGGACCGCATACATCGGTATGTACTATTTCCAATAAGTCAGTGGCTCGCTCCATTGTTCCGGAGAACGGAGTCTTAGTCATCTTGTCCATGAGGCATGGTTCGCAAGCATCAAATGATTCATAATAAAGTGATTCCAAAAGTCCATCTGCATGGAGTTTCTTCATGCGCTTTACACCAATATGACCTAAACGGTAGTGCCACAAGTATGTTGCACTATCATTATCAACTTTGCATCTTTTGGCATCAATATTATGAATATGTGTATCACTACGATCGAGATTCAAGAAACCATTCACATTGGGTGTATGAACATAGAAGGTTTTATTCATGTAAATAGAACAACAATTATTCTCTGACTTAAATGAATAAACGTATTGCTATGGACATGATCTAATCATATTCATGCCCGACGCAAACACAAAATAACATTTATTTAGGTTCAACACTAATCCCGAAGGTAGAGGGAGTGTGCGATGGTGATCGTATCAACCTTGGAATCAGTTCCAACACACATCATCACTTCACACTTAACTAGTCTATGTTCATTCTGCAACTCCTATTTTGAGTTACAAAACTCAGCAACTGGTATCAAAAACCCAGGGGTTGCTACGAACACTAGTAATGTACACATCAATAACATGTATATCATATATATACCTTTCTTCACTTTGCCATCCTTCTTATCCGCCAAGTATTTGGGGCAGTTCCGCTTCCGGTGACCATTTCCTTTGCAGTAGAAGCACTCAGTTTCAGGATTGGGTCTAGCTTTGGGCTTCTTCACGGGAGTGGCAACTTGCTTGCCATTCTTCTTGAAGTTCCCTTTATTTCCCTTGCCCTTTTTCATGAAACTAGTGGTCTTGTTAACCATCAACACTTGATGCTATTTCTTGATTTCTACCTTTGCTGATTTCATCATCGAGAAGAACTTGGGAATCATTTTCGTCATCCCTTGCATATTATAGTTCATCATGAAGTTCTAGTAACTTGGTGATAGTGACTGGAGAACTCTATCAATCACTATCTTATCTGGAAGATTAACTCCCACTTGATTCAAGCTACTGTAGTACCTAGACAGTCTGAGCACATGCTCACTAGCTGAGCTATTCTCCTCCATCTTGTAGGCAAAGTACTTGTCAGAGGTCTCATACCTCTTAACATGGGCATGAGTCTGAAATATCATTTTCAGCTCTTGGAACATCTCATATGCTACATGGCGTTCAAAATATTTTTGAAGTCCCGGTTCTAAGCCATAAAGCATGGCGCACTAAACTATCAAGTAGTCATCATACCGAGCTTGTCAAATGTTCATAACGTCGGCATCTGCTCCTGCAATAGGTCTGTCACCTAGTAGTGCATCATGGACATAATTCTTCTGTGCAGCAATGAGGATAATCCTCAGATCACTGACCCAATCCGCGTCATTGCTACTATCATCTTTCAACTTAGTTTTCTCTAGGAACATGTCAAAAATAACATAGGGGAACTTTACACGAGCTATTGATAGATATGCAAATACTATCAGGACTAAGTTCATGATATATTAAGTTCAATTAATCATATTACTTGAGAACTCCCACTTAGATAGACATCCCTCGAGTCATCTAAATGATTTTATGTGATCCAAATCAACTAAACCATGTCCGATCATCACGTGAAATGGAGTAGTCTTCAATGGTGAACATCTCTATGTTGATCATATCTACTATATGATTCACGTTCGACCTTTCGGTCTCCAGTATTCCGAGGCCATGTCTGTACATGCTAGGCTCGTAAAGTTTAACCTTAGTACTCCGCATGTGCAAAAATGTCTTGCACCCATTGTTTGTGCATGTATATATTATCACACCCAATCATCACATGGAGTCTCAGCATGACAAACTGTCACAATGGTGCATACTCTGGGAGAACACTTATACCTTGAAATTTTAGTAAGGGATCATCTTATAATGCTACCGCCGTATTAAGCAAAATAAGATGCATAAAAGATAAACATCACATGCAATCAAAATATGTGACATGATATGGCCATCATCATCATGTGCCTTTGATCTCCATCTCCAAAGCACCGTCATGATCTCCATCATCACCGGCTTGACACCTTGATCTCCATCGTAGCGTCGTGATCGTCTCGCCAACTATTGCTTCTACAACTATCGCTAATGCATAGTGATAAAGTAAAGCCATTACATGGCGTTTGCATTTCATACAAAAAAGAGACAACCATATATAAGGCTCATGTCGGTTGCTAGGGACTTTTACAAAACATGATCATCTCATACAATAACATATATCACATCATGTCTTGGCCATATCACATCACAACATGCCCTGCAAAAACAAGTTAGACGTCCTCTACTTTGTTGTTGCAAGTTTTACGTGGCTTCTATGGGCTTCTAGCAAGAACCGTTCTTACGTACGCATCAAAACCACAATGGTAATTTATCAAGTTTTATGTTTTAACCTTCAACAAGGACCGGCCATAGTCAAATTTCATTCAACTAAAGTTGGAGAAACAGACACCCACCAGCCACCTTTATGCAAAACTAATTGCATATCTGTCGGTCGAACCGGTCTCATGAATCTGGTCATGTAAGGTTGGTCTGGGCCTCTTCATCCAACAATACCGCCGAATAGAAATAAGATGTTGGCGGTAAGCAGTATGCTGATCACCGCCCACCACTCTTTGTGTTCTACTTGTGCATATCATCTATGCATAGACCTGGCTCTGATGCCACTGCTGGGGAAATTAGCATGCAATTTCAAAAAAAATCCTATGCTCACGCAAGATCTATCTAGGAGACACATAGCAATGAGAGGGGAGAGTGTGTCCACGTACCCTCATAGACCAAAAGCGGAAGGGTTTGACAACGCGGTTATTGTAGTCAAACTTCTTCTTGTTCCAACCGATCAAGCACTGAACGTACAACACCTCCGAGTTCTGCACACGTTCAGCTCGATGACATGCCTCGAACTCTTGATCTAGCAAAGTGTCGAGGGAGAGTTCCGTCAGCACGACGGCGTGGTGATGGTGATGGTGAAGTAATCCGCACAGGGCTTCCCCTAACCACTACGTGAATATGACCGGGGGCGTAAACTGTGGAGGGGGGCGCCGCACACGGATAACAACTGTTGATGTGTGTTCTAGGCGCCTCCCCCCCCCCTCATATATATTGGTGGGATGGAGAGGGCGCAACCAAGGGGGCGCAAGTAGAATGAATCGTACTTGGGGCCCTAGTGCAATTCCCCCCCCCCTTACCATAACTTCAGGAGGGGGAGGGAGGAGGGAAGGAAGGGGGAGGCCGAATCCCTCCCATTCCTTTCTCACTTCTCCTCTTTCCTTCACCTCCTATTTCAGCCTACATGGGTTGCACCAGCCCCTTAGGGGCTGGTCTGTCCCCCTCTTGGCCCATTAGGCCCATGTAGTTGCCGGGGGGATGCCCAGAACTCCTTCCGGTGACCCATATGTACCCGGTACCCCGGAACACTTCCGATGTCCGAATACCATCATCCTATATATCAATCTTTACCTCTCGACCATTTCGAGATTCCTCGTCATGTCTGTGATCTCATCTGGGACTCCGAACAACATTCGGTCACCAAATCACATAACTCATATAATACAAAATCGTCATCAAACGTTAAGCGTGCGGACCCTACAGGTTCAGGAATTATGCAGACATGACCGAGACACCTCTCCGATCAATAACCAACAGTGAAACCTGGATGCTCATATTGGTTCCTACATATTCTACGAAGATCTTTATCGGTCATACCGTAATGACAACATATGTTATTCCCTTTGTCATCGGCATGTTACTTGCCTGAGATTCGATCGTCGGTATCTACGTACCTAGTTCAATCTCGTTACCGGCAACTATCTTTACTCGTTTCGTAATACATCATCCTGCAACTAACTCATTAGTCACATTGCTTGTAAGGCTTATTATGATGTGCATTGCCGAGAGGGCCCGGAGATACCTCTCCGATACTCAGAGTGACAAATCCCAATCTCGATCTATGCCAACCCAACAAACTTCTTCGGAGATACATGTAGAGCATCTTTATAATCACCCAGTTATTTTGTGACGTTTGATAACACACAAGGTATTCCTTCGGTATCCGGGAGTTGCATAATGTCATAGTCAAAGGAATATGTATATGAGATGAAGAAAGCCATAGCAATAAAACTAAATGATCAATATGCTATGCTAACGGATGGGTCTTGTCCATCACATCATTCTCCTAATGATGTGATCCCGTTCATCAAATTACAACACATGTCTATGGTTAGGAAACTTAACCATCTTTTATTAACGAGCAAGTCTAGTAGAGGCTTACTAGGGACATAGTGTTTTGTCTATGTATCCACACATGTATCAAGTTCCCGGTTAATAGAATTCTAACATGAATAATAAACATTTATCATGATATAAGGAAATATAAAATAACAACTTTATTATTGCCTCTAGGGCATATTTCCTTCAATTTTCCTTGTTCTCTTACTCAAGGTCCGCACATTTCGTGACATCCTTGAGCTCTTGTTGCACTTCGGCCACCCTAGCCTCATGCTCCTCGCATTCGGTTTTCACCAACGCAAGATTGGCAACCGCTTGTTCGGCTGCCGCCTACTGATCAGCCACTTCCTTTCTGTCCCATAGTAGTTCAGCCTTGAGGCTTTCAACCTCCGCGGCGGCAGTTGCATAACAGTTTCCCGCTTAGGGATAAATCGGGACAACTTATTTGACAAAGAATCCCAATGAACCGCACTTAACTCATACTAACCTTGTGCTTCGTCCAACCATTTGTTGATGAGGTCAAGCTCTTCATCGGAATGCTTAAGCTTCCAATTCATCTCAGTGAGTTTGGCGGCATTGACTGCCGCTGCTAATGCTGACGTCTGCATTCACAAGCACCTTGTTTAGCATATTATTTGGGCGATCTGGATCCTTAGCCAGCTGGTTTCTTATCAAAACCTGCCAGAGTCTCGGGGGCTCCTATACATAAGGATCATTTATATCCTCACTGTAAAATATACTTTTATGAAGGAAAGAACATTACTTCACTTACCTCAAAGCCTATCAGGAGGCCATCAAAGGCTTGTTTCAATCCGTTGTTAACAAACCGAATGTTTTGTAAAATCGCGCCCATCAGGGCACAATGCTCGAATACTATGGAGGAGCCGTTCACGGCCTGCTCCATCAGGTCCGGCCACTACGTCATGATCCAGACCCGGTGCTCAGCGCCGGTGGTGGGGCTTTGCCCCCCTTCATTGAAGGGTGGTTGTGATGCTTCGGAAAGCCTTGGAGGCTCCGAGATCGTCTTCTTGGAGGGCTCGGTTTGCCCAAGCCCCTTCTCTTGTCCTTCGACGGCCGAAGTGCCAGCTTCAGCCATGTTAACGTTGACATCAACCCCCATGTTCATCATGGGTGGGGCCCTCTGGGACAGTGCCTCCTCGATCTCTTTGATGATCGGAGGAGGCGCATAATGTGAGTTGCCCCCGCTCTCCGCTAGATCGCTTGGCGGAGAAGTGCCTTCCGATATCTCATCGGTAGGGAGGTCACACGGCGAGCTACAGCATAAGTGTGCACATGTAGTTAGATTTGGATTAGTAAAACCAATGCCCAGACAATGTTCGGATTCTCACCTTTCTACGCAGGGCTTGCCTCTGTGAACCTTCTTCCGGACCTTCTCGGAGGCTACAGACTCCTTATCGGAGTCTGAACAGTCATCGGGTATGACTAGTTTCCCCCTCTTCGGAGGATGCCCTTTTCGGCCTCGGTGGAGGCCGCTCTTTTCTTAATGCGGGGGGAGCCACTCTCCTCTCTCCCCTCTTCGTCCTATTCCCCCACCATACTGGGAAGGCTCTGATACCAACTTGTAATGCCCATGATGCAGCTATATCTCCCACGTGTCGAGGCATGACTTAGAGGCATAACCGCATGGTGGTTTTGTCGCAAGAGGGGTAAGCTTCACACAGTCCCATGTACTGAATAAGAAAGGGATAAAGAGTTGGCTTAAAATATCCACTTCACACAAATAACAAGTTAAACATACATCATCCAGAGTACAATCAAGGTCCGACTACGGAACCAAAATAAAAGAGGAAAACCCCAAATGCTAGATCCCCAGTCGTCCCAACTGGGCACCACTACTGATCAACCGGAAAGACACAGAACAACGACCAAGATCTTCATCGATCTCCCACTTGAGCTTGATTGCACTACCTGCACTGGTATCATCGGCACCTGCAACTGTTTGGAAGTATCCATGAGTCACGAGGGCTCGGCAATCTCACACCCGCGAGATCAAGACTATTTAAGCTTATGGGTAGGATGTGGTAATGAGGTGGAGCTGCAGCAAGCGCTAAGCAAATATGGTGGCTAACATACACAAATAAGAGCAAGATGAGAAGCTACGCAACGGTCGAAAAGCTATAAGTGATCCTGAAACTACTTACGTTCAAACATAACCCAAGACCGTGTTCACTTCCCGGACTCCGCCAGAAAGAGACCATCACGGCTACACACACGGTTGATTCATTTTAATTAAGTCAAGTGTCAAGTTCTCTACAACCGGATATTAACAAATTCCCATCTGCCACATAACCGCGGGCACGGCTCTCAAAAGTTTATACCCTGCAGGGGTGTCCCAACTTAGCCCATCACAAGCTCTCATGGTCAACTAAGGATATTCCTTCTCCCGGAAAGACCTGATCAGACTTGGAATACCAGTTACAAGACATTTCGACAATGGTAAAACAAGACCAGCAAGACCGCCCAAATGTGCCAACAAATCCCGATAGGAGCTACACATATCTCGTTCTTAGGGCACACCGGATGGGCAAAACGTTGGGTTGGCATAGACCTTGGTTGCCTAGGGGGGCCCGGACATCGCCCAGTTCAGACCAACACTTAGAGAAGCACTGGGTCGGGGGACAAAATAAAGATGACCCTCGGGAGCGTGACTTCCAAGGAAAAAAATATAGGTGATGCTGAGTCAAATGGTAAAACCAAGGTTGGGCCTTGCTGGAGGAGTTTTATTCAAGGCGAATTGTCAAGGGGGTCCCATAACCCCAACCGCGTAAGGAAAGCAAAATCAAGGAACATAACACCGGTATGACGGAAACTAGGGCGACAAGAGTGGAACAAAACACCAGGCAAAAGGCCGAGACTTCCACCCTTTACCAAGTATATAGATGCATTAAATTAAACAATAGATAATATGATATCCCAAACATATCCATGTTCCAACATGGAACAACCTGCAAGGCACCTGCAACTAGCAACGCTATAAGAGGGGCTGAGCAAAAGCGGTAACATAGCAAAACAATGGTTTGCTAGGAAGGTGGGTTAGAGGCTTGACATGGCAATAGGGGGGCATGATAAACAAGTGGTAGGTAGCGCGACATAGCGATAGAGCGAACAACTAGCAAGCAAAGATAGAAGTGATATCGAGGGTATGGTCATCTTGCCTGAAATCCCGCAAGGAAGAAGAACGAGTCCATGAAGAAGACAAATGGACGTAGTCGAACGGATCCTCACAAAAGCGACGTTACCGGAACTAACAAGAAGAAGCAACACCAGAAAGGAGCAAACAACATGATAAACGAACAAGCATAAACAAAGCATGATGCACAATCAAGTATGATGCATGTCCGGTTTAAAGAGGCATGGCATGGCAAAGTGCACAAACAATACTACAAATTAAGTGGAGCTCAATATGCAACAAGTTGCATATCGATGAAACACCACATGACTTATTTAGTTCTCTCCCGTTTATGTACTCAACAATATTAAATGTTGGTTAGCATGGCAAGGGTTGAAGCATAATAAAACTACCTATCTATGCAAGTTTAAATGAGGTCGGAACAACAAGCAACAAGTACGAAAAAATCCTCATATGCATATTATGAATTTGGTACTGTTCAGCCCTAAACCATATTTTTGAGTTGTTAAATATGCAAGATCAGTGCACCATGTTAAACTAGGAATTTTTCCACCCCATTTACATATAAAGTTTATTTAAAACCGACCTGGATTGGGCGCTGGCTCGCCATGGGCTTCGGCCCGCTGGTGGAGAGGAAGGCCGGCAGGGGGGGCGCTGGGCCGAAGCAGAGGAGGCGACCCGCCTGCGTGGACGAGGCCAGCAACGCGGATGGTGTCGTCCTCCTCCTGACGAGGACGAGCGGCGGCGGCTTGCGAACTTCGGCAGCGGGACGAAGCGGGAAGGACGGGAACGAGCACGTCCAGGCATCGGGACCCCGGATCTTGCTGCGGAGGTCGACGGCGACGCTTGTGGATGCAGGATCCGGCGAAGTGGAGCTCATCCAAGGTGGTTCCTGTGTGGGTTACAGAGAGAGGGATCGGGTGAGGGAGAGAGAAAAGAGGGTGACGGTGGAGAGAGGGACGAGGAGGCAGAACTGGCCTGGTCGCCGGCGTGGTGGTGGACTCCGGTGGCCGACGGGGACTTGCGGTGGCGGGGTCGGGCGGGGAGGCGCCCTAGCGTGCGAAGGCGACGAGGGAGCCAGGAGGGCTCAGGCATCGGCAGCGGAGTGCTCTGGCCCCGATGGGCTTCCCAGGGCCCGATGCGGGTCCTGGCAGGCCCGTGGGCTCTGCAGCGGCGCTGGAAGGCCAGGGGGTGAGGTGGCGGCGCGTGGATGGAGGGAAGCGGCTGCGCAGGCAGCGGCTGTCCCATGGCGACTCGCCAAGTGGCGGGGACAAGGTGGAGGACGACGGCGCAGGTGAGTGGTGTGATAACCCACAAGTATAGGGGATCGCAACAGTTTTCGAGGGTAGAGAATTCAACCCAAATTTATTGACTCGGCACAAGGGGAGGCAAAGAATATTCTCAATTATTAGCAGCTGAGTTGTCAATTCAACCACACCTGGAAACTTAGTATCTGCATCAAAGTGTTTAGTACCAAAGTAATATGATAGTAGTGGTAACGGTGGCAAAAGGTAACGGTAGCAAAAGTAAAAAATTTAGGTTTTGTAGTGATTGTAACAATAGCAGTGGAAAGGTAAATCAGCGAAGAACAATATAGGAAAAGCTTGTAGGCAATGGATCGGTGATGGACAATTATGCCGGATGCGATTATTCATGCAACAGTTATAACATAGGGTGACACAGAACTAGCTCCAATTCATCAATGTAATGTAGGCATGTATTCTGAATATAGTCATACGTGCTTACGGAAAAGAACTTGCATGACATCTTTTGTCCTACCCTCCCGTGGCAGCGGGGTCCTAATGGAAACTAAGGGATATTAAGGCATCCTTTTAATAGAGTACCAGACCAAAGCATTAACACATAGTGAATACATGAACTCCTCAAACTACAGTCATCACCGGTAAGTATCCCGATTATTGTCACTTCAGGGTTAACGGATCATAACACATAATAGGTGACTATAGACTTGCAAGATAGGATCACAAACTCACATATATTCATGAAAACATAATAGGTTCAGATCTGAAATCATGGCACTCGAGCCCTAGTGATAAGCATTAAGCATAGCAAAGTCATAGCAATATCAATCTCAGAACATAGTGGATACTAGGGATCAAACCCTAACAAAACTAACTCGATTACATGATAAATCTCATCCAACCCATCACCGTCCAGCAAGCCTATGATGGAATTACTCACGCACGATGGTGAGCATCATGAAATTGGTGATGGAGGAAGGTTGATGATGACGATGGCGACGGATTCCCCTCTCCGGAGCCCCGAACGGACTCTAGATCAGCCCTCCTGAGAGAGTTTAGGGCTTGGCGGCGGCTCTGTATCGTAAAACACGATGAATCCTTCTCTCTGATTTTTTTCTCCCCGAACACAAATATATGGAGTTGGAGTTGAGGTCGGTGGAGCGTCAGGGGGCCCACGAGGCAGGGGGCGCCCCTAGGGGGTAGGGCGCGCCCCCCACCCTCGTGGACAGGGTGTGGGCTCCCTGACGTGGATCTTTCTTCCAATATTTTTTATATATTCCAAAATAATTCTCTGTTGATTTTCAGGTCATTCTGAGAACTTTTATTTCTGCACAAAAATAACACCATGGCAATTCTGCTGAAAACAGCGTCAGTCCGGGTTAGTTCCATTCAAATCATGCAAGTTAGAGTCCAAAACAAGGGCAAAAGTGTTTGGAGAAGTAGATATGACGGAGACGTATTAACTCCCCAAGCTTAAACCTTTGCTTGTCCTCAAGCAATTTAGTTGCTAAACTGAAAGTGATAAAGAAAAACTTTTATAAACTCTGTTTGCTCTTGTTGTTGTAAATATGTAAAGCCGGCATTCAGGTTTTCAGCAAAGATTATGAACTAACCATATTCACAATAACACTTAGGTCTCATATTTACTCATATCAATGGCATAATCAACTAGCGAGCAATAATAATAAATCTCGGATGACAACACTTTCTCAAAACAATCATGATATGATATAACAAGATGGTATCTCGCTAGCCCTTTCTGAGACCGCAAAACATAAATGCAGAGCACCTTTAAAGATCAAGGACTGACTAGACATTGTAATTCATGGTAAAAGAGATCCAGTCAAGTCATACTCAATGTAAACTAACGGTAATGGGATGCAAATGACAGGGTGCTCTCCAACTGGTGCTTTTTAATAAGAGGATGATGACTCAACATTAAAGTAAATAGATAGGCCCTTCGCAGAGGGAAGCAGGGATTTGTAGAGGTGCCAGAGCTCGGTTTTGAAATAGATATGAATAATATTTTGAGTGGTATACTTTCATTGTCAACATAACAACCGAGAGATCTCGATATCTTCCATGCTACACACATTATAGGCGGTTCCCAAACAGAATGGTAAAGTTTATACTCCCCTTCCACCAACAAGCATCAATCCATGGCTTGCTCGAAACAACGAGTGCCTCCAACTAACAAGAGTCCCGGGGGAGTTTGGTTTGCAGTTATTTTGATTTGATTTGCATAAAGCATGGGACTGGGCATCCCGGTGACCAGCCATTTTCTCGTGAGTGAGGAGCAGAGTCCACTCCTCTTGAGAATAACCCGCCTAGCATGGAAGATACAGACAGCCCTAGTTGATACATGAGCTATTAGAGCATACAAAACAGAATGTTTATTTGAAGGTTTGGAGTTTGGCACATACAAATTTACTTGGAACGGCAGGTAAATACCGTATATAGGTAGGTATGGTGGACTCATATGGAACAACTTTGGGGTTTATGGAATTGGATGCACAAGCAGTATTCACACTTAGTACAATTGAAGGCTAGAAAAAGACTGGGAAGCGACTAGCTAGAGAGCGACAACAATCATGAACATGCATTAAAATTAATCAACACCGAATGCAAGCATGAGTAGGATATAATGCACCATGAACATGCATATCGTAGAGGCTATGTTGATTTTGTTTCAACTACATGCGTGAACATGTGCCAAGTCAAGCCACTCGAATCGTTCAAGAGAGCATACCACCCTATCATACCACATCACAACCATTTTAATAACATGTTGGCATGCAAGGTAAATCATTATAAGCTCCCAGCTAATTAAGCATGGCATAAGCAACTATAATCTCTAATTGTCATTGCAAACATGTTTATTCATAATAGGCTAAATTAGGAACAATGAACTAATCATATTTACAAAAACAACAGTGGTCGAGTTCATACCAGCTTTTCTCATCTCAATAAGTTCATCATATAGTCATCATTATTGCCTTTCACTTGCATGACCGAATAGTGTGGATAATAATAATAGTGCACGTGCATTGGACTAAGCTAGAATCTGCAAGCATTCAATTCAAAAGAGAAGACAACGTAATATGGGCTCTTGGTTAGATCAACAATAATGCATATGAGAGCCACTCAACATTTTAATCATGGTCTTCTCCTGTCGACCCCCAAAGAAAAGAAAAGAAGTAAAACTATTTACACGGGAAAGCTCCCAACAAGCAAAAGAAGAACAGGAAATCTTTTTGGGTTTTCTTTTAATTACTACTACAAGAAAGAAAGTAAACTAGCTAAAAGCTACAACTAATTTTTTTGGGTTTTTCTTAAGGTTTATCAAACACACAAGAAGAAAGCATAAAAAGTAAAATAAACTAGCATGGATGATACAGTGAAAAAGTATGAGCACCGACAACTAGCATGAGTGTGTGAACATAAATGTAATGTCGGTGAGAAATACGTACTCCCCCAAGCTTAGGCTTTTGGCCTAAGTTGGTCTATGGCCATGGCTGGGCTGGCGGATATCCAAAGTAATAGTTGGGGTCGTACTGAGAAGAATCCCCCTGGTGCCACTGGTTGGCGATCTCTTCCGGATTCCACTGATAAACAGACTGCCGGTGAGGATCAAATTGTGGTTCCAGCTCTAGCTCTGTAGCTGGTGTGGGGTTTCGGTAGGTGTGAATGGCCTTCGGCGGAACAAGGTACTTGCCTACAAATAAGTCAAACAAGGAAGGAGCAGGCAAAGTATTAGTCTCAGGGTGATTTTTATCAAATATCAGCTTGTACTTAAGCATCTTTTCATTATTCTTAATGATAAAATCATGTGCTACCATACTCTTATAGTCTAGAAAAACAGGAGGCAGCAACTTCTCTTCCTTCTCATAATGCCTAATAGGTATGTTAAAGTGTGCAGCGAGGCGCGAGGCGAAGATGCCTCCAAGGACAGGGCCCTTAGTACGATTAAGATTTAACCGCTTTGCAACAAGATGGCCCATACTAAATGTGTCATCACGGAACAAGGCATGGCACAAAATAACAATATCAGGGGCACTAAGGTTGCCACAGTTTCCGCGACCAATTAAGCATCTACTAGCAAATATTGCAAAGTAACGTAAAACAGGAAAATGTATGCTAGTAATTCTTGCATCGGAAACTTTCCTCGTTTCCCCTACAGCAATTGTATCAATAAACCCTTCCACATCGTCACGATGTGGTTCCTCTACGTTTCCCTCAAAAGGTATCAAACAAACCCGACAAAAATCACAAAGTGACATCTCCTTATGCTCATCATATAAATAAAATTCCACCATAGGTGGTGAGCTCCTAGCATGGAAATGAAAGTTTTGCACAAAGATATTGGTGAGTAAGAGATACTGTTCGCGTTGGTCGTGGAGGAAGGCGGTGAGGCCTGCATACTCAGCCAATTCATAGAAATCATCATAAATCCCGGCTGCTCTCAAGAAATCATCACAAGGCCATTCACACGACCGAACCTCCATGGTGCGAGGGATATTATACTTGGGCTTCTTGTTCTCTTCACTTTGTTTATCCTTCGAGCTTCGGCTCGATGAGCCCCTCAAAAATCTCTTCATCTTTTCTGAAAATTTCTGAAATTTTTAGTAACTTCAAAATAAAAGTGAACCAAACTCAACAAAATTGATAGCAACTACTCCTACAAGTGCCTAGAGGCTATATCATGCATTAAAACTACTTTTGACCATATAAATTTGACATGCATGCCCAAGAACAGGTTCACCAAAGCAGCAAAAAAATTCAATAAATAAAGCACTAGAACAAAAACTAATTGGACCATTGGAGGAGTCACATACCAAAGAACAATCCCCCAAAGCAGTTTTGTGAATGGAGATTTGAGCAAGGAGATCAAAAATGGCAGCAAGATGAGCTAGAACTCGTGCTTGAGCTGGTTAGTGATTTTTTTTGGGAGGAAGAATGAGTGTGTGGTAGCTGGAATAAGTGGAGGGGAGCCACCATGGGCCTGCGAGGCAGGGGGGCGCGCCCTGGACCCTCGTGGCCAGGTGCTTGCTCCCCCTGCTGTGTTCTCAGTGCCAGATATTCTCAAGTATTCTAGAAAAAATCATATTTAAATTTCAGGGCATTTGGAGAACTTTTATTTTCAGGGTATTTTTTATTGCATGGATAATTCGGAAAACAGACAGAAAATACTATTTTTGCTTTATTTAATATAAATAACAGAAAGTAAAAAGAGGCTACAGAGGGTTGTTTTTTCTAACTTCATCCATCTCATGCTCATCAAAAGGAATCCACTAACAAGGTTGATCAGGTCTTGTTAACAAACTCATTTCGAGTAACATGAAACCGAAGAATATTCAATAACACTAGGTTACCTCAACGAGGATATGCATGTCCCCAACAATAAGAATATCATATTTCTTTTTGTCAGTAGGAAGAGGAAATTCAAAACCTCCAATAGTAATTGTTGAATTTTTTCCAATAGAATTGATACTGTGGACTTGAGGTTGTTTCCTCGGAAAGTGTACCGTATGCTCATTGCCATTAACATGAAAAGTGACATTGCCTTTGTTGCAATCAATAACAGCCCCTGCAGTATTCAAAAAGGGTCTTCCAAGAATAATAGACATACTATCGTCCTCGGGAATATCAAGAATAACAAAGTCCGTTACAATAGTAACGTTTGCAACCACAACAGGCACATCCTCACAAATACCGACAGGTATAGCAGTTGATTTATCAGCCATTTGCAAAGATATTTCAGTAGGTGTCAACTTATTCAAATCAAGTCTACGATATAAAGAGAGAGGCATAACACTAACACCGGCTCCAAGATCACATAAAGCAGTTTTAACATAGTTTCTTTTAATGGAGCATGGTATAGTTGGTACTCCTGGATCTCCAAGTTTCTTTGGTATTCCACCCTTAAAATTATAATTAGCAAGCATGGTGGAAATTTCAGCTTCCGGTATCTTTCTTTTATTAGTAACAATTTCCTTCATATATTTAGCATAAGGATTCATTTTAAGCATATCAGTCAAACGCATACGCAAAAAGATAGGTCTAATCATTTCAGCAAAGCGCTCAAAATCCTCATCATCCTTTTTCTTGGATGGTTTAGGAGGAAAAGGCATGGGTTTCTGAACCCATGGTTCTCTTTCTTTACCGTGCTTCCTAGCAACAAAGTCTCTCTTATCATAACGTTGACTCTTTGATTGTGGGTTATCAAGATCAACAGCAAGTTCAATTTCTACATTATTATTATTGCTAGGTTGAGCATCAACATGAACATCATCATTAACATTATCACTAGGTTCATGTTCATTACCAGATTGTGTTGCGGCGTCAGAAATAGAAATATTATTGGGATTCTCAGGTGTGTCAATAACAGGTTCAGTAGAAGCATGCAAGGTCCTATCATTTTTCTTTTTCTTCCTTTTAGAAGGACTAGGTACATCTACATTAGCTCTCTGAGAATCTTGCTCAATTCTCTTCGGATGGCCCTCAGGATACAAAGATTCCTGAGTCACTTTACCTCCTCTAGTTACAACTCTAACAACAAAGTCATTATTTTTACTATTCAATTCATTGAGAAAATCATTCTGAGCTTTAAGTACATGTTCTACTTGAGTGGTAACCATAGAAGCATGTTTAGTAATATGTTTAAGTTCACCTTTAACACTAGCCATATAATCACTCAAGTGTTCAATCATATAAGCATTATTTTCAATTGTCTACCAACATAAGCATTGAAATCTTCTTGCTTAACCATAAAGTTATCAAATTCATCCAAACATTGGCTAGCAAACTTAGCAAGAGGGATTTCAGCTTTATCATATCTATAGAGAGAATTTACCTTTACTACATGTGTCGGGTTATAGAGACCATGTGTTTCTTCAACAGGCGGTAAATTAAGACCATGTATTTCTTCAACAGGAGGTAAATTCTTAACATCCTCAGCTTTAATACCTTTTTCTTTCATAGATTTCTTTGCCTCTTGCATATCTTCAGGACTGAGAAATAGAATACCCCTTTTCTTCGGAGTTGGCTTAGGAGTTGGTTCAGGAAGTGTCCAATTGTTTTCATTAGTCAACATATTATTCAATAGAATTTCAACTTGATCAACAATTCTTTCCCTGAAAACACAACCGGCACAACTATCCAGGTAATCTCTGGAAGCATCGATTAGTCCATTATAAAAGATATCAAGTATTTCATTTTTCTTGAGAGGATGATCAGGCAAACATTAAGTAATTGGAGAAGCCTCTCCCAAGCTTGTGGGAGACTCTTTTCTTCAATTTGCACAAAATTAAATATTTCCCTTAAAGCAGCTTGTTTCTTATGAGCAGGGAAATATTTAGCAGAGAAGTAATAAATCATATCCTGGGACTACGCATATAACCAGGATCAAGAGAATTAAACAATATCTTAGCATCACCCTTTAATGAGAACGGAAATATTTTAAGGATATAGTAGTAGCGAGTTTTCTCATCATTAGTGAACAGGGTGGCTATATCATTTAATTTAGTAAGATGTGCCACAACAATTTTAGATTCATAGCCATAGAAAGTATCAGATTCAACTAAAGTAATTATATCAGGGTCGACAAAGAATTCATAATCCTTATCAGTAACAAAGATAGGTGAAGTAGCATAAGCGGGATCATATTTCATTCTAGCATTCAGAGATTTTTGTTTCAGCTTAGCTAATAGTTTCTTAAGATAACTCCTATCATTGCAAGCAAGAAAGTATCTAGTAGTTTCTTCATCCATAACATAACCCTCAGGAACAACAGGTAATTCATATCTAGGGGGAGAATCTTCATCATCACTTTCATCAATGTTATCAGTTCCAATAATTTCATTCTCTCTAGCCCTAGCAAGTTGTTCATCAAGAAATTCACCAAGTGGTACAGTAGTATCAAGCATAGAAGTATTTTCATCATAAGTATCATGCATAGCAGAAGTGGCATCATCAATAACATGCGACATATCAGAATTAATAGCAGAAGCAGGTTTAGGTGTCGCAAGCTTACTCAAAACAGAAGGTGAATCAAGTGCAGAGCTAGATGGCAGTTCCTTACCTCCCCCCGTAGTTGAGGGATAAATCTTGGTTCTTGGATCTTTCAAGTTCTTCATAATGATAAGCAGATATAAATCCGAAGTGATTCAAAGAATAGAGCTATGCTCCCCGGCAACGGCGTCAGAAAATAGTCTTGATAACCCACAAGTATAGGGGATCGTAACAGTTTTTGAGGGTAGAGTATTCAGCCCAAATTTATTGATTCGACACAAGGGGAGCCAAAGAATATTCTAAAGTATTAGCAGCTGAGTTGTCAATTCAACCACACCTGAAAACTTAATATCTGCAGCAAAGTGTTTAGTAGCAAAGTAATATGATAGTAGTGGTAACGGTGGCAAAAGGTAACGGTAGCAAAAGTTATATTTTTAGGTTTTGTAGTGATTGTAACAATAGCAGCGGAAAAGTAAATCTGTGAAGAACAATATAGGAAAAGCTCGTAGGCAATGGATCGGTGATGGAGAATTATGTCGGATGCGATTATTCATGCAATAGTTATAACATAGGGTGACACAGAACTAGCTCCAATTCATCAATGTAATGTAGGCATGTATTCCGAATATAGTCATACGTGCTTACGGAAAAGAACTTGCATGACATCTTTTGTCCTACCCTCCCGTGGCAGCGGGGTCCTAATGGAAACTAAGGGATATTAAGGCCTCCTTTTAATAGAGTACCGGACCAAAGCATTAACACATAGTGAATACAGGAACTCCTCAAACTACGGTCATCACCGGTAAGTATCCCGGTTATTGTCACTTCGGGGTTAATGGATCATAACAAATAATAGGTGACTATAGACTTGCAAGATAGGATCACGAACTCACATATATTCATGAAAACATAATAGGTTCAGATCTGAAATCATGGCACTCGGGCCCTAGTGACAAGCATTAAGCATAGCAAAGTCATAGCAACATCAATCTCAGAACATAGTGGAAACTAGGGATCAAACCCTAACAAAACTAACTCGATTACATGATAAATCTCATCCAACCCATCACCGTCTAGCAAGCCTATGACGCAATTACTCACGCACGGCGGTGAGCATCATGAAATTGGTGATGGAGGAAAGTTGATGATGACGATGGCGACGGATTCCCCTCTCTGGAGCCCCGAACGGACTCCTGATCAGCCCTCCTGAGAGAGTTTAGGGCTTGCCGGCGGCTCCGTATCGTAAAACGCGATGAATCCTTCTCTCTGATTTTTTTTCTCCCCGGACACGAATATATGGAGTTGGAGTTGAGGTCGGTGGAGCGTCAGGGGGCCCACGAGGCAGGGGGCGCGCCCAGGGGGGTAGGGCGCGCCCCCCACCCTCGTGGACAGGGTGTGGGCCCCCTGACGTGGATCTTTCATCCAGTATTTTTTATATATTCCAAAAGAATTGTCTGTTGATTTTCAGGTCATTCTGCGAACTTTTATTTCTGCACAAAAATAACACCATGGCAATTCTGCTGAAAACAGCGTCAGTCCGGGTTAGTTCCATTCAAATCATGCAAGTTAGAGTCCAAAACAAGGGCAAAAGTGTTTGGAAAAGTAGATACGACGGAGACGTATCATGGTGGCACGCCAAGTGGCGAAGGTGGGTTCGGTCGGTGCTAAAAACGAGGAAGGAGAGGGAGGTTTCCAAATCTGGTGGTTTAGGCCTCCCTTATATAGCAGGGAGGCTAGGGTTCGGGTCTAGGGGTTATTTTTGGACTCTCCAATCGAATCGGACGGCTCCAGGCGAAGGAGGAGGGTAGTTGGGCCTAGGGGGATGTGCAAAGAAGGTCTTGGGCTGAGAGGAAAGAGGAGGAATGCAGCCCGATGACTGTTTCCGAAGACCGAAAACGTCCAACGATAGACCGACTATACTGCCGCTATAGTTATCCGTTGGGGCATCAAATGGACTCTGAACACGATGAAATTTGATAGGCGGTATACCTACAGTAAAATAAGACCGCGCACCAACTTTCAACCCATTCCGAGGACATTTTCTGGCCATTTATAAAATAATATTTCGGATATGCCGTAGGCGCGTGCGAGTGTGTCTGGGCTCAGAACGGACAATGGAGAGAACTAGGGGACCCGGATGGATGCAAGTTTTTAAAACATGCAGATGCAATGCGGATGATGATATGGAAAAAATGCAACACGCAAACAAATGACAAGGCAACAACAGTGAAAAACTGGAAGACACCTGGCGCATCGGTCTCGGGGCATCACACTCCACCACCCCGATAGGGCAAGTTCGTCTCCCTGTCACCTTCGGCTAGCGCAACACTACCACACCGAGCTCATCGACTTCGACGTCGCCCACACCCGTTTGCCGTACAATGCCATCATTGGGTACCCAGTATTAGCCAAGTTCATGGCAGTGACCCACCATGGCTACAACATCCTCAAGATGCCAGGAAGTGGCAGAATCATCACAGCCCCTGTGAAGAAAGAGATGCAGTGTGCTCCCTCGAGCACGCCTTCCAAGCCGCAGCAATCGAAGACCCAGATAGCGAGGGCACGCATTACCCTCCTGAGGCCATCCCCAAGAAGGAGAGGCAGCTACTCCGCACAGGGCCTCAGGGGGGCGGTGTCTCTAGCAGAGTCTCCTCAAGATCAGCGCCCACACCTGGGGTGCCTCCCTCCCTCGCATAGGAAGGCGTGCCCGGCGCCCTCCTCGGGCGAGGCTCGGGGGATCTCTTCTAGAGGGCCTCAGACCTGGCCAATATCATGAGGGAGACACTCAGGCACCACATTGAGGAGTGCTTTGCGACACGTTTCCCTCAGGAGGGCACCGGGCGAGGAGCGCCCGGCGCTGAGGAGTTCATCGTCAAGGCCACCCAGGAGCTTCAAGAAGCAAGGGCTATGCGCGGCAACCGCCGACCACCTGGTGCAGCACCCCATCCACGCGAGGATGGCGGGTTGCGCGTCTGCGTCGACATCCCATGGCTCAACAGGGCCGCATCACAGGAGCGCCTCTGGCCTTTGCATGTTGTGCAGTGTGAGGGTCCACCTCACAGCTATGTTCGCATGTCGTTTGGCCTGCTGAGCATGGCATCTGCCTACCAACGACATCTACGGAGCATCCTGGCAACCCAGGAGGCCAGGCATCACGCTGTTCTGGCAGAGATGGAGACGGTCCTCAAGGAGCCACCTGAGCCCCAGAGCCTCCCGAGGCTCAGGGTCTTGGCGGCTCATGAGGAGCGAATTCTCCAGCGCGCGCCTTCAGCTACCCCAACACTTCTTCCACCAGGTGACATTTTCCTAAGTTTATTCAGCTGGGAACGCCCCTTGGGCTGCATTATTCCTAGGTCGCATGGGCCTGTCCCTGTGGTGTGTATCCTTCCGCGTTTTTAGCTTACTCTACTGGGGCCGCCCCTTAGGCTGCATCATCCCTAGGCCGCTCGGGTCCGTCCCGGTGGCATCTATCATTCTCGCATCTATCTAAGCTAGCTGGTTCCCATGCATGAATTATTTATAGTCATCACCTGCTTGATTGTCACCCATCGCGGGAGCCGCGTGTCGGTTGTCTTTCTTTAGAATCCCCCGCATGAGTAGGCTAGGCACAGCGTCTGTGCTCGGGTCCGTCCCTGCAGTGTCGATAAACCCAACGACTGAGCTCTGTCTGGCGGGCCAGCCCCGTTCACGTCACCTCCTGGGCTCATTGGTGTCTATCCTCCTCATGTGACTGCCTCAGGAAATTCGTCTGGCGCAGGTTGCCTAACCATCTTGCAGGACCACTGAAGCAATCAAGAATCAAGACCAGGCGCAACCCGCCTTGAGGTAGGGCCTCGTGAGTCCCGCACTGGCTCATGAGTGCCCAAACACACCTCGTCTAGCCCTGCCGTGCAAGCCACGTGTCGGGGCGGGGCTGTACACGCCCCGGGGGCTCCACTCAGAGGGAGCCCTCATCCATGCACCATTGGAAGCACCATGCTCCATGCTGGCAGTCGACACTGCCGAGGAGAGGCTATGCCCATGCAAGTGTGGAAGCGCTACGCTCTGCGCTAGTGATAAACAACTGAGGGCGACCTCATGGCCGTATCAACCTCAAGGAGCCTCTGAGCTCAGTGTCTGGCCTCATCGCAACACCTCCCCTCGAGGGAGTCGCGCGAGGGGGCTGGGTACGGCGGTTGCGCTCGGGTCATGCCCAAGCGTATGGTCGTCGCGCGCTCTCCCAAGAAGAGCCAAGGTATGAAGGTCATTTGGACGTCAAGGGGGACTCCTGAGCATCGCCTAACTGGCCACATAGCCCCTCACTCCTTGGTCCATCCTGGTGATCCGGACGGTCCAATGGCGGCTGAGGTATGCGCGGGGTCGGGCCCTGCCAACGTAGAACACTAGGCCTACTCCTGCATCTCCTTTCTGTGAGTTGTTTGCGCATCAAGGGGACTCCTGAGCATCGCAACTCAGGAGCCTAACTGGCCACGTAGCCCCTCACTCCTTGGTCCGTCCTGGTGATCCGAACGGCCCAATGGCAGCTGAGGTATGCGCGGGGTCGGGCCCTGCCGACGTAGAACACCAAAGCAAACTAAAAGGAAATCGCGGAATTTCAAACAAACATTACAAGACATACTGTTTCCCAAATACCAAACGTAAGTTTAAACGCCTCCACGAGGCATAGTTCATGTTGCAGAAGCAAAGTAGGAAAACAAGCCGCCAGCAAACCATCTTGTCATCCCTGGACGGTGATGTTGCCCTCACCTGAGCCGCCCGCTGGAGTTGCAGGTTCAGCAGCACCACCAATTGAGGGCGCAGGGTCGAAGGCGCGGAACTTCTTCAGCAAAGCCTCCACCTGGCCCTTCACGGCTTCGGCAGTAGCTGCACAGCGCTCATCATCAACAAGCTCCAACAGCTCATTAAGGTTGGCGTCAAGATCGAGAAGATGCAAATGGCTGAAGACGCGCGTCAGCGCGGCTGAGGAAAGCGTGCGGGCTTCCCCCTCCACCAGGGGGCCGATCCCATCCACGACGTCTTCAAGCGCCGCGACCAGATGAGGAAGCAGCTGGGTGGGGCCGTCGTCGGCTGTCGCCAGCGGCTCCTCCAAGCCTTTCTCGTAGAGTGCCCGCAGCACCATGCGGGACCACTCCTCAAGAGACTTGAAGGCCACGCGGTCCCTAGCCAGGACCTTCACCTTGACTTCCGGCTCGGCCTTCTCTGCCTTCATCTTCTGCTCCAGCTTCTCCAACCGGCTACGCTCCGCGGCCTACGCCTTCGCTAGCTATTACAGCTCGGCGTCACGACCCCTGACGGCGTCCTCCCGGGCCTTCATCTTCTCCTCCTCCGCCTTGCGGTATCGATCTTCGGTCGCACGCTCGTTGCACACTGTCTCCAGCTCGGCCTCCAGCGGCCGACAGCGATCTTGGTCAGCCCCGGCATCCTTCAGCGCCACCTCACGAGCAGTCGCGGCTTGGGCGACGGCCTGCTTGTCCTTCTCGGAGGCCGCCACAGCCTGGCTCAGTGCCACCCGGACGGACTCATCGGAGTGAAGCCAGCTAGAAATTAGCTCCAGGCGCCCGGCCGCCAGGTGACGGTCGGTGCCTTGAAGATCCTCTCGTAGCAGGGTCAGCGCAGAGAGAGCGCGCTCCAGGATGTCAGGGGAGGCAGAAGGATCCGGGGTCAGTAGTGCGGCAGAAGGAGGAGGAGACAGCGCCGTCGTTCGCACACGAACACGTCACCATGTACCTCCAACGCCGAGGATGATGCACCACAGCTCATGTCAAAGGAGACCCGACCGGAAGCGCGGTACGCAAGCAATCCGGTGGGTGCTTTTGAGGACCCGAAACCCCCATGCGCCGGGGAGGGACCCCGTCAGGGCGCGGGGCGGCTATGGGCTGCCCTAGGTCGACCTGATCGCCCCTAGGGCCTCGAGGTTCGTCGCCCTGCAACAAGAAGAATGAACGAAGAACGAGGAGGAAGAAGAACAAGGGAGGGAGATAAAGGTAAAGGTAAAAGATGATAGATTGATGTGTTCGATTGTGTGTTGTTCAATCGGCTGTCACCTCTCATCTATTTATGAGGTGGCTGGACTTCCCGTACAAGAAAAGGACTAAAATATTCGTCCAAAACATCAAAAACCCTAACTTAACTCGGACAGGAATCTTCGGTAATTTCCCGGACCAACTCGATCTCACCGATTGGTTCATTTCGGTCCCACCGAGTGAACTTTGCCAACTCTCTGTATCCTTCTGTAATTTCTCGGATCAACTCGGTCTCACCGATTGGTTTGCTTCGGTCCTACCTAGTCAACATTGCCAACTCTCTGGTAAATTTTCGGACCAACTCGGTCTCACTGATCAAATCAACTCGTTTCGACGAGACGCACAACTTTCATGTTGAAACATTTTCCATCAGAGGCCATATCGATTAAGTTTTATGCCTTTCTTTACTCTGGTGTTAACATGAGCATCTCTGAACTTGTCATAACTTTTGAGTCCGGGCTCCATTTTAGACCATCTTCATATCCATCTTGATCTTCTCGAAGAGAGACATTCTAAGGTGACTTCCAATCATAAGTTTGAATTGGTCTTTATATAACCTATGCTAATTTTATGAATGTGCCAATTTTGAGCGTCAACACATGCCCCCCTGTTTTTCGGCATAGGTAGCATGCCGAAAAATAACTTGTACCATGTTGGTTCTAAGGACGATGTCAACACTCCATCGGCCATTCTTTATCTTCTTAGGATGATAAGTATATATCGGCCATTGCTTGTTTGAACCTCTTGATGCAAACTTGGGTGAAAAACTTCTCAACTTCTATAACAATCCGGTGATAAGGTTCCATAGATCAAAACCATCATCCGGACCATATCGTTCACCCTTTTGCTAGGATTTTGCAGATAATCAAGAATGAACTCCCTCTAATCCTTTATTTCACCTGCATACAAATTTCATTAGTGGCCGAAGCAATGGGCTTTGGTTCGGCCTTACCAATGTCGGTGAGATCAAGCATCAGCTATTGATAGATGTGCAATACACCATGATCTACATGGTAGCCGAATGTTTGTTGCGCCAACTCATTTGCTATTCAATTTTCATGTCTAGATATATGAGAAATATTAAAGCAACCCAAGGTAAATTTTATATCTAGAGATACCTCAAGGTAAACTATTAGTGATTCGTCAAAACATTGATGACCCTAGGATATTTGTTGCACTACTCATAACGAATCACCCAAACCCTCAATGTGCGTAGCACCTATGGCACCCAAAAGATCCAAACCGAATAACATTGCATATTCGGCTTTGATTATTGTGCAAAAAATATTTTTTTAAGTGGCATGAGGCTTCACAAAATAGTACCATAAGTATATATATATATATAAACAACACCAACACCTTGGCCATTGTTATGAATTCAACCATCATAACATAATCTCCATAGTACTAAAAAGACAAGGCTAATATCAATATTATGCATGTCATAAATCCGATGGTCGATAATAAAACAACAATGATTTGGCCTCTCATATTCGTAGGACGAATCATATATATTAAATCAAAGCATAAACCCACTCAATTACTATGAATCGGTCTATGCAACATATTTTGAATGGCACCGGTCATAATGTTTCATCTCCATGCAAGCATACTATAAGTATATGTACATATTTCCATGAACATGTACCTTGTCTTGCTCTCCAACCAAACTAAGGACGATGTTAGAATGGTACATCGGCCATGCTTTGTCATATTCTTAGGGTGATAAATAAATATCGGCCACCTCCATAAGGTTCATGTAGAATTCATCCACCAAAGCATGTATAACCGAAATAAACAAACGAAATAGCAAATCAAGTATTTTGGCTCTTTGGATCAGCAACAAACTTGTAGTTAATCAAATGTATAGTGATTTGGTAATACCCTCTCATGATATAGAAGATTATGTTGCATCCATGGATGAAAATAAATCCAGGGAGGGTAATTGATCATACCTAGGGATGAGTTCCATGGCAAAGACATCAATGGCATGGTTGAAGAAAATGGATGATGTGCTAACCGAAGATTTCGATGTTGTTATGCACTCCTTCGACTTAATTGTCTGTTGCTTCCATCCTTCTCTCTCTTCACTTTTATTGTACTTCTTGTAATGGAAGCTTGCACATAATTCTCATTTTGGGCACTTCCTTTCGAAATCCATGCCATATTCCTTTCCTCAAGTTCTTGTGCACTAAGTTTTTGCAATTTCTTCTTTTGCCAGTATGATAAGCCGAGTGGGCACCCCGGCTGTGATTTTGTTTGAAACAATGGCAACTCTTGTTTTACCTTGTGCACTCTCAACATCTTCTCTTCAGATTTGGCACCTAATTGACTTGCCTCATCGCCGTTAGTAGCCAATGTTAACAATTTAATTGGCTCTTTTTCATTTGAGATCAAATCTGAAGTAGCACTCTTACGGCCATCTTTTTTAACACGGTAAACTTGCTTGACAACCTCTTTCTTGTTCCTTGAGCTCCGGACCGATTCCTTGTGATTGAAATGGTCTTTGACATGTGATTGTTCATCAAATGTTGATTTTCTAGGAGCTGCATAATGTTGGTGAGATGGTCCAAAATAAGAGGGTAATGTGTCCTTGTATCATACCTATCCCATGATGGATATGGATTTACATGAGCATAGGGAGGTATCCACGACATCGGCATTGGCGGCCCAAAGTAAGGATATGAATATGCTGCATTGAGATTCTCACTTTGCCAATGCCGACCCTCATATTTGCACTTTGGGGGTGACCTTGGTTTCTTTGAATGATTTGGCCGATAAGCATTCTTCTCTTCACTCTTCTTTTGATATTTATCCAATAGTTCAGCGAAGGTGATTTTTGATCTCTTACACTTGCACTTATTTCGGCCTTTGTTTTCTATTTGTTTGCTTTCATCGCTAATTGGATTTGCTTGCTGCCCCCCAGTCCTTGGCGTCTCCATTGTAGCTTCGATGGAATTCTCGCCCTCAAGATTATGTTCATTATGCTCTTCAACAACTGTAACACCCCGGATGTGATTTACCCAATATGTAATCCAACTCTTGCCGTTTCCGGCCTTAAGTTATTTATTTTCTCGGGTTCGGGTTTTTGTCTCCGTGTGTTGTTATCGTTGTCATGCATCTCATATCATGTCATCATGTGCATTGCATTTGCATACGTGTTCCTCTCATGCATCCGAGCAATTTCCCCGTTGTCCGTTTTGCATTCCGGCGCTTCGTTCTCCTCCGGTGGTCATTTCTACCTTTCTTTCGTGTGTGGGTATTAAACATTTACGGATTGGGCCGAGACTTGCCAAGCGGCCTTGGTTTACTACCAGTAGACCGCCTGTCAAGTTTCGTACCATTTGGACTTCGTTTGATACTCCAACGGTTAACCGAGGGACCGAAAAGGCCTCGTGTGTATTGCAGCCCAACACCCCTCCAATTTGGCCCAAAACCCACCAAAACCTCTCACATCGTCTAGAGCGTTCGATCACGATCGCGTGGCCGAAAACCGCACCTCATTTGGACTCTCCTAGCTCCCTCTATGCCTATATATAGATCCCCACATTTCAAATCCCGGGCGAAACCCTAAAATCCCAGATCCGCCGCTGCCGGACAAAAACTCGCCGGGCCGGACACGTCCGAACCGCGCCGTGCCGCCACTTGTCGCCTTCCGGTTCGCCGCCGCCTCCACCTACCGCGCCGGCCCGGAGAGCCCGCGGGAGGCCCTCCCGGCCCGGAGCCGCGCCGCCCGCGCCCGCCTCCATCTCCCCGCGCTCCGGCCGCCGCCCGCCACCTGTGTCCGCCGCCTCCGCCGCGATCCGCCGTCCCGCCGTCGCCCAAGGTCGCCGCCGGCGCCGCCCGACCGACCCGCGCCGCCCGCGCGCCCCCGTCGACGCCGGCCGCCGTGGCCGCCCCGCCCGGCCACCGCTTCGGCCGCGGCGCCCCTCGCCGGCCCCTCGCAGTCCGGCCGTTCTCCTCCATCTCCGGCGAAGCTCCGGCCAACCTCGTAACCCGTGCACCCGGATCTGGATCTAGATCCAAATATCTCGGTTGACTTTTGCCCGAAACCCTAATATTTTGGCTATGTTCATTACATCATAACTCCTCATCCGTAGCTCCATTTTGGGCATATAGCATATCAAAATGTTCGTCTCAGAGAGCACATCTTTTCATCTCATTGCATCATTTCATTTGAGTTCATCTTGATGCCCGAAATGCTGTTAGAAGAGTGCTACTTGAGTTAATTGTCAGATCTGCTGCTCCAATTAGATATTTGTCATTTTTGCCATGATTATTGTGTGCATGATATGCCCATGAGCTCTACATATGTTTTGTTAAGGGTTTTGCCATCTTTCCAGAGGTGCAACCCATGTATTTTTGTGATGTGTGTGGTGACTAGCACAAGCTTTCAAGGTGAGGCATTTGTTAATGCTGATTTCAGGGACTTAGCATTTCCACTAAGTCCTTGAGCTGTTTATCTCATATGGCCATATGTTCAGGTTGTTTCCTAGTGAATCGTGCCTCTTTTGAGGATGATCAGTAAGGATGTTTTGTTAATCTTGTAGTGCTCTATCCATCAATGTCTTTCTTTGCATTTATGGAGCAGCCTAGCTTGAGTAAATCGAGCTCTACTTTTGTCATTTCATAAATCTGGACATATTGTCTACTTGTTAGCAACTTTATCGATGATGTTGTAGTTGATCCGTGCATGCTATGCTATTGTTCTTGCCATGTCTAGCTTGTATTTTGTGTATTCTTGATGGGTGTATGCTTAGATTGTCATGACTTGCTCTGTAGTGAGTGCATCGAGCTCGTAAACATGCCTACTTGATATCTGTTTCAGCATGCTCCAGTTTTCACTAAGTCTGAGAACTGATTATGTTTTTTCCATGTTCACATGCTTTCAATTGTATTTTCTGATCCCTTTTGGCTCAAGGTCACTAAGGGACTTTTGTTAAGCTCTTTGAGTAGCTCCATGCCATACTTTACTTTGCCATGTTCAGGTCATGTAGCATATTACTCTCATGCTCTAAAGAGTGCTACCTGATCTGAAATTCCAGACAAGTGTTAATTTCACTAAGTCTGAAATCTGTTTACCAAATGCATTTTTGCTATGCTTGTTTGAACCTGTTAATGGATGAATTGGCTGTAGCTCAGTGCTCGACTTTTGTTAAGCATCATGAATGGATTCCTGCCATGTATTTTTATGCCATGTTTGAGTGCTGTGGCATGTTCATCTTGTCGCATTTAGATAGCTACTTGCTGTAAATCGCAGAACGTGGCCATATTTGAATTGCTTGCCTTTTCCAAACCGTAACTCCGATTCCGGCGTTCTTTATATCGTTTTCAAGCGATTTCATCTCATCTTTCCAGTGGGACACTTGGATTTCCAAGTTGAGGCCAGGTTCATGCATTCCTTGTCACATCTTGCATATGCATCCCGCATCGCATCCCGCATAGCATACCATCCTTGCATCATATTGTTTGAGCTTTGCACGTGGTTGATTGTGTTCCGTTTGCTTGTTTGTCTTGTTTGGGTAGAGCCGGGAGACGAGTTCGTTAACGAGGAGCCCGTTGAGTTTGCTTTCGAGGATCCAGTCAACTCTGACAACTTTGCAGGCAAGATGATCATACCCTCGAAATCACTACTATCTTTGCTTTACTAGATGCTCGCTCTTTTGCTATGCCTATGCTACGATGCCTACCACTTGCTTATCATGCCTCCCAAATTGACATGTCAAACCTCTAACCCACCATGTCCTAGCAAACCGTTGATTGGCTATGTTACCGCTTTGCTCAGCCCCTCTTATAGCGTTGCTAGTTGGAGGTGAAGATTGGAGACCGTTCCTTGTTGGAACATTTATTTACTTGTTGGGATATCATTATATTGCCTTGTTATCTTAATGCATCTATATACTTGGTTAAGGGTGGAAGGCTCGGCCTCTCGCCTAGTGTTTTGTTCCACTCTTGTCGCCCTAGTTTCCGTCGTATCGATGTTATGTTCCCGGATTTTGCGTTCCTTACGCGGTTGGGTTATAATGGGAACCCCTTGATAGTTTGCCTTGATTAAAGATTTTCCAGCAATGCCCAACCTTGGTTTTACCATTTGCCACCTAGCCTCTTTTTCCCTTGGGTTTCCGGAGCCCGAGGGTCATCTTATTTAACCCCCCCCCCCCCCCGGGCCAGTGCTCCTCTGAGTGTTGGTCCACCTGTCAGCTGCCGGTGGCCACCAGGGGCAACTCTGGGCTAGCCTACCCGTACCTAGGACAATCTGAGTGTTCCCTGAGAAAGAGATATGTGCAGCTCCTATCGGGATTTGTCGGCACATTCAGGCGGTGTTGCTGGATTTGTTTTAACCTGTCGAAGTGTCTTGAAGAACCGAGGTACCGAGTCTGATCGGAACGTCTTGGGAGGAGGTCTATTCCTTCGTTGACCATGAGAGCTTGTCATGGGCTAAGTTGGGACTCCCCTGCAGGGATTTGAACTTTCGAAAGCCGTGCTGCGGTTATGGGCAAATGGAAATTTGTTAATGTCCGGTTGTAGATAACTTGAACCTTAACTTAATTAAAATGAATCAACAGTGTGAGTTACCGTGATGGTCTCTTCTCGGCGGAGTCCGGGAGGTGAACACGGTGTTGGAGTAATGCTTGCCGCAGGTTTCCTTCTAGTTATTCGTTCGCGCTTTGCCTCCTCTTCTCTCTCTCTTTTGCGAGCAGGATAGCCACCATATATGCTAGTCGCTTGCTGCAGCTCCACATATTTACCTTGCCTTTCCTATTAAGCTTAAATAGTCTTGATCGCGAGGGTGGGAGATTGCTGAGTCCCTGTGGCTCACAGATTACTTCCGAACCAGATGCAGGGCCTGATGGTTCCGCTCCAGATGGCGCGCTTGAGCTCAAGTGGGAGTTTGACGAGGACTCTCAACGTTACTACGTGTCTTTCCCTGATGATCAGTAGTGGTGCCCAGTTGGGGGTGATCGGGACCGTGTCGCATGTTGGGTTATCTTTTATTTTAGCGTCGTAGTCGGGCCATGAGTGTTTGAATGGTGTAATGCTATTTATGTACTTGATTGACGTGGCGAGTGTAAGCCAACTATGTTATCTCCCCTTTTATTATCTATATTACATGGGATGTTGTGAAGATTGCCTAACTTGCGACTTATGCCTTCAATGCGATTATGTCTCTAAGTCGTGCCTCGACACGTGGGAGCTATAGTCGCATCGAGGGTGTTACAACAACTTCTTTACATGAAAGCTTGATCCCATCACCTGAAGTTTTTACCTTCTCTTTAAATGGATCGGCTTGAAGCAGCCGATGCAAAAACTTTTTGCCATCGGGACCAATCGGAATAGACCGGTCATCTCTTGGTGTTTCAACAAACTTCAATCGTCCTTTTTCAATGGCCGATTTAACTATTTGACGAAACATGTTGCAATCCTCAAAATTATTTGAATGAATCATGCAACTTACAATACATTCGTCCTTGGATTGATGGCTTAACATGGTGATCAAGGATTGTAATGTAATTATTTTTCAGCAACTAATCAAATATTTCATCACACATACTTGAATTGAAGGTATACTTCTTGTTTTCTAGCCGATCTTGCTGTGTGAACGGCTTTGGAGGTAAGCAAACGAATGGTTCAGATTTGGAATCTTCTCATTCGGCTATGCATTGTGTTTTCCAATCTATCTCCGATGCCTTTGGATAAGATATTATATTAGCATCGGTTTTCGCAATAGAATTTAACCTTGTCCTTAAATTTCTGAAACGAAGATATTTAGAACATACATGTCTCAGTTGAGACCAAGTGCAAGCCAAGTACGAAATAAGCAAAGCTACCCAATTAGATATGAGCTTTAGATAAAGCAATGGGGAAAGCCTTGGCTGCAATAATTTTTCACTATCGGTCTTTCTGAATGGTGCAATATGTTGACCGATATGCTTTGTGACAATCTGATTGCTAACAAATAAATTACCCTTCTTCATTGGTCTCTCAATATTTCTTATGAAGATTTTTCTAATGTATGCATCAACAACTAAGTCATGACCAAATCTGAAAACAGGTAAATTAATTGCTAGACATACCTCTTCAAATATGTTGGGAGAGCATGATGGTGGTGTGACTTGAAGAATATCTTGCTCCGCCTTCGGATAGCTCCCCAACGCCTTGTCATCATATTTTTCTTGATTTGGTGCATCATTAGTTTCAAGATCTTCGTCCACCAAACTTTCTTCGGCTACTTGTTCTTGTTCCTGAAGCTCACCAATTTCTATGGCACGAAACTCATAGGGCAGGAAGTAGGTTCCATTAACTTCAGAAAAATCAAGTATGGTTGTCTTGCTATACTTTCCATGCCATTTCTCAATAATGTTTGCCTCTTTGGAATTGATGGATTCGGAATATACATAACTTGATTCGGCTTTTTCAACCGAAGCACTTTTAGTTTCCGAATCATCATTCTTTTCACCGGTTATATCAATTGGCAAGGCTTCTTTTCTTTAAGCTAATTCCCTATCAATTCTCTCTTGGCAAAGTACTTGCACCCTATCGCGCAAAACTTTAACTCCCCTCTCAATTTCATCCCTCTCTAGTGTAGTTTGCGCCCCAATGCTTTTAGGATCTTTCGGCAATAAACTGTTAGTGTTGCCGAAATTTTGCAACTATGTAGTGGGTGTATAATATGCTGTGGTACTAGGTGGAGGTGTATGCACTTCTGTATAACGATATGCTCTCTCTCCAATTCTATCAATTGATGAAGTTTCATCTTCTTGCAAAACTCTAGCCTTTATTGCAGCATAATCAGGAAACAACCCATTTTCATATTGTTCAAGGCAAAGAGCACTAATCCTCTTGTTTTGTGTCAAGCTCTTTTTTAATGCAGCCACAACCACTTCTGGAAGAGATTGCTCCGCAATACTTTTAGATTCTTTCAGCAATGATTCACGAGTGTTGCCGAAATTCACAAATTTCATGGAGTATGCATTATATGCTACAGTATTTGATGACGGCACATGTGTTCCTGTAAAATTTTCACTTATTCGGCTATGACCATGAAGATGCGGGGCCGAATTATGAACATTTACAGTTGCATGCGGTGCTGAAAAATTACTAACATGAGGTGTAGCACATGATGGTTGAGGGTAATTGGCCAAATAACTAGTAGTAACATGGCCAATTCCCTTATCCACCGACACGTTTGGATTAACATACTGCAAGTTATTTGCCGATGAATAAAAACTTGAAACACTTTGTTGCATACCATTGGAAGTTCCTACATAGGGTGTCTCAACTTGATTAACCGAACTCATCATGTTATTCATCAGCATATAAATTTGTGGGGTTGCTGATGCATGGGAGTTGGGATACATATGTTGCATTTTGCTAAAATTATATGAAGTAGAATCATGGAGATTTTGTTGCATCGGCCCTTGCACATAATTAGATGCATGATTGATAAAGCTAGGGCTAGTCGATACATTATGCTCATTAGATGATCTAGCAACAACATACACATTATTTGCATCTACATATGTGATTGGGTATTCATATTACCTTTGTAGATTGCAAACCCTATATGACGATCTCTTTGTAGCAAGAACGAGCCGGAGACCGTTCAAAGCTTCGTCCCCAGCGGAGTCGCCAAAAAGTGTGTTCGCACACGAACACGTCGCCGTGTACCTCCAACGCCGAGGGTGATGCACCGCAGCTCACGTCGAAGGAGACCCGACCGGAAGCACGGTACGCAAGCAATCCGGCGGGTGCTTTTGAGGACCCGAAACCCCCACGCGCCCGAGAGGGACCCCGTCAGGGCGCGCGGCGGCTATGGGCCTCGAGGTTCGTCGCCCTGCAACAATAAGAACGAACGAAGAACGAGGAAGAAGAAGAACAAGGGAGGGAGATAAAGGTAAAGGTAAAAGATGATAGATTGATGTGTTCGATTGTGTGTTGTTGAATCAGCCATCACCTCTCATCTATTTATGAGGTGGCTGGACTTCCCGTACAAGAAAAGGACTAAAATATTCGTCCAAAACATCAAAAACCCTAACTTAACTCGGACAGGAATCTTCGGTAATTTCCCGGACCAACTCGATCTCACCGATTGGTTCATTTCGGTCCCACCGAGTGAACTTTGCCAACTCTCTGTATCCTTCTGTAATTTCTCGGATCAACTCGGTCTCACCGATTGGTTTGCTTCGGTCCTACCTAGTCAACATTGCCAACTCTCTGGTAAATTTTCGGACCAACTCGGTCTCACCGATCAAATCAACTCGGTCGGTCCGAAATGACTCTATAGCTTGTGTTTCTGACCTTGTTTTGCCTCCCTAAGTTTCATACGACCTCGGATTAAGATGATGTTTATATAAAAATCTACCGTTTCGACGAGACGCACAACTTTCATGTTGAAACATTTTCCATCAAAGGCCATATCGATTAAGTTTTATGCCTTTCTTTACTCTGGTGTCAACATGAGCATCTCTGAACTTGTCATAACTTTTGAGTCTGAGCTCCGTTTTAGACCATCTTCATATCCATCTTGATCTTCTCGAAGAGAGACATTCCAAGGTGACTTCCAAACATAAGTTTGAATTGGTCTTTAGATAACCTATGCTAATTTTATGAATGTGCCAATTTTGAGCGTCAACAGCCGTCACCATAGCATGAGAGCCTAGGAGCTCCTAGACTTGGGGGACCCCAGCAACCGAGCCGGACGCCGGCACCTCCGGAGCTAGCGGGGCTATGGGGGCTGCCTCCTCCGGAGGACTCTCCCCCAAGTCTTGTGAAGACAATCGAGCCGGGGAAGCGCGAGCGCCATCACTGCCCTTCCCCACAGAGGAGGGTGCGGCCGCCGCAGGCGATTTGGTCCCGAGCAGTACCAACGCTTCCTCCTTCCTCTTCTTCGCCGCGGGCGCCGGCCTAATTGCGCAATGGAGAAGCACCAAGAATCAGCAAGCTGAAGCAGGAACAAGGCAGGACAAGAATACTTATTGGTCCACTGTGGCGTAGTCTCTCTGCTTCCTAAGTTTGAAACCTGAGAGCCTTGCAGCCTGAGGCGCAGGCGTGCGGCCTCCAGGTGTTGAAGAGGGGGCAGAAAATAGGTCAGAAGAATCTCTAGGCAGCGTCAGAACAGGGGCGTCGTCTCAGGAGATCAGCGTCGACCTTCCCCTCGTTGGAACCTCGGCCGGTGACCTCCTCCGGGGACTGACCTTGGACCTCGTGGAGCGCCCAGCCACGTGCAGCTCCCCCCTTTCCAGGGGGACATCGGCCTCGTCATCGTCATCAGGCAGGGTGCAAAGGATGTCGGCCTTGCGCAAAGGGGAGGTCTCCCCCGCCCCTTCACATTTCGCCTCCGAGTCGTGCTCCTCCTCCTCCTCCTCTTCTTCCTCCTCTTCCTCCTTGCGAGACTCGTCGGAAGACACGTCCACCGGAGCCCTCGTCACCAGGATGTTCGAGGGCGCAGGCGGCACAATCCCACGACCGTCGAAGACAGGCAGAGCGGCGGCAACCTTCGCCCCATCTGGGCAGCAGTACAAGGGAACGAAGATGTCCGGCAGGTACCCCTGGTCCGACCAAGGAGCGAAGGGCCATGCAGGCGGAGCTCGTCGCCCCCGTCCCCGAGCCTCCACAAGGGGCGTGGGCGCGACTAGAGGGGAGCCATGCGCTGCTTCATGAACTCCTTGACGATCATGGCCCCCATCAGCTTTGTCGCCCTTGAGTCACCAGGCCTCAGGTCGGCGGTCATCCTATCCAACACATGCGTCGCCCGGGAGTCGGTGAGCTTCACGCGAAGCCACCCCTCTTGGGACACAGGCATCTCTGTCGGCAGCACCAGCCGGGGGTGGGCGCGCTTGGCGTCCATCAAGACCCCCTTGCCCCTGAAGCCCTCAACCTTCTTCCAGCCCTTCGAGATGGCATTGTTCTTGTTGGCCGCGACGAAGCCAACACACCCAGAGCAGTGGTCCTCCTTGATCCGGAGGAAGAAGTGGTGCAGCAGCGCCACGGACGGCATCACTCCAACATATGCCTCGCAGTAGAAGGCGAAAATTGACAGGAGGAGGACGGAGTTGGGATGAAGATGGAGAGTGTGGATCTTGTAATTGCTAAGGACGGAGTAGAAGAAGTCGGAGAAGGGGGGAACCAGCCCGGCGACGATGCTGCTCATAAAGAAGGGGTAGAAGGTGCTGCCTAAGGCCTCCGGCTTGGCGGAGCCAGCCCGGAGCGCGGTCTTCCTCTTCTCATCACCCTCCACTGCCATCAAGAGCACGGCGGCAAGGTTCTTCTCCGAAACACTCGGTGCATCGAGCGTTGTCTCGTACCAAGACGACGAGGGAGTGGCCCGAGCTTTCTTAGGCGCCATTGGCGGCAGGCTTGAAGGAGGATCTGGGTGGATCTGGAGTCTCTGGAAGCAAGGATAGAGAAGGGGGATCTGGAGCAAGGCGAGGAAAAGCAATGAAGGCAAATGCATCCCACGCTAGCCTTTTTTAGGCGGGCAGTTGCCGAGGCAGCGTGAGGAAGCGGAGGAGCCCACGTCCCATCAATCGCCACGTGTCAACCGAGGCCGCAGGCTGTTGGAGCCCGTGGTGCTCCATACTGGCCCATTGGCTTCGCCTTGAAGCCAAGTCCGAGCGGGCCTTGGGCCCGGGGACTACTGTCGGCATCCTGGGAACGGGGCTCCCCAGATTTGCCTGCCTGCAGCCCACGGCGTGGCTCCGCCAGCGGCCCTATATGGCCCGTCTTCATCAGAAAACACTCAAGACCCTCGCGAGGGACGAAGCCTCGCGAGGCGGATGACACAAGACCTCCTTGGGGGTAGCCTCACTAGGCTGGCTCACGAGGGGCGGAGAGATCAAGGCGAGGGGCACCTCGTGAGGTCCTTGTGATGCAAGCCATGACGACCAAGGTACCCTCAATTCCATTTTTTGTAATTTTATTTTATAGACTAAACTAGCAATAAAACAAGAAACAAAAACATTCGATTGCAAAAAGATATACCTTCAAGCGCTAACCTCCCCGGCAACGGCGCCAGAAAAGAGCTTGATGTCTACTATGCAACCTTCTTCTTGTAGACGTTGTTGGGCCTCCAAGTGCAGAGGTTTGTAGGACAGTAGCAAATTTCCCTCAAGTAGATGACCTAAGCTTTATCAATCCGTGGGAGGCATAGGTTGAAGATGGTCTCTCTCAAACAACCCTGCAACCAAATAACAAAGTCTCTTGTGTCCCCAACACACCCAATACAATGGTAAATTGTATAGGTACACTAGTTCGGTGAAGAGATGGTGATACAAGTGTAATATGGATGATAGATATGAGTATTTGTAATCTGAAAATATAAAAACAGCAAGGTAACTAATGATAAAAGTGACCGTAAATGGTATTGCAATGCTAGGAAACAAGGCCTAGGGTTCATACTTTCACTAGTGCAAGTTCTCTCAACAATAATAACATAATTGGATCATATAACTATCCCTCAACATGCAACAAAGAGTCACTCCATACTCACTAATAGCGGAGAACAAATGAAGAGATTATGGTAGGGTACAAAACCACCTCAAAGTCATCCTTTCTGATCGATCCATTCAAGAGTCTGTAGTAAAATAACATGAAGCTATTCTTTCCGTTCGATCTATCATAGAGTTCGTACTAGAATAACACCTTAAGATACAAATCAACCAAAACCCTAATGTCACCTAGATACTCCAATGTCACCTCAAGTATCCGTGGGTATGATTATACGATATGCATCACACAATCACAGATTCATCTATTCAACCAACACAAAGAACTTCAAAGAGTGCCCCAAAGTTTCTACCGGAGAGTCAAGACGAAAACGTGTGCCAACCCCTATGCATAAGTTCATGGAACTCGAAAGTTGATCACCAAAACATACATCAAGTGGATCACGTGATATCCCATTGTCACCATAGATAAGCACATGCAAGACATACATCAAGTGTTCTCAAATCCTTAAAGACTCAATCTGATAAGATAACTTCAAAGGGAAAACTCAATCCATAACAAGAGAGTAGAGGGGGAGAAACATCATAAGGTCCAACTATAATAGCAAATCTCGCGATACATTAAGATCGTACCACCTCAAGAACACGAGAGAGAGAGAGAGAGATCAAACACATAGCTACTGGTACATACCCTTAGCCCCGAGGGTGAACTACTCCCTCCTCGTCATGGAGAGCGCCGAGATGATGAAGATGGCCATCGGTGAGGGATTCCCCCTCTGGCAGGGTGCCGGAACAGGGCCCCGATTGGTTTTTGGTGGCTATAGAGGCTTGCGGTGGCGGAACTCCCGATCTATTCTGCTCCCCGATGTTTTTAGGGTATATGGACATATATAGGCGAAAGAAGTCGGTCAGGGGAGCCATGAGGGGCCCACGAGGCCAGGCGTGCCTCCCTGCCTCGTCGCCACCTCGAAGCTTCGCTCATGTTTACTCCAAGTCTCCTGCATTGCTTCCGTTCCAATAATAACTCTCCCGAAGGTTTCATTCCGTTTGGACTCCGTTTGATATCCCTTTTCTTCGAAACACTGAAATAGACAAGAAAACAACAATTTGGGTTGGGCCTCCGGTTAGTAGGTTAGTCCCAAAAATAATATAAAAGTGTATAATAAAGCCCATAAACATCCAAAACAGATAATATAATAGCATGGAACAATAAAAAATTATAGATACGTTGGAGACGTATCACTGCTTCAGAAGCAGCAAATGAAGGAGTCTGGATGAAGGAGTTCATTTCCGATCTAGGTGAAATTCCTAGTGCATTGGGTCCAATGAAAATCTTTTGTGACAATACTAGAGCAATTGCCTTGGTGAAGGAATCCAGATTTCATAAGAGAACCAAACATATCAAGAGATGCTTCAATTCCATCCACAATCAAGTCAAGGAGGGAGACATAGAGATTTGCAAGATTCATACGGATTTGAATGTTGCAGACCCGTTGACTAAGTCTCTCTCACAAGAAAAACATGATGAACACCAAGACTCCATGGGTGTTAGAATCATTACTATGTAATCCAGATTATTGACTCTAGTGCAAGTAGGAGACTGAAGGAAATATGCCCAAGAGGCAATAATAAAGTTGTTATTTATATTTCCTTATATCATTGTAGATGTTGTTGGGCCTCCAAGTGCAGAGGTTTGTAGGAAAGTAGCAAATTTCCCTCAAGTGGATGCTAAGGTTTATCAATCCGTGGGAGGCGTAGGACGAAGATGGTCTCTCTCAAACAACCCTGCAACCAAATAACAAAGAGTCTCTTGTGTCCCCAACACACCCAATACAACGGTAAATTGTATATGTGCACTAGTTCGGCGAAGATATGGTGATACAAGTGCAATATGGATGGTAGATGTAGGTTTTTGTAATCTGAAAATATAAAAAAACAGCAAGGTAACTAATGATAAAAGTGAGCGAAAACGGTATTGCAAGTTGAAACAAGGCCTAGGGTTCATACTTTCACTAGTGCAAGATCTCTCAACAATAATAACATAATTGGATCATATAACAATCCCTCAACATGCAACAAAGAGTCACTCCAAAGTCATCAATAGCGGAGAACAAACAAAGAGATTATTGTAGGGTACGAAACCACCTCAAAGTTGTCCTTTATGGTCGATATATTCAAGAGACCGTAGTAAAATAACACGAAGCTATTCTTTCCGTTCAATCTATCATAGAGTTCGTACTAGAATAACACCTTAAGACACAAATCAACCAAAACCCTAATGTCACCTAGATACTCCAATGTCACCTCAAGTATCCGGGGGTATGATTATACGATATGCATCACACAATCTCAGATTCATCTATTCAACCAACACAAAAAACTTCAAAGAGTGCCCCAAAGTTTCTACTAGAGAGTCAAGACGAAAATGTGTGCCAACCCCTATGCATAAGTTCACGAGGTCACGGAACTCGCAAGTTGATCACCAAAACATAGATCAAGTGGATCACGTGATATCCCATTGTCACCACAGATAAGCACATGCAAGACATACATCAAGTGTTCTCAAATCCTTAAAGACTCAATCCGATAAGATAACTTCAAAGGGAAAAATCAGTCCATTACAAGAGAGTAGAGGGGGAGAAACATCATAAGATCCAACTATAATAGCAAAGCTCGCGATACATCAAGATCGTGCCGAATCAAGAACACGAGGGAGAGAGAGAGATCAAACACATAGTTACTGGTACATACCCTCAGCCCAGAGGGTGAACTACTCCCTCCTCGTCATGGAGAGCGCCGGGATGATGAAGATGGCCACCGAAGAGGGATTCCCCCCTCTGGTGGGGTGCCGGAACGGGTCTAGATTGGTTTTCGGTGGCTACAGAGGCTTGCGGCGGCGGAACTCCCGATCTAGGTTTCTTTCTGGAAGTTTTGGGTTATACAAGAGGTGTTGGAGTCGGGAACAAGTCAGGGGGTTCCCAAGGCGGTAACGAGGTAGGGGGCGCCCAGGGGGTAGGGCGCACCCCCCACCCTCGTGGTGGCCTCGGGACTCTTCTGGCCCATCTCTGGTACTCCATGGGCTTCTTCTGGTCCAAAAATGATCTCTGTGAAATTTCAGGTCAATTGGACTCCATTTGGTTTTCCTTTTCTGCGATACTCAAAAACAAGGAAAAACTGAAACTGGCACTGGGCTCTATGTTAATAGGTTAGTCCCAAAAATCATATAAAATAGCATATAAATGCATATAAAACATCCATGGTTGATAATATAATAGCATGGAACAATAAAAAATTATAGATACATTGGAGATGTGTCACGTGCCACGTGGCCAATGCTAGCACTAAGTTTATCTTACCACTATTGTTCCTTGTTGGCCAACGTCTGCAAATTTGTTTTTTGGTAATAAAAAATATATATTACTTCACAAACTAAATAATTGTATTTCAGAAAAGTTACTAGCTAGTTACTCAAAAGACACTCACTAACTCAAGATACTCATCAACTAAATAAGTTAAACTTCACAAAATTTACACATTAACTCAAGTTACTCATCAACTCAAGATGGACTAGCTAGTTAAAAAATTATTTTTCATCAAGGATTATGCTCAGCTAGCGAAGCTTCTTTCTATTGCTCTCTCCATCTTTTCTGAAATGATCTATGTCTACCTTGAGCTCATTCCTATCTGCCCCAAGGAGTTTTCTCTCCTGCTTCAACTTATTCATCTCCTCGATTAGCTTATCCCTCTCGTCCCTCAGCTTATTAGTATTCCTTACGAGATCAGCACTTTCATTGTGCAGTTGACCCATCTTCGCCTTCATCAAGGCATTCACTTGTTACAGGTTGTTGATGATATACTGATGAGTCTCTAAGAGATCTTTGTTGAGCATGTCCACATCGTACACCGCCGCCTTGTTGCCTCCAGAATTGGCCATGACCTGATGAACAAATAAATAATTTGTTAGACAAAGTAGTTCAACATATGCTACACATGTCATTTTCACAAATGTACACTAGAGCAAGCACATGGTAGTTTCCATCTATTCAAACTCCTAATTATCTAATTCATGGAAGTTTTCATCTATTCAAACTCCTAATTATCTAACACATGACAGTTTCTACACGTACAAACACATGGCAAGTTCTAAGTTACATGTGACTAAGCTAGATTGCCTAAATTACCATTGAACTAACATCCATTGAAAGAAAGAACTAGCATGCCACACTTTTTCAGTCACATACACCACTGCAGGATGCTGCTAACGCGACACTACGATCAGAGACCCTTCGACGAAACTGTGTGTGATGCAATAATCCCAAACAATGGTGTAAAAGAACCATCAAAAAAGGTGCAAAATGTTTGCGATGTTGGATGCATCAAACACGGTTCTAGTTTTAATTGTGTGTGCAATGCAGGGCATACGTTTCAGTTCAATGAACTGTTTGGGATGAGGCGGAACAAAATAAACGGGCAGCCAGATGAAGGCGTGTGTGATATACAACATATGGTTCACTCATATGAACTATTTGTGATGAGGAGGAACAATAGAAATGGGCAGCAAGATAAAGGTGTGTGTGCGTGATTGAGGGAATACGCTTCAGAAGGATTAACTGTTTGCGATTAGGCAACAGAACAGAAACGGGTCAGCCAGATCAAAGTGTCTGCGATTGATGGCATACACTTCACACGGATGAACTGTTTGCGATTAGCCACAACAAACAGAAACAGTTAGATAGATCAATGTGTGTGCTCTAGACAGGCACACACATTCTAATTAAAAGAAGTGTGTGCGATGGTAATAACGAGCGCGCACGGTTGTTGGAACAAGACCTATGCTGGCATTGCCTATTGTGATGCACCCTATGGTGCAAACGCCATGTACGCGGCTGAGAAGGCGTGTGCACGTTACGCCTTCAGGGAATAGTACCGCACTTATAACCTCAATAAATTTTGAGCCTGTGTCCCGTCACATTCCAAATTACTTCCACGCTATATTTAATTGCAAACCTGATCACACCGATCAAAACCTAAACGGTTTCACACTTAGGAGCGTATTAGTACTCGTTTATAAATACTACTACTCCAAGATGATTGCACATTCCTCCTCAACTCCTCATCCACAAAAACAAACAAGTCATTCATCATCGTTCCCTTGCGTCTGCCATGGCCAGTGTGAGTTCTGGGTCAAGGGATTGCCACCAGGGAGATGCGAGCATGGAAGCGGAAGCACGAGAGATGTCCCACCTCGCCGTGAAAGTAGCCGGCATGTCCCGCCACGCGACTGTAGCAGAACAGAGGTCCCGCCGCACTGCCGAAGCAGCACGGAAGTCCCGTCGCGCCGTCGATGCATCAGACTGGTCCGGCCATGCCGTGGAAGTAGAAGAGATGTCCCTCCGCACCGCGAATGCAGCAGAGATGTCCTCCCGCGCCGCGGCGGCCTGGGAAAATGTCTCGCGGGTAGACGAGGACTCTTACAGGCGCATGCATGCGATCGTCCATAGCTAGATGGATCAGATCTGCGGCTGGGCGAGTTGGTAGGATGACATGAAAGCCTCTTTTAAACAGTCTACCGGCATCATCCGGCAACTAAATGAGAGCAACACGAAGCTCCTGGCCGAGCTTGACCTGCTGAGGGCGAAGATGGTCGGAAGTGAGGAGCAGCAGGAGGAGACCATTGCCTTGTTGAAGAGGATTGGCGTCATCGTCGAGAAACTTATGAACGAGAATGCCATGCTGCGCATCGAGCGCAGAAAGCTGGTGGAGGAATCCATGGATGCTCTCAAGCAGCATCTTGAGGAAAATAAAGAGCTCATCGCTCACCGCAGAGACTAGTTCCCGCGGCCTGCAGCAAGGCATCAAGAAAGTAGAGATCAACGAGCCAGATCGTTGTCTTCCTTCTTCTTTTGCCCTTGTGTATTTCGGGCGTTGCCGCATGTGGCTTTTTAATTTATGTTCCTAAATATGTAAGACAAGTATTATCCACTGTCATCGTCCTTATATTCATCATGCTTGCTATAAGTCACAGTCGATGCTATATAGGTCCGTCAGATCTTACATCAAGATCCGTGCAAAACTTTCTTTTCAGATTTTCATTTTTCTCTCTTAAATCTCAGTCCAGTGAAACATATAGCCACATCGTAGAACAGGGGCTCGGGTGCCATTAATGGAGACGTTGGGAGGGATGTGTGCAGTGGGTAGAGGACAAAGGGCTATCCTCCCGATGAGCATGCGTAGGGGTCTGATCGTACGCCTCCTGTACTCAAATAGCTACCCCGCACGACACCTCCCAGCCAATAAAAAAAGGGGACGCGTGGCGGCACGTAATTGGTAATTAGAACGCCCATGGTTTCAATAATACTTGTGTTTCTGATTTGTAACGTGACGACACTTGTTCCAAAATGACTTTGTTGATTGTTAATGTGTGCGCCTTCGCAAATCGGACAGAAAAATTACCACAGCATGTTGGTGCCATGTCACCATGCCAAGTTTCATGATTTTCAGGCGTGTTTTGAATTTATAGGAATTAATAAACCAAGTTTCTCAATCTTTCCGGCCGAGCAACGATGCCCAGATGTTTGAATTTCATTTCCATTTCTTGCATGGGACCTAGAAATTCACCCAAGGACACACATGTGATTTTTCAACCAACTTTGGTGAACTGGAGCATGTGCTTATAGTTCAAATTTGAATTATGCACATTAAATGCCCAGAAAATCAATTAATGTATAAAAAAGTCCAACGAACCTGGAGTAATTCCAAAATTTAGCACGATACTTCTATTTGGTCTAATCTTCTTGCATAAAAAAATTAAGGCGGGAGAAGGCAGTGTACGTATGTCGTTTCGCACACGGAGGTGACATGTTCCCTCTCGGAACAACAAGCCTTCTTGAGGGAAGCTCCGGTTTGCAAGAAGCTTATACCAAAGCTTGTCCCAATTCGGCCAAAAAAATTACCATAGCATGTTGGTGCCATGTCGTGAAACCGTGCCAAGTTTCATGATTTTCAGGCGTGTTTTGAATTTACAGGAATTAAAAAAACCAAGTTTCTCAATCTTTCCAACCGAGCCACGATGCCCAGTTGTTTGAATTTCATTTCCATTTCTTGCATGGGACCTAGAAATTCACCCAAGGACACACATGTGATTTTTCAACCAACTTTGGTGCACTAGAGCATGTGCTTGTAGTTCAAATTTGAATTATGCACATTAAATGCCTAGAAACTCAACTAATGTATAAAAAAGGCCAAACGAACCCGGAATAATTCCAAAATTTAGCATGATACTTCTATTTGGTCTAATCTGCCCGTGTAAAAAATTAAGGCGGGAAAACTCAGTGTACTTATGTCATTTCACACACGGAGGTGGCACCTTCCCTCTCGGAACAACAAGCCTTCTTGAGGGAAGCTCCGGTTTGCAAGAAGCTTATACCAAAGCTTGACCCAATTCGGCCCAAAAACTTACTGCAGCATGTTGGTGCCATGTCATGACACCATGCCAAGTTTCATGATTTTCAGGCATGTTTTCGATTTACAGGAATTAAAAAACCAAGTTTCTCAGTCTTTCCAGCCGAGCCACGATGGCCAGATGTTTGAATTTCAATCTCATTTCTTGCATGGGACCTATAAATTCACCCAAAGACACACATGTGATTTTTCAACAAACTTTGGTGGACTGGAGCATGTGCTTGTAGTTCAAATTTGAATTATGCACATTAAATGCCCAGAAACTCAATTAATGCATTAAAATGTCAAACAAACCCGGAAAAATTCCAAATTTAAACACGACACTCATGTACTAGTTGCATGTTCACTGTACGTAAATGTTCTAGCAATTCAAACTCCATCCTTTCCCTCTGTAACACCATTTTGTCTTTCAAAACATAATGAAAAAATCACGTATACCACAAACAGTTTACTAGAAAGAATCATGTGGGATGCGATATAAAATATCTTGGCGCACCGTCTTGTCTGGCTTACGCAGGAAGCTTCGTTGTATACAGTCCACTGCCCCACCTTGAACCACACTTGCGCGGCAGTTTCTCGCGGCACCGAGCGAAATTTTTTTGCCACCATGGAAATATCTATATCCCCGCCCCTCCCTCCCACCAAAAGCCACATTTCCACTGTTCCTCCTTGCTTTCCAAGTTCAAACCTTCACTGCTGCATACTGGCAGCTCGGCCTCCTCGCCGGTGACCCTTCTTCTTGTAGCGTCGCCTCCTCACCGGCTACCCTTCTTCTTGCAGCGCCACCTCCTCGCTGGCAACCCTTCTTCTTGCAGCGCCGCCTCCTCGCCGGCGAACCTTCTTCTTGCTGCACGGCCTCCTCGCCGCCGACCCTTCTTCTTGTTGTGCGGCCTCGTCGATATGGTCAGGTAATCCACACCCCACCCACACCATCCTCCTCCTTTCCTGTCCCACATGCTCCGACCGACGGCGCTACACCTTCCGCTGAAATCACTGCCCCCCTCCTCCAATTAAGCGCCGCCCACAACAATTTTGCATGCAGTATAACGTGGAGCTCAGTAGCATGCGACCACACGCACGCATGAGGTCGCTATGGCTACCATGCGTGCCGACCGCTAGATCTTGGAGGAGCACCTTGTCTTCGAGGCCACCGTCGACACTGCCACACGGTTGTCTACTTTAAAATACAGTTCGTGTTGTTTTCTCAAGGCCACCGCCAGTGCCTTCTAGTGATTTGTCCTCTGTAATGTTAATATGCAATCTGATGTTTAGTTAACAGTTTGGTCCTCTGAAATGTAATGTTCAGTTAACACTTTGGTCCAACAATTGCTACATTTCGCAGTACTGTTCTCGAGCATTCTTTGTTTTGTTAACTGTCTTATCTTCTAGTACATGTTTCTATTCTGCAATATCTTGCTCAGTTAACTATTTTGGTTCATTTGGTCTGCTATCCATTTAACTGTTTGGTTCAGTTCCGCAATTTGATTTTCATTTGTTGTGGGTACAATTTCGTATTGTTATTGAAAGTGCAACTATCCCTGGGTGGTTTTGGTAATTCCTAACAACATATAGCTCATTGAACTAATGCTATTTCAAGATGATCATTTCAGATAGTTCAATGATTGGCATGGCATGGACTAGGAATGTGGACCCCTCAAAATGCTAAGGACACATATTGGCACAAGCTCAAGACTCTACATTTTCATTTTAGTGATCCAAGATCACATTGAGTCCATAGGAAAAGCCAATACTATTAGAAGGGGATGAGGTATTGCTTAATGGCTTGCTTGCTCAAAATTCTAAGGGATACGCTCCAAAAGCCCTCAATCTCTTTCTCATATCCACGTATGTCTCAAACCAAAAGTCAAACTTGGCCCCACTGAAATTTGCTATCCGGCACCATCGAGTTCATTTGACATAGCCACTGCCAGAAACCCTAGTCACTTCGATCTCACAGATAGGGATCTCAGTCTCACCGAGATGGGATTGCAAACTCTTTGTTTCCCGTCGTAACATTTCGGTCTAACCGAGATGAGAAATCGGTCCCACCGAGTTCGCAATGCAAACTCTCTGTTTCCCTTTCGTAACGTTTCGGTCTTACCGAAATGAGTGATTCGGTCCCACTGAGTTTTCCTAACCGACTCTCTGTTTGCCTATTACAGAAATCGGTCCTATCGAGTTAATGTGATCGGTCTCACCGAGATTACGTTATGCCCTAACCCTAATGAAATCGGTCCCACCGAGTTGACATGTCGGTCCCACCAAAAAGCCTAACGTTCATATTTTGAACTAAATCAGTCTGACCGAGTTTTATGATTCGGTCCCACCGAGTTTGGTAAATTGTGTGTAACGGTTAGATTTTGTGTGGAGGCTATATATACCCCTCCACCCAATATTCATTCGAAGAGAGAGCCATCAGAACATTCCTACACTTCCAGCATACATTTTCTGAGAGAGAACCACCTACTCATGTGTTGAGACCAAGATATTCCATTCCAACCATAAGAATCTTGATCTCTAGCCTTCCCCGAGTTGCTTTTCACTCAAACCATCGTTCTACAAAATCCAAATCTATGAGAGAGAGTCGAGTGTTGGGGAGACTATCATTTGAAGCACAAGAGCAAGCAGTTCATCATCAACACACCAGCTATTACCTTTTGGATAGTGGTGTCTCCTAGATTGGTTAGGTGTCACTTGGGAGCCTCCGTCAAGATTGTGGAGTTGAACCAAGGAGTTTTTACGGGCAATGAGATTGCCTACTTCGTGAATATCTACCCAAGTGAGGCAAGTCCTTTGTGGGCGACGACCATGGTGGGATAGATAAGGTTGCTTCTTTGTGGACCCTTCGTGGGTGGATCCCTCCGTGGACTCGCACAACCATTACCCTTCATGGGTTGAAGTCTCCATCAACGTGGATGTACGATAGCACCACCTATCGGAACCATGCCAAAAATCTCTGTGTCTACATTGCGTTTGCTCCCTCCAAACTCCTCCCTTTACCTTCATGTGCAATGTTTTATATTCCGCTTCTATACTCTTAGACTTGCATGTGTAGGTTGATCGGTTGACTTGTGCTAAAATTGGTAAAATCTGCCAAGACTTAAAATTAGGAAAAGGCTAGATTTTTATTTGGTCATGTAGTCTAATCACCCCCCTCTAGACGTACTTCGATCCTACAAGTGGTATCAGAGCTTTGGTCTCCAATTGCCTTGATTTCCATAGCCTTTGGTGATCATAGCCTTGGTTTCACAACCTAAGAGAGTATGGCATCTAGCGAGGGAAATTACCACCGTAGAGGCCCTTACTTTGATGGTACAAATTTTGCTAGTTGGAAGCATAAGATGAAAATGCATATTCTTGGACATAACCCCGCTGTTTTGGCTATTGTGTGTATTGGCTTGCAAGGTGAATTATTTGATGGGAGAGAACCAAACCATGAAGCTACTGCAGAAGAGTTGAAGATGCTGCAATAGAACACTCAAGCATGAGATATCCTCTTCAACAGATTGTGCCCCGAAGAATTCAACAAAATCAGCCGTCTTGAGAATGCAAAGGAAATTTGGGATACTTTTGATTGATATGCACGAAGGTACCGACTCCGTCAAGGAATCCAAATTGGATGTGCTTCAATGTTAACTTGACAAGTTCAAAATGAAGGATGGTGAAGGTGTAGCTGAAATGTACTCTAGGCTTTCTCTCATCACAAATGAGATTGCCGGCTTAGGAAGTGAAGAGATGACCGGTAGATTCATCATCAAGAAGATCCTAAGAGCCTTGGATGGAAAGTATGATACCATGTGAACATTGATCCAAACGATGCCAAATTACAAAGATCTCAAGCCAACGGAAGTGATTGGAAGAATTGTTGCTCATGAGATGTCACTCAAGGATAAGGAAGAGCTTCACAGCAAGTCTAGTGGTGCTTGCAAAGCCTCATGTGATGATCCTACATCATCAAGTGAGAAATAAGCCTTCAATGAAGAATTGAGCTTAATGGTGAAGAACTTCAACAAGTTCTACAAGAGTAGAAGTAAGGAAAGAAGTAGTCAAGGTCCTACAACGACAAAAGATCTTTGAGTCGTGGGCGTAATTGCTACAATTGTGGAAGACCTGTACACTACTGAAATGAGTGTACGGCCCCCTACAAAAGAAGAGAAGATTCACCCAAAAGGAGAAGTAGAATAGAAGAATCACCTCCAAGAGAGAGAAGGAGTAGAGATGATTGTTATGAATGAAGAATATCTCGGAGAAGCAAGGATTCGGAAAGGAAGGACAAGTCATCAAGGAGCTACACAAAACGAAGACATCAAGCTCATGTTGGTGAATGGGTATCCGGTTCCGACTACAACAATCACTCCGAGAGAAGTTATCACTCCGACTCCGAATATACTCAAGATGAAGGTGTTTCTGGTCTAGCACTTGTGTCAGCCAACTCCTACGACATATTTGACTCACCAAATGAAGGAATTGGAAGATGCTTCATGGCTAAAGGCCCAAAGGTATCACACCCTGATACGTCTCCAACGTATCTATAATTTTTGATTGCTCCATGCTATATTATCTACTGTTTTGAATGTTTATGGGCTTTATTATACACTTATATATCATTTTTTGGGACTAACATATTAACCCAGAGCCCAGTGCCAGTTTCTGTTTTTACCCTTTTTAGGGTTTCGAAGAAAAGGAAAATCAAACGGAGTCCAATTGACCTGAAACTTCACGGAACTCATTTTTGGAAGGAAAGAAGCCCAGAAGACTTGGAGTGCACGTCGGGGGATATGCGAGGAGGTCACAAGGCAGGGGGCGCGCCCTCCACCCTCGTGAGCCCCTCGTGGCCCCCCTGACGTACTTCTTTCACCTATATACCTCCATATACACTAAAAACATCCGAGGGCATAATAGATCGGGAGTTCCGCCGACAGAAGCCACCGTAGCCACCGAAAGCCAATCTAGATCCATTTTGGCACCCTGCCGAAGGGGGCAATCTCTCTCCGGTGGCCATCTTCATCATCCTGGTGCTCTCCATGACGAGGAGGGAGTAGTTCTCCCTCGGGGCTGAAGGTATGTACCAGTAGCTATGTGTTTGATCTCTCTCTCTCGTGTTCTTGAGGTGATACGATCTTGATGTATCGCGAGCTTTGCTATTATAGTTGGATCTTGTGTTTCTCCTCCTCCTCTACTCTCTTGTAATGAATTGAGTTTCCACTTTGAAGTTATCTTATCGGATTGAGTCTTTAAAGATTTGAGAACACTTGATGTATGTCTTGCCGTGTGTATCTGTGGTGACAATGGGATATCACGTGATTCACTTGATGTATGTTTTGGTGATAAACTTCCGGGTTCCACCCATGAACCTATGCATAGGGGTTGGCACACGTTTTTGTCGTGATTCTCCGGTAGAACCTTTGGGGCACTCTTTGAGGTCCTATGTGTTGGTTGAATAGATGAATCTGAGATTGTGTGACGCATATCATGATAATCATACCCACCGATACTTGAGGTGACATTGGAGTATCTAGGTGACATTAGGGTTTTGGTTGATTTGTGTCTTAAGGTGTTATTCTAGTACCAACTCTAGGGCTGTTTGTGACACCTATAGGAATAGCCCAACGGATTGATTGGAAAGAATAACTTTGAGGTGGTTTCGTACCCTACCACAATCTCTTCATTTGTTCTCCGCTATTAGTGACTTTGGAGTGACTCTTTGTTGCATGTTGAGGGATAGTTATGTGATCCAATTATGTTATTATTGTTGAGAGGACTTACACTAGTGAAAGTATGAACCCTAGGCCTTGTTTCAACGCATTGCAATACCGTTTACGCTCACTTTTATCATTAGTTACCTTGCTGTTTTTATAATTTCAGATTACAAATACCCATATCTACTATCCATATACAACTTGTATCACCATCTCTTCGCCGAACTAGTGCACCTATACAATTTACCATTGTATTGGGTGTGTTGGGGACACAAGAGATTCTTTGTTATTTGGTTGCAGGGTTGCTTGAGAGAGACCATCTTCATCCTACGCGTCCTACGGATTGATAACCCTTAGGTCATCCACTTGAGGGAAATTTGCTACTGTCCTACAAACCTCTGCACTTGGAGGCCCAACAACATCTACAAGAAGAAGGTTGTGTAGTAGACATCAAGCTCTTTTTTGGCGCCGTTGCCGGGGAGGTTAGCACTTGAAGGTATATCTTTAGATCTTGCAATCGAGTCTTTTAGTTTCTTGTTTTAGCACTAGTTTAGTTTATAAAAGAAAACTACAAAAATATGGAATTGAGCTTGCCTCATACGCTTCATCTTTTTAATATCTTTCGTTAGTATGATGGAAAGGAAAATTGTGCCAAAGTGTTAGAAGAAGAATGTATTAAAATGTTTGGCACTAAATCTTTGAATGATGAGCATGATTGCAATGTTGCTAGTATGAATTCTTTGAATATCCATGATGCTAATGATATGCAAAGCCACAAGCTTGGGGATGCTATGTTTGATGAAGATGATATTTTTTCCCCAAGTTTTGATGAGAAAATTTATTATGATGAAAGCATGCCTCCTATTTATGATGATTAAATTGATGAAAGTGGATTTGGAGAGGTCATGACTTTATTTTGTGATGAATCCACTATTCCGGAAGAGGTTCCAATTGATTATGAGAACAAAGTTGCTATCAATGATGATTATTGTGATGACTTCTATGCTATAAAGAATAATGATATCCATGAAACTTGTCATCATGATTTTAGTTTTCAATTGGATTATGCCTCACATGATAATTATATTGTTGAGTTTGCTCCCACTATTATTCATGAGAAGAATTTTGCTTGTGTGGAGAGTAATAAATTTTCTATGCTTGTAGATCATGAAAAGAATGCTTTAGGTGCTAGTTATATTGTTGAATTCATTCATGATGCTACTGAAAATTATTATGAGGGAGGAACATATGCTTGTAGGAATTGCAATAATATCAAGTTTCCTCTCAATGTGCTTAAAATTTCGAAGTTATGCTTGTTTTACCTTCCTATGCAAGTTGATTCTTGTTCCCACAAGTTGTTTGCTCACAAAATCCCTATGCATAGGAAGTGGGTTAGACTTAAATGTGATAGTCATGTTCTTCATGATGCTCTCTTTATGTTTCAATTCTTACCCTTTATGTGAGCATCATTGAAATCATCATGCCTAGCTAGGGGCGTTAAACGATAGCGCTTGTTGGGAGGCAACCCAACTTTATTTTTGTTCCTTGCTTTTTGTTCCTGTTTAGTAATAAATAATTCATCTAGCCTCTGTTTAGATGTGGTTTTATGCTTTTAATTAGTGTTTGTGCCAAGTAGAACCTTTGGGAAGACTTGGGGAGAGTCTTGTTGATCATGCCGTAAAAAACAGAAACTTTAGCGCTCACGAGAATTTCGGCCATTTTTATTTGGAGAGTTGTATTTAGTTAATTCTTTTTGCATATGATTAATAGATAAATTCCTCAGGTCCAGCAATTTGTTTGATAATTTTATGAGTTCATAAGTATACGTTTGATCCAGATTACTACAGACTGTTCTGTTTTTGACAGATTCTGTTTTCATTGTGTTGTTTGCTTACTTTGATGAATCTATGGCTAGTAAAATAGTTTATGAACCATAGAGAAGTTAGAATACAGTAGGTTTAGCACCAATATAAATAAAGAATGAGTTCATTACAGTACCTTGAAGTGGTGATTTATTTTCTTATACTAACGGAGCTTACGAGTTTTCTGTTAAGTTTTGTGTTGTGAAGTTTTCAAGTATTGGGTAAGGATTCGATGGACTATGGAATAAGGAGTGGCAAGAGCCTAAGCTTGTGTATGCCCAAGGCACCCCAACGTAATATTTAAGGATAGCCAAGATCCTAAGCTTGGGGATGCCCCGGAAGGCATCCCCTCTCTCGTCTTCGTCCATCGGTAACTTTACTTGGAGCTATATTTTTATTCACCACATGATATGTGTTTTGCTTGGAGCGTCAATTTATTTTGTTAGGATTTTCTTGCTGTTATTTAGAAAAATGTTTTTCATCTTTTATTTCAATAAAAGTGGCATTGATAGCCTTTACTATGCCTATTTTAGAAGTCCACATGTTGCTGTTTGAAAACAGAAAGTTTACCACTGTTGCAATAATTCTCTAGAAAATTAAGAATGTGATAAAATATTGAAACCTTTTGAATATTAAGCTCTGATAAATTTAATACAGTGGGAATTTTCTTTCATAATTTTTGGAGCTAGGTAAGTATGGATGTTTCTGCATTCTTTACAGACTATCCTGTTTAGGCAGATTGCTGTTATGTTTGCATTGTTTGCATATGTTTGCTTCTTTAATGATTCTATCTGAGGATAGGACTATTAAATATGCAGAGGCATTTAGTATGAAATGTTGAATAATAATTTTAGTGATTTGCTACAGTAGAGTATGATAAGGTTTTGGCAATGGTTTATACTAACTTATCTCACGAGTCCTTGTTGAGTTTTGTGTGGATGAAGCTTTTGAGATTTAGGGAGACCGTGATATGAGAGGAATTAAGGAGACACAAAAGCTCAAGCTCGGGGATGCCCAAGGCACCCCAAGATAATATTTCAAGAAGTCTCAAGCGTCTAAGCTTGGGGATGCCCCGGTTGGCATCCCACCTTTCTTCTTCAACAACTATCGGTCAGTATCGGTTGATCCTAAGTTTTTGCTTCTTCACATGATGTTTGTCATTCTTAGAATGTCATTTTATTTTGCTTTGCTTGCTGTTTGAATAAAATACCAAGATCTGAAGTTATTAAATGTTAGAGAGTCTTCACATAGTTGCATAATTATTCGACTACTCATTGATCTTCACTTATAAATTTCGGAGTAGTTTGTCATTTTCTCTAGTGCTTCACTTATATATTTTAGAGCATGGTGATAGTTTTATTTTGAAGAAATAGATGAACTCTCATGCTTCACTTAGATTATTTTGAGAGTATTAATATCATGGTAATTTGCTTAAAATCCTAATATGCTAGTTATTCAAGAATAATAAAACTTTCTTATGAGTGTGTTGAATACTAAGAGAAGTTTGATGCTTGATGATTGTTTTGAGATATGGGGGTAATAATATCAAAGTCATGCTAGTTGAGTAGTTGTGAATTTGAGAAGAGCTTGTGTTGAAGTTTGCAAGTCCCGTAGCATGCACATATGGTAAACATTATGTAACAAATTTGAAACATGAGGTGTTATTTGATTGTCCTCCTTATGAGTGGCGGTCGGGGACGAGCGATGGTCTTTTCCTACCAATCTATCCCCCTAGGAGCATGCGCGTAGTGCCGAGGTTTTTGATGACTTGTAGATTTTTGCAATAAGTATGTGAATTCTTTATGACTAATGTTGAGTCCATGGATTATACGCACTCTCACCCTTCCATCCTTGCTAGCCTCTTCGGTACCGTGCATTGCCCTTTCTCACATCGAGAGTTGGTGCAAACTTCACCGGTGCATCCAAACCCCGTGATATGATACGCTCTTTCACACATAAACCTCCTTATATCTTCCTCAAAACAGCCACCATACCTACCTATTATGGCATTTCCATAGCCATTCCGAGATATATTGCCATGCAACTTTCCACCATCCAGTTTATCATGACACATTCATCATTTTCATATTGCTTAGCATGATCATGTAGTTGACATAAGTATTTGTGGCAAAGCCACCGTTCATAATTTTTTCATACTTGTCACTCTTGATTCATTGCATATCCCGGAACACCGCCGGAGGCATCCATATGGAGTCATACTTTGTTCTAGTATCAAGTTGTAATCCTTGAGTTGTAAATAAATAGAAGTGTGATGATCATCATTCAATAGAGCATTGTCCCAATAAAAAAAGAGAAAGGCCAAAGAAAAAAAAGAAGGCCCAAGAAAAGAGAAAATAAATAAAAAGTGGCAATGCTACTATCCTTTTTTCCACACTTGTGCTTCAAGGTAGCACCATGTTCTTCATATAGAGAGTCTCTTGAGTTATCACTTTCATATACTAGTGGGAATTTTCATTATAGAACTTGGCTTGTATATTCCAACAATGGGCCTCCTCAAGTGCCCTAGGTCTTCGTGAGCAAGCAAGTTGGATGCACACCCACTAGTTTCTTTTTTTGAGCTTTCATACATTTATAGCTCTAGTGCATCCGTTGCATGGCAATCCCTACTCCTTGCATTAACATCAATCGATGGGCATCTCCATAGCCCATTGATTAGCCTCGTTGATGTTAGACTTTCTCCTTTTTGTCTTCTCCACATAACCCCCTCATTATATTCTATTCCATCCATAGTGCTATATCCATGGCTCGCGCTCATGTACTGCGTGAAAGTTTATAGGTTTGAGATTACTAAAGTATGAAACAATTGCTTGGCTTGCCATCGGGGTTGTGCATGATGAGAGCATTCTTGTGTGAAGAAAATGAAACATGACTAAACTATATGATTTTGTAGGGATGAACTTTATTTGGCCATGTTATTTTGAGAAGACATAATTGCTTAGTTACTATGCTTGAAGTATTATCATTTTTATGTCAATATGAACTTTTGTCTTGAATCTTTCGGATCTGAATATTCATACCACAATTAAGAAGAATTTCATTGAAATTATGCCAACTAGCATTCCACATCAAAAATTCTTTCTTTTATCATTTACCTACTCAAGGACGAGCAGGAATTATGCTTGGGGATGCTGATACGTCTCCAACGTATCTATAATTTTTGATTGCTCCATGTTATATTATCTATTGTTTTGAATGTTTATGGGCTTTATTACACACTTTTATATCATTTTTTGGGACTAACCTATTAACCCAGAGCACAGTGCCAGTTTTTACCCTGTTTTAGGGTTTCGAAGAAAAGGAAAATCAAACGGAGTCCAATTGACCTGAAACTTCACGGAACTCATTTTTGGAAGGAAAGAAGCCCAGAAGACTTGGAGTGCACGTCGGGGGATCTGCGAGGAGGTCACAAGGCAGGGGGCGCGCCCACCCCCCCTGGGCGTGCCCTCCACCCTCGTGAGCCCCTCGTGGCCCCCCTGACGTACTTCTTTCGCTTATATATCTCCATATACCCTAAAAACATCCGAGGGCATAATAGATCGGGAGTTCCGCCGCCAGAAGCCTCCGTAGCCACCGAAAGCCAATCTAGATCCGTTCTGGCACCCTGCCGGAGGGGGCAATCTCTCTTCGGTGGCCATCTTCATCATCCCGGTGCTCTCCATGACGAGGAGAGAGTAGTTCTCCCTCGGGGCTGAGGGTATGTACCAGTAGCTAGGTGTTTGATCTCTCTCTCTCTTGTGTTCTTGAGGTGATATGATCTTGATGTATCGAGAGCTTTGCTATTATAGTTGGATCTTGTGTTTCTCCTCCCCCTCTACTCTCTTGTAATGAATTGAGTTTCCCCTTTGAAGTTATCTTATCGGATTGAGTCTTTAAAGATTTGAGAACAATTAATGTATGTCTTGCCGTGCGTATCTGTGGTGACAATGGGATATCACGTGATTCACTTGATGTATGTTTTGGTGATCAACTTGCGGGTTCCACCCACGAACCTATGCATAGGGGTTGGCACACATTTTCGTCTTGATTCTCCGGTAGAAACTTTGGGACACTCTTTGAGGTTCTATGTGTTGGTTGAATAGATGAATCTGAGATTGTGTGATGCATATCATATAATCATACCCACGGATACTTGAGGTGACATTGGAGTATCTAGGTGACATTAGGGTTTTGGTTGATTTGTGTCTTAAGGTGTTATTCTAGTACGAACTCTAGGGCTGTTTGTGACACCTATAGGAATAGCCCAACGGATTGATTGGAAAGAATAACTTTGAGGTGGTTTCGTACCCTACCATAATCTCTTCATTTGTTCTCCGCTAGTAGTGACTTTGGAGTGACTCTTTGTTGCATGTTGAGGGATAGTTATGTGATCCAATTATGTTATTATTGTTGAGAGGACTTACACTAGTGAAAGTATGAACCCTAGGCCTTGTTTCAACTCATTGCAATACCGTTTACGCTCACTTGTATCATTAGTTACCTTGCTGTTTTTATAATTTCAGATTACAAATACCCATATCTACTATCCATATACCACTTGTATCACCATCTCTTCGCCGAACTAGTGCACCTATACAATTTACCATTGTATTGGGTGTGTTGGGGACACAAGAGACTCTTTGTTATTTGGTTGCAGGGTTGCTTGAGAGAGACCATCTTCATCCTACGCCTCCTACGGATTGATAAACCTTAGGTCATCCACTTGAGGGAAATTTGCTACTGTCCTACAAACATCTGCACTTGGAGGCCCAAGAACGTCTACAAGAAGAAGGTTGTGTAGCAGACATCACACCCCAAGTATGTTGATTTCAATAGTGATGAAGATGATATGCTAGGTGATGATGATTTACTTGTTGACAACTCTAGTGATGATAACTATGATGAAATTGCTATTAATCATGCTAATCAAGATAAAACGAACGATGATGATAATAAGGAGATTGAGCGTCTAACTAAAGAACTAAACACTCTTAAGTTAGCTCATGAAACCACCTTGGAAGATCATCGAGAGCTTTTAAAGACTCATGAGAAGCTACGCTTTGAAAAGCTCAACCTTGAGCAAGAGCATGGGATCTTAAAAGCAATCAATGATGATCTTCACAAGAAAAGTTCTTCTTACATTGCCAAGCGTTTACTCTTGTCTACTTACATGCCACAAGTAAAGCCTAGCAACAAGAGTAAGAAAGATTCTTCTTATAGTAGTAACAATGATCATGTTAAATCCAATATTGTTGCTTCTAGTAGTTCTCTTAATTCCACTGATGATTCTCTTAGCCAAGTTACACTTGAGCAAGAAAATAGCTTATTGAAGGGAATTATAGAGAAAGGTGTTTACAAGAGCCTTGCCGGGAATAAGAAATTTGTGGAAATTGTACGCAAGCAAGGAAGGCACCGGAAGAATCAAGGTGTTGGTTTTGAACGAAAGTTCAATGCCAATGGAGTTGAGTGGGAAGAAGATCAATACCCCAAGACGAAGTTTGTTCCTCAACAAGAGAAGTATGATCCTACTACTTTCAAGGGGATACAAGCTCAAGATGATCTTCCACCACAAGACCACAAGCAAAAGGGCAAGGACAAGCTTCAAGAGGAGATTGATGCATTTGAAGAAGCTCCCAAGGCCTTGGTCAAGTGCGGCGGACGCAAGCAAAGAAGCCTGCATACGCATATTGACTCATTTTTGTTAGACTCCTGCGAATTTTATTTGATCCTCTATTCGGCTTTTCTTCCCGAACGCCAAACAGATCATCAAGGGCTACTGTCTATGCGGTAATATTATTTACACATTCTTTACTTACCTCAAAGCCTGTTAAAAGGCTAGTACAAGCTTCAGTCAGTCCGCTCTTGGCGGACTGAACCTTCTGGACCACCGCACTCATAATAGTGCGGTGCTCCTCGTTGATGGAGGTGCCATGGACCGCCTCCAACATATTGTCCGGCGCCTCCGGTTGTACGGGGGCCACCGGCATGGTGGGCTTGCTCCTCTTGGAAGGAGGTCCCCCGCCAGACTCTAGAACCTTTGAAGGTTCCGGAGCGGTGTCCGGCCTAGAGTCGGACTTGGAGCCCTGGGGGGTTTCATCCCCTTTACTCCTGGAGTCCGGGAGGTCGCCTTGCGGCGCCTCCAGGACCACCTCCTCCCGGATTGGAACCTGTTGGGACAACACTTCGATGTCGTCCGTAGGGCGGGGGGAGGAAGCCGTCGGAAGCGAGTTCACATCCAGCGAGTCCAGTGAGCCGCTCGACAACGCGTCGAACCGGTCTTTGGGTGGGCTGCATAAACATATTCGACGTAAGGGAAAGCTGTGCAATAAACGAATACTATGAATTACTCTGGTATCCGGATACTTACGATTTTGCCAGGGGCTTGGCCCTGGGCTGCCACTCCTCTCCGCCGTCGTCGGCGTCGGTGGAGTAGTCCGGAGGAAGGGTTTTCCCCTTCTTGGACCCTCCGGCCTCCCCAGAGAGGGTGGCCTTCCTTTTCTTCTCTCATCCCGCTGGAGGGGGAGAGGTCTCTTCTTCTTCCTCCTTGTCTTCATGGGAAGAATGCGCCTCGGAACCGTCGGATGATGGATCCGACACCTCCAGGCACCGGGCACTCTTTCGAGTCCCCGTGGCCTTTTTCGCGGCCTTCTTCTCCGGCACCACATAGGGTGCCGGGACCAGCAGCTTCGCCAAGCGAGCATCCGCTGGGCCTTCGGGCAAAGGAGCCGGACAGTAGATCTGTCCGGATGTCACCTGCCAGTCCTGTCAAAGGTAAGGGAGCTTAGATCTCACATGGAGTCAAACTATGAAAAACTGATACCCTGTAAAAGGAAAAAAAACAGTTTACCGCATGAGCGTGATGCTGCGTACTGAATCGGCGATCCTCAGTAGCGGATGCGGGGGCCTCGACGCCCTTGAAAAGCACCTTCCAGGCATCTTCGTACATCGTGTCGAAGAGCCTGCTCAGAGTTCGGTGCCATGCCGGGTCGAACTCCCATAGGTTGAAAGCCCGTCGTTGACACGGGAGGATTAGGCGGATGAGCATAACCTGGACTACATTGACAAGTTTGAGCTTCTTGTCCACCAGGGTTTGGATGCATGTTTGGAGTCCGGTCAGCTCTCCTTTCTTACCCCACGACAGGCCCGTCTCCTTCCAGGAGGTGAGCCGCGTAGGGGGTCCGGATCGAAACTCGGGGGGTGCGACCCATTCGGCGTCGCGCGGCTCGGTGATGTAAAACCACCCCGATTGCCACCCCTTCAGGGTCTCCACAAAGGAGCCCTCGAGCCATAGGACGTTGGCCATCTTGCCCACCATGGCGCCTCCGCACTCTGTCTGGTTGTCGCGCACCACCTTCGGCTTGACGTTGAAAGTCTTGAGCCATAGGCCGAAATGGGGGCGGATGCGGAGGAAAGCCTTGCACACGACGATAAACGCCGAGATGTTGAGGACGAAGTTCGGGGCCAGATCGTGGAAATCAAGGCCGTAGTAGAACATGAGCCCCCAGACAAATGGGTGGAGAGGGAAGCCTAGTCCGTGGAGGATATGGGGGAGGAACACCACCCTCTCATGGGGCCTAGGGGTGGGGATGAGCTGCCCCTTTTCGGGAAGCCGGTACGCAATGTCGTTAGACAGGTATCCGGCCTTCCTCAGCTTTTTGATGTGTCCCTCCGTGACGGAGGAGACCATCCACTTGCCTCCCGCTCCGGACATGGCTGGAGAAGGTTGAGGTGGGGAGTGCGGACTTGGGCGCTGGAGCTCGAGTGCGCAAGAATGGATAGGCGAAGGAGGAAGAAGGCGTAGGTGAAAAGGTGGATCCTTATCCCCTTATATGGATGGACACAACTACGTGTCCCCACCAGCCTGGTAAAACTCGCTTATCTCCAATCGCCGTAGTCAATGGCGCGGTTGGGTTACCCACGCCCGTAATGATGAGAATCCCAGAATAAGGGGACACGATCTCTGCTTTAACAAGACGTGCCAAGGAAACCGCCTCGCATGACGCGCTGAGGTGGGATAATGAAACGACTCAGATAAAGGCTTGGCCGTGGTGTGTCACGCTACGGAACACGTTAGCAGATTAGATTGGTGTAAATATTATTCTCTCTATGGCAATATGTGGAAACTTATTTTGCAGAGCCGGACACTATCTTTGTGTTCAAAATCTTCTATGAAGTACTTGGAGGAGGAACCCGCCTTGCAATGCCGAACACAATCTACGCGCCGGACTCGTCGTCATTGAAGCCTGGTTCAGGGGCTACTGAGGGAGTCCTGGATTAGGGGGTGTCCGGATGGCCGGACTATACCTTCAGCCGGACTCCTGGACTATGAAGATACAAGATTGAAGACTTCGTCCCGTGTCCGGAAGGGACTTTCCTTGGCGTGGAAGGCAAGCTTGGCGATACGGATATGCAGATCTCCTACCATTGTAACCGACTTTGTGTAACCCTAACCCTCTCCGGTGTCTATATAAACCGGAGGGTTTTAGTCCGTAGGACAACATACACATCAACAATCATACCATAGGCTAGCTTCTGGGGTTTAGCCTCTCCGATCTCGTGGTAGATCTACTCTTGTACTACCCATATCATCAATATTAATCAAGCAGGATGTAGGGTTTTACCTCCATCGAGAGGGCCCGAACCTGGGTAAAACATCGTGTCCCTTGCCTCCCGTTACCATCCGGCCTAGACGCATAGTTCGGGACCCCCTACCCGAGATCCGCCGGTTTTGACACCGACAGTTCCCGAGACTACATCAAGTTCTACTTCATCAAGTATGACTACAACTCCAAGGATTCCAATCAAGATGATGTGGATCCCGAAGAAGAAGAACTAGATAGTTCTTGAGGGTGAATCCGCCAACATACCTCACTCATATCATTTTGGCAAGGACAAGTGCAAACAACTTCCACATCTTGCACTACTTCAAGGAGTCACAAACCCTCTTGTTGGTAAGACAAGGGACAAGGTAACCTAATGCTTTCTATGTCTATCGATATCCTTGTTTGTTCCTTGTGGCACTAACCCGTGTAGGTATTGAAAGTGCAACTCACTCCAATGGGTTGCCCCAAATGATCTACATCAACATTGAGCATCCACATCTTCAACATCTACAGAAGTCATCATCGACAAAACACAAGGTTAGTTCATCCCTCTTAGGGGGATATCACATCTAGGGGGAACTTTACTCTAACCATTGAGCTAAATCAACTCTAATGGTGTGAACACAACAATACTTTATGTAAAAGTGGTAACCCCACTTGAGCTTAAACGATGAGTATGACCTACGATCAAATGTTCTCATTTGACACCTCAGTCAATATACTCATATATAGATGACTGTCAGTGTCAAAACCGGCGGATCTCGGGTAGGGGGTCCCGAACTGTGCGTCTAGGCGGATGGTAACAGGAGGCAGGGGACACAATGTTTTACCCAAGTTCGGGCCCTCTTGATGGAGGTAAAACCCTACGTCCTGCTTGATTAATATTGATGATATGGGTAGTACAAGAGTAGATCTACCACAAGATCAAGGAGGCTAAACCCTAGAAGCTAGCCTATGGTATGATTGTTCTTCGTCCTATGGACTAAAACCCTCCGGTTTATATAGACACCGGAGAGGGCTAGGGTTACACAGAGTCGGTTACAATGGTAGGAGATCTACATATCTGTATCGCCAAGCTTGCCTTCCACGCCAAGGAAAGTCCCTTCCGGACACGAGACGAAGTCTTCAATCTTGTATCTTCATAGTCCAGGAGTCCGGCCGAAGGTATAGTCCGGCTATCCGGACACCCCCTAATCCAGGACTCCCTCAGTAGCCCCTGAACCAGGCTTCAATGATGACGAGTCCGGCGCGCAGATTGTCTTCGGGATTGCAAGGCGGGTTCCTCCTCCAAGTACTTCACAGAAGATTTTGAACACAAAGGTTGTGTCCGGCTCTGCAAAATAAGTTTCGACATATTTCCATAGAGAGAATGATATTTACACAAATCTAATCTGTTGACGTATTCCATAGCGTGACATCACACCACGGCCAAGTCTTTATTCGAATCATTTTACTGTTCCTCCTCAGCGTGTTTAGCGAGGCGGTTTCCTTGGCACATCTTGTCAAAGCAGAGATCGTGTCCCCTTATTTCGGGATTCTCATCAATACGGGCGTGGGTAACCCAACCGCGCCATTGATTACGGCGCTTGGGAGATAAGCGAGTTTTACCAGGCTGGTGGGGATGCATGGTCGCGTCCACCCATATAAGGGGATAAGGATCCACCTTTTCATGCATGCCTTCTTCCTCCTTTTCCTATCCATTTCCGTGCACTCGAGCTCCAGCGCCCCAGTCCGCACACCCCACCTCAACCTTCTCCAGCCATGTTCGGAGCGGGAGGCAAGTGGATGATCTCCTCCGTCATGGAGGGACACATCAAAAGACTGAGGAAGGCCGGATACTTGTCGAACGACATTGCGCACCGGCTTCCCGAAGAGGGGCAGCTCATCCCCACCCCTAGGCCCCATGAAAGGGTGGTGTTCCTCCCTCATTTCCTCTGCGGACTGGGCTTCCCTCTCCACCTATTTGTCCGGGGGCTCATGTTCTACTATGGCCTGGACTTCCACGATCTGGCCCCGAACTTTGTCCTCAACATCTTGGCGTTCATCATCGTGTGCGAGGCTTTCTTCCGCATCCGCCCCCATTTCGTCCTATGGCTCAAGACTTTCAATGTCAAGCCGAAGGTGGTGCGCGGCACCCAGGCGGAGTGCGGAGGCGCCATGGTGGGCAAGATGCCCAATGTCCTATGGCTCGAGGGCTCCTTCGTGGAGTCCCTAAAGGGGTGGCAATCGGGGTGGTTTTACATCACCGAGCCGCGTGACCCTGAATGGGTTGCAGCCCCCGAGTTCCGATCCGGACCCCCTACATGACTCGCCTCCTGGAAAGAGACGGGCATGTCATGGGGTAAAAAAGGAGAGTTGAACGGACTCCAAACATGCGTCCAAACCCTGGTGGACAAGAAGCTCAAACTTGTCAACGTAGTCCAGGTTATGCTCATCCGCTGGATCCTCCCGTGTCAACAACGGGCATTCAACCTGTGGGAGTTCGACCCAGCGCGGCACCGAACTCTGAGCAGGCTCTTCGACACGACATACGAAGATGCCTGGAAGGTGCTTTTCAAGGGCGCCGAGGCCCCCGCATCCGCTATCGAGGATCGTGGATTCAGCACGCAGCGTCACGCTCGTGCGGTAAGCTGTTTTTACCTTTTACAGGGTATTAGTTTTTCATGGTTTGACTCCATGCGGGATCTAAGCTCCCTTACCTTTGACAGGATTCGCAGGAGACGTCCGGACAGATCAACTGTCCGGCTCCTTTGCCCGAAGGCCCAGCGGACGCTCGCTTGGCAAAGCTGCTGGTTCCGGCACCCTGTATGGTGCCGAAGAAGAAGGCCAAGAAGAAGGCCACGGGGACTCGAAAGAGTGCCCGGCGCCAAGAGGTGTCGGATTCATTATCTGACGACTCCAAGGCGCACTCCTCCCATGAAGACGAGGAGGAGGAAGAAGAGACCTCTCCCCTCCAACGGGGGGAGGGAAGAAAAGGAAGGCCGCCCCAACTAGGGAGGCCGAAGGGTCCAAGAAGGGGAAGACCCCTCCTCCGGACTACTCCACCAACGCCGACGACGGCGAAGAGGAGTGGCCGCACAGGGCCAAGCCCCTGGTGAGATCGTAAGTATCTGGATACCAGAGTGATTCATGGTATTCCCCCATTTCATAGCTTTTCCTTACGTCGAACATGTCTATGCAGTCCGCCCAAGGCCGGGCTCGACGAGTCATCGAGCGGCTCCCTGGATTCGTCGGATGTGAATTCGCTTCCGGCGGCTACCTCCCCCCACCCTACGGACGACGCCGAGGTGGCGTCCCAACAGGTTCCAAGCCAGTAGGAGGTGGTCCTGGAGGCGCCGCAAGGCGACCTCCCGGACTCCAGGTGTGAAGGGGATAGAACCCCCAAGGGCTCTAAGTCCGGCTTTGAGCCGGACACCGCGCCGGAACCTTCAACGGTTCCGGACTCCGGTAGGCAGCCTCCTTCCAAGAGGAGCAAGCCTACTGAGCCGGTGACCTTCGTCCAACCGGAGGCACCGGACAATTTGCTGGAGGTGCTTAACGGCACCTCTATCGACGAGGAGCGCCGCACTGTTATGAGTGCGGTGATCCAGAAGGTTCAGTCCGCCAAGAGCGGACTGACTGAAGCCTGTGCCAGCCTTCTAATAGGCTTTGAGGTAAGTAAAAGATATGTAAAAATATTACCGCATAGATAGTAGCCCCTGATGCTCTGTTTGGCGTTCGGAAAGAAAAGCCGAATAGAGGATCTAATAACGTTCGCAGGAGTCTAACAAAAGTAAGTCAATATGCTTATGCAGGCTTCGCTGCTAGAATCCGCCGCACTGACTGCGGAGGTGGGCACGCTGAAGTAGAACCTCGAGCGGTCCGGGAACAAGCTCGGCCATGCCAAGAGGCAACTCGAGGAGACGGAAGGTAAGAAATACCTTATTGAAATATGTGAAAGGTGCAATTGCAAAAAGTGACAAGATTAACGTGGCTGTTGTAGGGGCCACAACTGAGGTGGCGACCCTTAAGCAAGCGCTGTCCGAGGCCGAGAAGAGGGCGGCCATGGAGCGCACCGAGCGGGATAAGCATGAGACGTAGGTTGGCGAGGTGCCGCAAGAGCTCCAGGCTCTCATGAAAAAACATGAGAGTTTGGAGCTTGACTCGAAGACGCGAGAGTCTGAGCTCGCGGCAGCCATTGAAGATGCCAAGTCTGCCAAGGCCGAAGCCCAGAAGGCCCTCCAGGAGGTTGAGGCAATAAAAAAGATAGCGGTGGGTAAGGCATTCTTTATGTAAAGCAAGCACGTAAAAGTGAATTACTTGTTACTTACCCGAATCCGGAGCTCTCCAGGAGCATTCGCGGACTTGCCCCATAGCGTGTCGGATGCTGCCGCCTTCTACCGAGCCGAGGAGGGTAGCTCGACGGAGAAGGTGTTTTGGTCTCAGTATGCTGAGGCCGAACACCCGGTGCCCTTAAGCGACCAGCTGAAACAGCTGGTCGAGCTCCATAAGGTGGCCGAACAGGCCATGAAGGGCCTCATAGTCCGGCTGTGGCCTGGAGAGGCCATGCCTGGGAGCTACTTCGGGCTGGTGAGGCGGCTGGTGGAGGCCTATCCAAGGCTCGAAGTCATCAAGCGCTCCGTATGCATCGAGGGTGCCCGTAGGGTGCTTGCCCGTGCGAAGGTGCACTGGGGCAAGCTGGATGCTGAGAAGCTTGTGAAGGACGGGCCACCGCCGGGCAAGGAGCATCACAAGCCCGAGATGTATTATGAGGGCGTTCTGAAGGGTGCCCGCCTTGTGGCGGGTGAATGTTCCATGGATGTAATTTTTCAGTAAACTCGCTCGTTTTGTCATGTGTGCTAAGCAATGTTTTTTGAATTTAAAATATTACCTTCTGTGCGGCCGTTTATCAAATTTGAGAGATGGCGAGTCGTCGGCTTCTGCCCCCATGGCATGAGTGCTGGGGTGTTCAGGATAAACATGAGCGCTCTTTTTCCCATTCTTGGGTCCTTCGAGGAAGGCGCTCAACACAACGAACAAGGCAATCGGACTATAATGCTTGAACACTCTCACTTAGCCATAGAATTCTGTAATTTTAAATTTTGGCGAAGCCCCTAGTGTTCGGAAGACCGAGTTCGGGGCGCTATCCACGCCTAGGCCGGATAAAGCCGACTCCTCGCTCTAAGCAGCATAAGTCTTTAGGGACTCGAAAACCTCTCGAACAACGACCAGCTCTCACCTCATCATGACGATCAGTTTTAGCTTTCTCTACTGAGGTGCTTAGCCCAGCTCAACTGGGGCACAATCGCAGTAGTTCTCCTAGTGCTACCTTAGCCGATATAACGGAACGTAAGGTACCAAAACATAGGAGCCGGGCAAACCCAACTATTGACTAAAGACATGATTCGGAGCTGATGCATATAATGCAATAAGTTCGGGGTGCCGCACTTGTGAAAGTGTTCGGACTTCTCACACCGTATTGTGGGGTACTTAAGCCCCTGGCGTATTGGCTGTACCAAAGTGTACGGGTGCAACATGTCATTAATGAACATATATTCGTAAAAAGAGTAATGCAATAATAGACGGAAGCTATGCATTGTTTATTTAAAAAGCCTGTGATCAAAGCAAGACGATACAAATAGTGCGATAAGCAAAAGATGGGACTATCAAATATGTCCTTTCCAGGGGCGAGCTACGGAATGTTATGTGAAACAGGTATACTACTCGTTATAGAGACCACCTTAGAGTTCCGTAGTGCGGCGTAGCTTTCTGCTCCCCTGGTTGTTGTATCGTTTGTGGCAATTGTACTGCCGGACAGGCCTTCCGAAGAGTGGAGTCCTGAAAGTAAGAGAAAATTAAGAAATCGGCAGCCCCTAGTGTGGTTTAAGCCGCGTTTCGGGCGTGCCGTGATGGTGCCCCTCCCCTTTTGCCCATGGTATTTCCAGAGCGTAGTTATGTACGCGCAACATTGGTTTTGCAAGTTTGCGAGGGCTGGGGCTGGGGCCGCATTGCTACGCTTTCTCGGAACGTGCCTGGCGGTCTTGTTGTAGGTTACTCTGGGCGCGCTTGACGGTGTCCAGACGTTTAATGGCCGGACTAGAGAATTGCCTTGAGAGGCTGCTTTGTGCTTCCGCTGCGATAGCCGCCGTATGCTCCTCCGTTCGGAGAGAGCGTTCGGTGTTTCCATTGACCGTGATGACTCCTCGAGGGCCTGGCATCTTGAGCTTGAGGTATGCGTAGTGCGGCACCGCATTGAACTTGGCAAATGCGGTTCGCCTGAGCAGTGCGTGATAGCCACTGCGGAACGGGACTATGTCGAAGATTAACTCCTCACTTCGGAAATTATCCGGAGATCCGAAGACCACTTCAAGTGTAACTGAGCCTGGACAGTTAGCCTCTACACCTGGTATGACGTCTTTAAAGGTCGTTTTAGTGGGTTTAATCCTCGAGGGATCGATGCCCATTTTCCGCACTGTATCCTGGTAAAGCAGGTTCAAGCTGTTGCCGCTGTCCATAAGGACTCTAGTGAGGTGAAATTGTCAATAATTGGGTCTAGAACCAATGCCGCGAATCCGCCATGCCGGGTGCTAGTGGGGTGGTCCCTTCGATCAAAAGTGATCGGGCAGGAAGACCATGGGTTGAACTTTGGGGCGACTGGCTCCATCGCGTATACGTCCCTTAGCGCACGCTTTCGCTCCCTCTTGGGGACGTGGGTTGCGTATATCATGTTCACTGTCCGCACTTGTGGGGGAAAACCTTTCTGTCCACTGTTGTTCGGCGGCCGGGGCTCCTCCTCGTCATCGCTATGCAGCCCCTTGTCTCTGCTTTCGGCATTTAACTTGCATGCCTGCTTGAACACCCAACAATCCCTGTTGGTGTGATTGGCTGGTTTTTCGGGGGTGCCATGTATCTGGCATGAGCGGTCGAGTATTCGGTCCAAACTGGACGGGCCCGGAGTATTTCTTTTGAATGGATTTTTCCGCTGACCGGGTTTAGGGCCTCTGAATCCGGCATTAACTTCCATATCCTCAGCATTGTCGCCGTTAATGCGGCACTTTTGCTTGTTGCGACGCGACCTGCCACTACTGTCCTTGGTATCCGAATTACCAGGGCTCTTGGTCATGTTATTGCTGCGAGCTAGCCAGCTGTCTTCTCCCGCGCAAAAGCGGGTCATAAGTGTCGTGAGGGCTGCCATAGATTTCGGCTTTTCCTGTCCTAGGTGCCGTGCAAGCCACTCGTCGCGGATGTTATGCTTGAAGGCTGCTAGGGCCTCTGCATCCGGACAGTCGACGATTTGATTTTTCTTGGTTAGGAACCGTGTCCAGAATTGTCTGGCCGATTCCTCTAGCAGCTGAATTATGTGGCTAAGATCATCGGCGTCTGGTGGTCGCACATAAGTGCCCTGGAAATTGTCGAGGAATGCGGCTTCCAGGTGCTCCCAGCAACCAATTGATTCTGCTGGCAAGCTGTTAAGTCAATGCCGAGCTGGTCCTTTAAGCTTGAGTGGGAGGTATTTGATGGCGTGTAGGTCATCACCGCGGGCCATGTGGATATGAAGGAGATAGTCCTCGATCCATACCGCAGGATCTGTTGTGCCATCATATGATTCGATGTTCACGGGTTTGAAACCCTCAGAGATTTGATAATCCATTACTTCGTCTGTGAAGCATAGTGGGTGTGCGGCGCCTCTGTATTGGGCTATATCACGATGCAGCTCGAACGAGCTTTGTCTACTGTGTTCGGCCCGGCCGGATTGACTGTATCCGGAGTGACGATTACCGTCTCGTGCCGTGGGGCGCCCACGCAATCTGTAGATCGATCTTGTTTGCCTTTCCTTGTCCTCCAATATATCTCGCAGGTCTGGCGCATTTTCCCATGCCTTGGTATTTTTTGAGCGGCGTCGGGGTGCGGCTTGAGTGGAGGGCCGAGAGGCTTCTCTGTCGCGGCCACGGGGTGGCCGATCGGCCGCATCATGCGCTGGTGATGTAGGTTTAGGTGCTTCCTCCTCTAGTCGGGGTAGCAACCTGCGCTTTGGGTAGCTCTTGGAGGGGCGTTCAAGTTCATACTCTTCGGCCGCAAGGACTTCAGTCCATCTGTCGGCTAGCAAATCTTGATCAGCTCTAAGTTGCTGTTGTTTTTTCTTGAGGCTGCTCGACGTGGCCATAAGCCTGCGTTTGAAATGCTCTTGTTCGATGGGATCCTTCGGCACAACAAATTCGTCGTCGTCGAGGCTTGCCTCGTCTTCGGAGGGAGGCATATAATTAGCGTCCTCGACCTCTCTGTCTGCCGCTCTCTCATGAGGGCTGGCTTCTCCATCCTCCTGTGTTGAATCTTGCTGGAGGTGGTTGTCTTCGGCACTGTCCGGGGTGTTATTATCTCCTGTGCCGGAATCACCATTTTTGCTTTGGCGGGATTTAGAGCGACGCCGCTGATGCCGGCGCTTAGGCTGCTTCTTGGAGGGGTCATCCTCCGCTGTTCCATCTCCATTGCCTTCTTTTGGGGTGTCCACCATGTATATATCATATGACGAGGTGGCTTTCCAGTGCCCTATAGGCGCTGGTTCTTGATCGTCTCCTGCATCGGCGTCCATACCGTCGATGTCTTCGGAGTCGAAGTCGACCATGTCGGTTAAATCATCGACAGTGGCTACGAAGTGGGTGGTGGGTCGGCTTTGAATTTCTTCATCATCCTCATCCCAACCTCGCTGACCATAGTCCGGCCAGGGCTCTCCTGATAAAGAGAGAGACTTTAGTGAATTCAGAATATCGCCGAAGGGCGAGTGCTGAAAGATGTCCGCGGCGGTGAACTCCATGATCGGCGCCCAATCGGGTTCGATCGGTAGGGGCGCGGAGGGCTCGGAGTCTGGAGAGGAGTCCGGCTCCTTGGAGTCACGGGCTTCATAGAGAATAGGGCTGGTGTTCAGCTCGATTGCCGTAGAGATTGCAGCCCCCGAGGCGGTGTCCAACCATCCATCCTCAATTGACGCAGTTGGCTCCGAATTAAGGGTCGGAGCTGATGCGGGTGCGGCCTCCAGGGCACTGTTCGGCGGTAGAGCTAGATCATGCCCATCGTGATAGTGCGGTGCGCTCGGCTGCGGCTCGAATCCATCGAAGATCAAGTCTCCGCGGAGGTCCGCTGTGTAGTTTAAACTTCCAAATCTGACCTGACGGCCAGGGGCATAGCTTTCGATCTGCTCCAGATGGCCAAGCGAATTGGCCCGCAGTGCAAAGCCGCCGAATACGAAGATCTATCCGGGGAGAAAGGTCTCACCCTGGATCGCATCACTGTTAATGATCGGAGAAGCCATCGGGCCTAAAAGTGACGACACAGAGGAACTCTCAATGAAAGCACCAATGTCGGTGTCAAAACCGGCGGATCTCGGGTAGGGGGTCCCGAACTGTGCGTCTAGGCGGATGGTAACAGGAGGCAAGGGACACAATGTTTTACCCAGGTTCGGGCCCTCTTGATGGAGGTAAAACCCTACGTCCTGCTTGATTAATATTGATGATATGGGTAGTACAAGAGTAGATCTACCACGAGATCAAGGAGGCTAAACCCTAGAAGCTAGCCTATGGTATGATTGTTCTTCGTACTATGGACTAAAACCCTCCGGTTTATATAGACACCGGAGAGGGCTAGGGTTACATAGAGTCGGTTACAATGGTAGGAGATCTACATATCCGTATCGCCAAGCTTGCCTTCCACGCCAAGGAAAGTCCCTTCTAGACACGGGACGAAGTCTTCAATCTTGTATCTTCATAGTCCAGGAGTCCGGCCAAAGGTATAGTCCAGCTATCCGGACACCCCCTAATCCAGGACTCCCTCAATGACCTAGTCATCACCAATTGCTTGATAGATGCTAGAGTGTTTGTGCATGCTTTGCGACATATTTCATTTGCTATTTTATTGTGTGAGCATGTTGATTGCATATTTTACTCATTCAAGGACATCCATTTGTTGCTTTGATTGTTTGGCCTTTTCTCTTTAGCCAAATGGATGGACAAGAATGCCTAAGAACTTCCTCTAGATATCTATGCTTTTCTCATCTAAAATCTATTCATGCTACATCACAAAGTTTGATCAAGTCAGATTCGAACCACTATGTGTGAGGAGCACTCAGAGTCCCCGATTCTTCATGGACTTAAACTTCCAAAACCTCTTTGTGCATCTCGGTATGACTGATCCATCCACTTCGGTCACACCGAGTCCACTGAGTTGATCTAGGTTTTCAATCTCGGTGCAACCGATTAGAACTTTTCGGTCACACTGAGTTGCAACAACCGCTTGTGATTCTGCATCTCGGTGCCACCAAGTTGTTCCACTTGGTCACACCGATAGGGTCGGGATATATATACCGACGGGTTGATTTTTGGAAATTTCTCCAAAACCCTTCATCACGCGCGTGTCCTGCTCTGCCACCTCAGGTCTCTGGGTCGTCTCCTCATCACCAGCGACCTCCCGCTGCTGGTTTCCATGGCCGTCAATGGATTTCAACGCCGGCGTTGCCGCCGTAGTGAACTCACCGCTGAACTAGGGTATGAGTTTGATCCCTTGTGAATTCCTTTTACCTTTGATTCTAAGCACAAGGTCAATGCCATGTTTCTTACCACATTTGAGATCATCATGTCCAGCAGAAAATTCCATGGATTAGATTTGATTCGAAAATTTAGGGTTAGGTTTCCGCCGAACTCATCTCGGACCGACCGGGTTGTAGAAATCAGCCTCACAGATTTGGCTTAGGCCGTAGCACTTGCACTTTTCGGCCTAACCGAAAGTTTCAAATCGGTGCGACCGAGTTCAACTCTCTGTGAAACCCTAGCAATCTCGGAGTCACCGAACTGTGTCTCAGTCTGACCAATTTCACTAGTTTAGACTCCAAAAGTTGCTTCGGTGTCACCGAGTTCAACAAATCGGTAGCTCCGACTGTGGAAAACTAAAACTAAGTTTTTGACTCATTTGTTTTGCAAAAACTCTACACTTTGTGATGCTCATCCATTCTACCTCATCTATATCCAATCAAGGGGTCTGCTGTCAGTTTGCTTTGTCAGTATGTCTGATCAGAGTGATAGCCAGAACAAGTCAGAAGAGCAAGTGCACATGAGTGAGGGCACTAGTCCCTCTAGCAGCTATGATGATGGCAGCAGGAGCACTCCAAGCAATTTTCCCAAAGCAGCTACTAGGCATAGAAAGAAGAGGAATTCGGACTCACAGGATGAGGACTATGTAGCTGCTGAGGAGGAAGTAAGCTCCAAGAAGAAAGTGCTGAAGAAGGAATATGGAACTGTTGCTGCAACAAAACCTGGAATGCACAAGAAAGCACCTGCTAAGAGGATTCCCATGTCAAAAGCCAGAACCTCCACTCTTGAGACTTCCAAGTCAACTGAAGAGGCTGCTGGTGAAGGCAAGAAGGGGAAAGAGAGGGTCAAGAAGACCATTGACAAAGTTATTGGCAGATCATCTATGATGAGAGATCCAGTTGAAGATGAAGAAGAGGAAGAGGATGCTGCACCAGCACCCAAGTCACAAAAGCTGATGGGGGATGCCATCAAGTCTGGGGCTGCCCTTGCAAAGCGCAAGACTACCCCCAAAGCTTCTGCTCAAGCTTCAAAGACTTCAAAGCCCAAGAGGAGCACAAGGAACATTTCTGCTGCTGAGAAGAACAAGGCCCCATTGCCTGAGATTAATGAAGAGGATGCTGAAGCCAAAGTGCTTAGGAATCTCAAACCAAAATTTCCAGATCATGATGACAGCCATACAGTGGCAGAAGACATGAGCATAAGGAAGGATGCAGGTCTCAGACTTTGGAGACAAAGTGACCCATATGCTGTGAGGAGAAAGACTGATGTGGACTACATGTTCCATACCAAAGAGCAGCAAGATTTCTTGACAAGAAGCCCATAGTTTGTGATATGAAGTGGGCTGATTGGGAGTACATCGATGAGAATGAATACCACTTTCCAGGAGTGCATGAGAGCTTCAGCTCATGTGGAGTGGACAAGTCTGTGGTACAGGAGCTTACCAAATGGAATGATGAGCTCATTATGAAATTTTATTCTACAGCTCATTTCTATCTAGATGGAAGAATAGTTTGGATGTCTGAGGGTACAAGGTACCAATCTACTATTAATGAGTGGGCTAAATTAATCAATGCCCCTGAAGAGCATGAAGATGACTTGGATGTCTATGCCAAGAAGAAGAAAGACCACACTTCTATGGCCAACATGTACAAAGAGATTCCAGACAAAGCATTGGAAACTCATAAGCTTGGGTATGTTCACTATTTGTTGTCTGGATTGGCCACCATCAACACCATTCTGAGGCATACATTGTTGCCCAAATCTGGAGATCACAAGATGATCTGAGGTCATTCAATCAACTTGCTGCAGATATTTGATGTGCCTCAAAATTTTAAAGTCATGAGCCTGATTGTGGAAACAATCAAGAGGACAGCTGCAGATCAGAAGAGATCTTGTGGGTATGCTCCACATATTCAGGTGCTCATCAACTCCAAGATGGGCACGGGCACTTATCTTTTGGACAAGGAGCATCTACCTTTGGGACCAGATTTGGAGGACAACACTGTAGTCATGATTAAAGAAGATCCCACATCTATGCAAGCACAAGAAAAGAGAGAGAAAGCAAAGGCTGGGAAGGCTGCAAAGATGCCAAGTGTCAAAGAGGCATCTCAAGTGTTTCTAAAGAGAAAACAAGATTAGCTTGCTTATCTGATTCAAGCAACTTTGAGGATTGGGAAGGGCTTGGCCACCCTGACTCAAAATCAGGAGAGCTTGGAGAGGATCATTGAGACCAAGTTCTATGGCCTTGATCTTAAAGTTACATAGATGCAGACAGCTGTTGAGTAGCTCCAAGAAGAAGCTGAGGAGAGGAAAGGGCGGGCTACCACAGATGCCTTTCATAGAGTGCCCAGATGTCAGAGTTCTGTTGTAGTGCCCATCGCTGACACTAGAGCTACCACATCAGCACCAGCAGCCACAGCTTCAGTGCCACCTCCTGTTGCAACTCCACCAGCTCCAACAACTTCTACAGATGCTTTCATCCTTGGAGTCCTCTCAACACCACCTCCCGAAGATCAATCCTAGAGAGATGCATAGCACTATGCATTTTCAAACTTTTTGGTAACTTGTTGCCAAAGGGGGAGAAATGTATAGATCATAGGCTTCGAGAGAGACTGTTTTTTTGCTTATTTTGTCTCTCTTGCTATTTGGTTCGTACTCTTGTGTGTGCTCATTTGATACTTTATGTCTATGTGTGTGAGATACTTGTATGATCGTGTGTTTGATCATATTCTACTTTAATGCTTACTTGGATGATATTATCTTTTATTCCCCATATATGATCATTCACTTTGCTTGGTGATGAGTGCGTGTTTTTACTTTCTATCATTTTGAGCGCTCCACCAAGATGTATGTGACATGGAAGAGTAACACATGATCCTAATTGATTGTGCATTTGCATTCAAAACATATTTAAAATAATGCACAAATTTAGGGGGACTCTTGCTTATCACATACTTCTCAAAGCGACGATGTATTTTAAATCTTATTATCACTTGTCGAAGCTTTGATCTATATGCTGTCATCAATTACCAAAAAGGGGGAGATTGAAAGTGCAACTATCCCTGGGTGGTTTTGGTAATTCCTAACAACATATAGCTCATTGAACTAATGCTATTTCAAGATGATCATTTTAGAAAGTTCAATGATTGGCATGGCATGGACTAGGAATGCGGATCCCTCAAAATGCTAAGGACACATATTGGCTCAAGCTCAAGACTCTACATTTTCATTTTAGGGATCCAAGAGCACATTGAGTCCATAGGAAAAGCCAATACTATTAAAAGGGGATGAGGTGTTGCTTAATGGCTTGCTTGCTCAAAATGCTTAGTGATATGCTCCAAAATCCCTCAACCACTTTCTCATATCCACATATGTCCCAAACCAAAAGTCAAACTCGGCCCCATCGAAATTTTCTATCCGGCGCCACCGAGTTCATTTGACATAGCCACTGCCAGAAACCCTAGTCACTTCGGTCTCACCGATAGGGATCTCGGTCTCACCGAGATGGGATTGCCAACTCTCTGTTTCCCTTCGTAACATTTCGGTCCAATTGAGATGAGCGATCGGTCCCACCGAGTTCGCAATACAAACTCTCCATTTCCCTTTCGTAACATTTTGGTCTTACCGAAATGAGCGATTCCGTCCCGCCGAGTTTGCCTGACCAACTCTCTGTTTGCCTATTACACAAATTGGTCCTACCGAGTTTATGTGATCGGTCTCACCGAGATTACGTTATGACCTAACCCTAATGAAATCTGTCCCACCGAGTTGACATGTCGGTCCCACTGAAAAGCCTAACGTTTACATTTTGAACTAAATCGGTCTGACCGAGTTTTATGATTCAGTCCCACTGAGTTTGGTAAATTGTGTGTAACGATTAGATTTTGTGTGGAGGCTATATATACCCCTCCACCCACTCTTCATTCAAAGAGAGAGCCATCAGAATGTGCCTACACTTCCAGCATACATTTTCTGAGAGAGAACCACCTACTCATGTGTTGAGACCAAGATATTCCATTCCAACCATAAGAATCTTGATCTCTAGCCTTCCCCAAGTTGCTTTCCACTCAAATCATCTTTCCACCAAATCCAAATCTGTGAGAGAGAGTTGAGTGTTGGGGAGACTATCATTTGAAGCACAAGAGCAAGGAGTTCATCATTAACACACTATCTATTACCTTTTGGAGAGTGGTGTCTCCTAGATTGGTTAGGTGTCACTTGGGAGCCTCCGTCAAGATTGTGGAGTTGAACCAATGAGTTTGTACGGGTAAGGAGATCGCCTACTTCGTGAAGATCTACCCAAGTGAGGCAGTCCTTCGTGGGCGACGACCATGGTGGGATAGACAAGGTTGCTTCTTCATGGACCCTTCGTGGGTGGAGCCCTCCGTGGACTCGCTCAACTGTTACCATTCGTGGGTTGGAGTCTCCATCAATGTGGATGTACGATAGCAGCACATATCGGAAACACGCCAAAATTCTCTGTGTCTACATTGCGTTTGCTCCGTCCAAACTCCTCCCTTTACCTTCATGTGCAATGTTTTTACATTCCGCTACTATACTCTTAGACTTGCATGTGTAGGTTGATTGCTTGACTTGTGCTAAAATTGCTAAAATCTGCCATGACTTAAAATTGGGAAAGGCTAGATTTTTATTTGGTCAAGTAGTCTAATCATGCCCCCCCCTCTAGACATACTTTAGATCCTATAGTTATGCATGTGAAATAAATCAGATTTGGTTGTACTCAATACATATTCTACTGATAGTATATATGGCAACTCTCAGTTAACCTGATCAAGATCTTGCTTATATGTGTTGCAGGGAAACAATGGGAGACACTATGGTTTCCCATCGAGGTTTGTTCAAGCATGGTCCTTTGGCTAATAGCACATTATTGTGCAGTTGCAGGAATCATTCTAATATTTAGGTTTCTTACAATTTGGTCTTACACATGTAGGTCCTGCTGTCAGAGGCTTAGACCCACTGTTCGACCCATTTTGCATATGGGGAAATGAGATGTCCATGAATATCAGTCAAGTCAAGAAACTCGGAAAGATTGTTAGGATGAAGAAACTTGCGACGAATAACAGCAAGATCTTTGTTTGCACAATGAAGAAGGCATCAGTCAACCATAGGATGGTACTAACTCTTTTACCTTGTTTTTATCCCTTGAGCCATTTCAAAATTTATAATAGCGATTTATGCATATCTTTGTTTTCAGTACTTTTCAAAGCAGTTCACTAATGATTACCTCTCAAACCACCTGCATGGTCAAGAGGCGAGGAAGGTATTCATTCAACACCCATGGTACAATATTGAAGTCTTGCTGAAGAGGACGAAGGTTGAGCGGGCAATTATCCATAGCCATTGGCCTAAAGTTGCAAGGACATTCAACAGCACTGAAGGCTCAATATTTGCCTTCCGCTTCTGCAGTTTCCCAGATGAGATTCATCTGTCTATTTACCGTGTATGATGCTACTTTCCAAAGGTTTTTTATGTTGCATGTGAAACTTGGTGTGTGTAATGGCGTAACTGAGTGCCGAAGCAATCTAGTGTAATTCGATTATGAAATACTAGTTACTGTTATACAGATATGAAATAACTGGTGTCTTTTATAAGAAATATCAATTTGATTAGTACATGGATTATCAATAATAGGCTAATTACCCTGCTTATTGGGCTTTTCTACTGCAGACGGTTACTCAGACAGCACCGTGGGCGATGAACTCAAACAACCCGCACGGTTTCTAGAAAGTAGGCGTGGTCGATCGACTAACAATCACACACGGCTTCTAGCAGAGAACCGTTTGCGTTAGGCCACCTTCAACAAACGTTTACACACACAAAACTGTGTGTGATATACATACAAACGGAAATGATTTTCTAGGATTCACCGTGTGGGATGTACATACGAACGGAAACAATTGGGTTTCGATGCCCCGCCAGATCGCACATGAGGTCATTTTGTGTGCCAGGAGGGCCTATCCCCGACAGTTTCTGGGTCGTGTGGGAAGGACACCCTATCGCCCACACTCACTTGGCGACAGTTCCAAATGCCATCGCGGAAAGGGGTTAAAACCGTTTGTATATCACGTCGCTGTACCAGTGATACCCCCCTTGTCATAGACTCAACTACTAGCCAACTTTTGCCACAAGTGTGGCGACCAATTTGGCCACCACAAAAACTATGGCATGCCATAGTTGTGGCACACAAGTGTGGCAAAGTGTGGATGGCAACCAAAAATGCCCATAGTTTCCTCAGAATTATGTAAGAAAAGCGTAAATCACTCAATCATGGCAAGTGTGATCTTTACAATGGAATAAACCTAAACCTAGAGTGTGATTTGGCGTTGCTTACATTTTGGCGCACATAGAAACACATTGTTGTTCCTATTCAAACTCCTAATTTTGCCTACCCAGTCAAATTCAATTGGCCTACTCACTTCACTGCCAAAATGAAACCCTAGACATGGAAATCAAATCTGGAGGGGATGAACTCATGGCAGTATCAACATGTGTATCAAAATGACTAGAGAAAACACAAATTATCCAACACATATGGTAGTTTCAACACATGTAAATTATCCATCTATTCAAATTATCTTGCACTGCCATACAAACACACTATAGTTTCTACACATAGAAGCACATTCTAGTTTCTAGTCATTTGGCCTACTCACTTCACATTGTAGTTTCTAACAAACTCCTAAATTTCTTTACCTAGTCAAATTATCTTGCACTGCCAAACTGAAACCCTAGTCACCAACGATTTGTAGTCAATGCCATGGAGGGGATGAACCCATCGACAATTTGTAGTCAATGTCGTGGAGGGGATGAAGGTGGGTGTGTGTTGGGGAATGCAGTATTTAAAAAAATTCCTACGATCACGCAAGATCAATCTAGGAAATGCATAGCAACGAGACGGGAGAATGTGTCCGCGTACCCTCGTAGACTGACAGCGGAAGCGTTTAGTAACGCGGTTGATGTAATCGAACGTCTTCACGATCCAACCGATCCGAGTACCGAACGTCTGACACCTCCGTGTTCTGCACACGTTTAGCACGATGATGTCCCTCGAGCTCTTGATCTAGTTGAGGATGAGGGAGAGTTCCGTCAGCACGATAGCGTGGCGACGGTGATGATGAAGTTATTGGCGCAGGGCTTCACCGAAGCACTACGACGATATGACCGAGGTGGTAAACTGTGGAGGGGGGCACCGCACACGGCTAAGAGAAGTCTGTTGTGCCTTTGGGGTGCCCCCACCTCCGTATATAAAGGGGGAGGAGGAGGTGCCCGGCCTAAGGGGGCGCACCATAAGGGGGGACTCCTACTTCGACTCCTAGTCTAAGTAGGATTCGGCTCCCCTCCTTCCTTCCACCGAAGAGGGAAAAGGGGAAGGGAGAGAGAGGGAGAAGGAAAGAGGGGGGCGGCCCCCTCCCCAAGTCCAATCCGGTTCGGGAAAGGGGGCGATGCTCCCCTCTCACGTGGCCTTTCTCCTCTCCTCCAATAAGGCCCAATACTTCTCCCGGGGGGTTCCAGTAACCTCCCAGTACTCTGGGAAAATGCCTGAACCACTCGAAACCATTTCCGCTGTCCAAATGCAACCTTCCAATATATGAATCTTTACCTCTCGACCATTTCGAGACTCCTCGTCATGCCCGTGATCTCATCCGGGACTCCGAACAAACTTCGGTCATCAAATCACATAACTCATAATACAAATCATCATCGAATGTTAAGCGTGCGGACCCTACGGGTTCGAGAACTATGTATACATGACCGAGACACATCTTTGGTCAATAACCAATAGCAGAACCTGGATGCTCATATTGGCTCCTACATATTCTATGAAGATTTTTATAGTCAAACCGCATAACAACATACGTCATTCCCTTTGTCATCAGTATGTTACTTGCCCGAGATTCGATCGTCGGTATCATCATACCTAGTTCAATCTCGTTACCTGCGAGTCTCTTTACTCGTTCTATAATGCATCGTCCCGCAACTAACTCATTAGTCACATTGCTTGCAAGGCTTATAGTGATGTGCATTACCGAGAGGCTCAGAGATAGCTCTCCGATACATAGAGTGACAATTCCTAATCTTGATCTATGCCAACTCAACAAACACCATCGGAGACACCTATAGAGCATCTTAATAATCACCTAGTTACGTTGTGACGTTTGATAGCACATAAAGTGTTCCTCCGGTATTCGGGAGTTGCATAATCTCATAGTCAGAGGAACATGTATAAGTCATGAGGAAAGCAATAGCAATAAAACTAAATGATCATAATGCTAAGCTAACGGATGGGTCTTGTCCATCACATCATTCTCTAATGATCTGATCCCGTTCATCAAATGACAACACATGTCTATGGTTAGGAAACTTAACCATCTTTGATTAATGAGCTAGTCAAGTAGAGGCATACTAGGGACACTCTGTTTGTCTATGTATTCACACATGTACTAAGTTTCTGGTTAATACAATTCTAGCATGAATAATAAAAATTTATTATGATATAAGGAAATATAAATAACAACTTTATTATTGCCTCTTGGGCATATTTCCTTCAGTCTCCTACTTGCACTAGAGTCAATAATCTGGATTACATAGTAATGATTCTAACACCCATGGAGTCTTGGTGTTCATCATGTTTTTCTTGTGAGAGAGACTTAGTCAACGGGTCTGCAACATTCAAATCCGTATGAATCTTGCAAATCTCTATGTCTCCCTCCTTGACTTGATTGTGGATGGAATTGAAGCATCTCTTGATATGTTTGGTTCTCTTATGAAATCTGGATTCCTTCACCAAGGCAATTGCTCTAGTATTGTCACAAAAGATTTTCATTGGACCCAATGCACTAGGAATTTCACCTAGATCGGAAATGAACTCCTTCATCCAGACTCCTTCATTTGCTGCTTCTGAAGCAGTGATACGTCTCCAACGTATCTATAATTTTTTATTGTTCCATGCTATTATATTATCTGTTTTGGATGTTTATGGGCTTTATTATACACTTTTATATTATTTTTGGGACTAACCTACTAACCGGAGGCCCAACCCAAATTGTTGTTTTCTTGTCTATTTCAGTGTTTCGAAGAAAAGGGATATCAAACGGAGTCCAAACGGAATGAAACCTTCGGGAGAGTTATTATTGGAACGGAAGCAATGCAGGAGACTTGGAGTAAACATGAGCGAAGCTTCGAGGTGGCGACGAGGCAGGGAGGCACGCCTGGCCTCGTGGGCCCCTCATGGCTCCCCTGACCGACTTCTTTCGCCTATATATGTCCATATACCCTAAAAACATCGGGGAGCAGAATAGATCGGGAGTTCCGCCACCGCAAGCCTCTATAGCCACCAAAAACCAATCGGGGCCCTGTTCCGGCACCCTGCCAGAGGGGGAATCCCTCACCGATGGCCATCTTCATCATCTCGGCGCTCTCCATGACGAGGAGGGAGTAGTTCACCCTCGGGGCTAAGGGTATGTACCAGTAGCTATGTGTTTGATCTCTCTCTCTCTCTCTCGTGTTCTTGAGGTGGTACGATCTTAATGTATCGCGAGATTTGCTATTATAGTTGGACCTTATGATGTTTCTCCCCCTCTACTCTCTTGTTATGGATTGAGTTTTCCCTTTGAAGTTATCTTATCAGATTGAGTCTTTAAGGATTTGAGAACACTTGATGTATGTCTTGCATGTGCTTATCTATGGTGACAATGGGATATCACGTGATCCACTTGATGTATGTTTTGGTGATCAACTTTCGAGTTCCATGAACTTATGCATAGGGGTTGGCACACGTTTTCGTCTTGACTCTCCGGTAGAAACTTTGGGGCACTCTTTGAAGTTCTTTGTGTTGGTTGAATAGATGAATCTGTGATTGTGTGATGCATATCGTATAATCATACCCACGGATACTTGAGGTGACATTGGAGTATCTAGGTGACATTAGGGTTTTGGTTGATTTGTATCTTAAGGTGTTATTCTAGTACGAACTCTATGATAGATCGAACGGAAAGAATAGCTTCATGTTATTTTACTACAGACTCTTGAATGGATCGATCAGAAAGGATGACTTTGAGGTGGTTTTGTACCCTACCATAATCTCTTCATTTGTTCTCCGCTATTAGTGAGTATGGAGTGACTCTTTGTTGCATGTTGAGGGATAGTTATATGATCCAATTATGTTATTATTGTTGAGAGAACTTGCACTAGTGAAAGTATGAACCCTAGGCCTTGTTTCCTAGCATTGCAATACCATTTACGGTCACTTTTATCATTAGTTACCTTGCTGTTTTTATATTTTCAGATTACAAATACTCATATCTATCATCCATATTACACTTGTATCACCATCTCTTCACCGAACTAGTGTACCTATACAATTTACCATTGTATTGGGTGTGTTGGGGACACAAGAGACTTTGTTATTTGGTTGCAGGGTTGTTTGAGAGAGACCATCTTCAACCTATGCCTCCCACGGATTGATAAAGCTTAGGTCATCTACTTGAGGGAAATTTGCTACTGTCCTACAAACCTCTGCACTTGGAGGCCCAACAACGTCTACAAGAAGAAGGTTGCATAGTAGACATCAAGCTCTTTTCTTGCGCCGTTGCCGGGGAGGTTAGCGCTTGAAGGTATATCTTTAGATCTTGCAATCGAATCTTTTTGTTTCTTGTTTTATCACTAGTTTAGTTTATAAAAGAAAACTACAAAAAAATGGAATTGAGGGTACCTCATATGCTTCATCTTTTTAATATCTTTCATGAAAATAAGGATTCCGATAATTGTGCCAAAGTTTTAGAAGAAGAATGCATTAGAATGTTTGGCACTAAATCTTTGAATGATGAGCATGATTGCAATGTTATTACTATGAACTCTTTGAATATCCATAGTACTAATGATGATTGCACTAGTCATGATGAAAATGTCTCTTATAAGCATATCAACTTTTGTGGAATACATAGAGCTTGCAAGCACACACCAAATAAGGAAGATAGATTTTGCAAGAGGCATAAGTATTTGGAAACTAAATGGTTGCAAGAAAGGCTAGATGATTGTGCTGAAAGATTCAATATTTATCGCCATCCTTGTGAACTTTGCAATGAACATGGTCATTTAGATCTCCAATGCTATTTGTTTCATGATCAAATCGTGTCCAAAAATTGTGATACTTGATTAACCTTGAGCATCATAAAGAGCTTAGTCTTCTTTTGGGGTATGAAGAAATGAAACGTATAACTAAGGGTATTCCAAAATTTAATCTTGATAGATTTCTTGATTTTGTTCTAGAAGAAATATTTATGTATTGTGCGGTGAATTGCATTGAAAATCCTTATATTTCCAATTACATAAAGACAAGAAAACAAATAGAAGATGAAGAGAATACTAATGAAAGGGAAGAGACTTCCCAATATTCTCCTATTATTTCTTATGATGAATCAGGTAACGAGGAGGAGCCTCCTATTCAACCAATCTCATTAATAAGGAGCTCCGAAAAGAGGATTAAACCCACACATGATGTGAAGAAGAAAAAGAAAAGACGGAGAAGCAAAGGTAAAAATGTATCCCTCCCAAATGATGTTGCTCCTATTACTCATTGTGATGATGATAATTGTTATACTATTGGTGCTATCCATACTATTAATGATGAGAGTGATTATGCTTATGATATGAAAAGGCCCAAGCTTGGGGATGCTATGTTTGATGAGAATGACATGTTTGAGAATGTATTTTCTGCAGTTAATGTTCGTCTCAAGCTTGGGGATGCTATGTTTGATGAAGATGAAATTTTTAGTCTCCCAAGTTTTGTTGAGCAAATTTATTATGATGATAGCATGCCTCCTATGTATGATGGTTATATTGATGAAAGTGGGTTTGGAAGAGTGTCAGCTTTAGAAAGTAATGATCCCACTATTTTGGAGGATGTTGAATCTTATTTTGACAATTATGAAAGTGGATTTGTAGAGGTCATGACTTTATTTAGTAATGATTCCACTATCTTGGAAGAGGTTTCAATCGATTATGATGAGAGCAAAGTTGCTGCTTATGATAATTATTGTGATGATATGTATGCTATAAAAAGTAGTGATGATTGTATTAAAACTTGTCATGATTATGATTACCCTTTTTCTGAACATTACTCTTTTAATGTGGAAACAATTTATAGTATTCGAGTTTCTTATGATACTCCCACTATTCCGAATGAGAAGAATCTTGCTTATGTGGAGAGTACTAAATTGTCTATGCTTGTAGATCATGAAAAGAATGCTTTATGTGATGGTTATATTGTTGAATTAATTAATGATTCTACTGAAAATTATTATGAGGGAGGAATATATGCTTGTAGGAATTGCAATAATATCAAGTTTCCTCTCTATGTGCTTAAAGTTTTGAAGTTATGCTTGTTTTGCCTTCCTATGATAGTTGATTGTTGTTCCCACAAGTTGTTTGCTCACAAAATCCCTATGCATAGGAAGTGGGTTATAATTAAATGTGCTAGTCATATTCTTCAGGATGCTCTCTTTATGTTTCAATTCTTATCTTTTATGTGAGCATCATTGAAATCATAATGCCTAGCTAGGGGCGTTAAACGATAGGGCTTGTTGGGAAGCAACCCAATTTTATTTTTCTTCCTTCCTTTTTGTTCTTGTTTAGTAATAAATAATTTATCTAGCCTCTGTTTTTGTTGTGTTTTTTGTGTTTAATTAGTGTTTGTGCCAAGTAGAACCGTTGGGAAGACTTGGGGAAAGTCTTTGCGATCTTGCTGTAAAAAACAGAAACTTTTGCGCTCACGAGATTAGCTGACATTGTTTACTGGAGAGTGTTATTAGGTTGATTCTTTTTGCATATGATTAATAGACAAATTACTCAGGTCCAAAATTTTATTTCAGAATTTTTGGGGTTCCATAAGTATACGTTTGATCCAGATTACTACAGACTGTTCTGTTTTTGACAGATTCTGTTTTTCTATGTGTTGTTTGCTTATTTTGATGAATCTATGAGTAGTATCGGAGGGTATGAACCATAGATGAGTTGGAATACAGTAGATATTAAACAAATATTAATTAAGGATGATTTCACAACAGTACCTAAGTGGTGATTTATTTTCTTATACTAACGGAGCTTACGAGTTTTCTGTTAAGTTTTGTGTTGTGAAGTTTTCAAGTTTTGGGTAAAGATTCGATGGACTATGGAATAAGGAGTGGAAAGATCCTAAGCTTGGGGATGCCCAAGGCACCCCAAGATAATATTCAAGGACAACCAAGAGCCTAATATTGGGGATGCCCCAGAAGGCATCCCCTCTTTCGTCTTCTTCTATCGGTAACTTTACTTGGAGCTATATTTTTATTCACCACATGATATGTGTTTTGCTTGGAGCGTCATTTTATTTTGTTTTGTTTTGATTGCTGTTTGAATAAAGTACCAAGATCTTAAATTCTTAAATGTTAGAGAGTCTTCACATAGTTGCATAATTATTCGACTACTCATTGATCTTCACTTATATCTTTTGGAGTAGTTTGTTATTTGCTCTAGTGCTTCACTTATATCCTTTTAGAGCACGGCAGCGGTTTTATTTTGAAGAAATAGATGGACTCTCATGCTTCACTTATATTATTTTGAGAGTCTTTTAGAACAGCATGGTAATTTGCTTTGGTTATGAAACTAGTCCTAATATGATGGGCATCCAAAAGGGATATAATAAAAACTTTCATATATAGTGCATTGAATACTATGAGAAGTTTGATACATGATGATTGTTTTGAGGCATGAGGATGGTGATATTAGAGCCATGCTAGTTAAGTAACTGTAAATTTTAGAAATACTTGTGTCGAGGTTTGCAAGTCCTGTATCATGCACGTATGGTAACCGCTGTGTGACAAATTTGAAGCATGAGGTGTTCTTTGATTGCCTTCCTTATGAGTGGCGGTCGGGGACGAGCGATGGTCTTTTCTTACCAATCTACCCCCCTAGGAGCATGCACGTAATGCTTGGTTTTTGATGACTTGTAGATTTTTGCAATAATTATATGAGTTCTTTATGACTAATGTTGAGTCCATGGATTATACGCACTCTCACCCTTCCATCATTGCTAGCCTCTTCGGTACCGTGCATTGCCCTTTCTCACCTCGAGAGTTGGTGCAAACTTCGCTGGTGCATCCAAACCCTGTGATATGAGACACTCTATCACACATAAACCTCCTTATATCTTCCTCAAAACAGCCACCATACTACCTATTATGGCATTTCCATAGCCATTCCGAGATATATTGCCATGCAACTTTCCACCGTTTCATTTATTACACTACAACAGGAACCCCCCTTTAGCAACGCATCAATGCGTTGCTCTAGGTCCATATATTCATTGCTAGGGTCTACACCAACGGATTTGTATGCGTTGCCGTTGGTGGCGTTGCAAGGGTCTACAAAAACGTATATAGTTGCGTTGGTAATTGACGTGAATAAGCGTTGCAAAATAGCAACGGATATAGTTACAGCCTTACAACACTTCATATGCATTGGTGGCTACAATGCACAAATATAGAGACATTCCTACTTAACTTGAACCCTTACTAGTATTTATATATTCCTAACAACCACTAGGTCAATGCTGACATTGCAAGGAGCAGCAATCCAGTAACCAGAAAGATCTCATATAGTATTAAATTGACTCTATTGCATTACATTGGACAGAATCCAAATAGTGAGTACATGATTTCTATACATTGATCATGAAAAATACATTCTAAAATATCAATATAAACTATGAGATAGTAGACCCAATCTCCACCTTGCAATCAACAATTTAGCCATGCATCATCCATTTATCTCATCAATCTACAACAACAACAAAAATAGACAAGAGGAACGTATCATTAGATAAGGAAACAAATCAGGTCGGTACAGCAATAAAATTTAAAAGATAAGTAACATACAAAGGTTGAAGGCCATATGATAGCAAATCCAGCAGCATGACTGTGACACCCCAAGACCGATGCTCGAGAAGACTTCCATAGGTTCCGGGTTTCTCCGTGTGTTTCATTTTTGCTTGCTCCTTTTATTTTGTGCATTGCATCATGCAACCCGTTTTAAAAACTCAACTAAATAAATTGCATGGATCTTCGGTCCATTTAAATCGAGGGATATCCATAATGATGATTTCTCTTTTGAACATTACCCTTCCAATATTATTAGGGAGCTATAATAAATACTCCATTCTTATGGAATCAACCTAAACACACTTGCATCTTTCTCTTGCCAGCAATCCCTCATCAAGTGCAACACCCCATCTCTAGTTTCTTCCTTTTCAATTCTCACCCATTTGTTGCAAGTGACATTTTTCTGTCACCTAAAAATGTTCATTCTTTTCCTATAATTTTTGGACCATGCCATTTACCTCTCTGCCAAATCTCATCTTTTTATGAGTTGTTTTGGTTGGGTTTAAAATGGGTCAAGTTTGGATTAATTCAAACTTGGATCATTTTATACCTCTAAAAAGTTTGCCAAAGCATTTTATTCTAATATCTCAGAAACCCAGGATCCCAGGGCTATTTTTTATATACTCCATACCCTTCTCCTTAACCCCTAATCTTTTCTTGTAACATCTGTTTTTTTATTCTTTAAAAAAAGATAGAGTATGAGATTTAAGATGGGGAAGAGAGTGCACAGCCCATCTGGCCTCCAACCACTAGCAGTAACTGAGCCGGCCTCCAGGCCCACCTAACCTAACCCTAGCACCCCTGGCCCGATCCCTCTTCCTTCGTTCCTCTCCCCTTGCGCCGCCAGGGGCCTCGATCCCATCTCTCCCTCGCGCACCCCTTCCCTCGATCCTATCTCTCCCGTACACCGCTCGACCCCCTCTCCCTCTCGCTCCCACACGCATCGCTAGGGAGAGGCTCTCCCCAGCATGCGCGAGCCCGCGCCCCCGCCTCCTTCTCCCACCAGCGACGCCGTCCTTCTCCTCCACTGCCAGCCGTACGCCGGAGCCCTTCCTCCGCCTCTACTCCGGCCTCCTACGACAGCCACGCCGGCGCCCCAAGCTCTCCTCTCCGCCTTGCCTTCCTCCATCGATCTCGCGCCCGTCTCCTCGGCCGGACGACCACCTCGCCGGTGACCAAACGCCCGCTGCCGAGCAGTCGCGTACCTCTGACGGTGACCAGCGCCCCTGCCGGTCCTGCGCTGCTCCTTCCCATCCCCGCACGCGCCAGGGGCCGAGCCTTCTCGTTGTGCCTCTCATGGCCTTGCAGCCCGGCCTCCTGTCCGGCGCCCAATAACCTGCCGATGCCCTTCTACAACGTCGTGTCCACGACCAGCAGGAGGCCGCCGCTCGCCTCGCGCCTTTGCTGCCGACGACCGAGGCCGCTGGGGTATGCCCGCAGTCACCCAGTGCCGCCTTGCACCGCTCCTCTCCCTCGCGTTGCCCGACGACCCTGCTGGCTTCGCTGGAGCGCTCTGCCGCGCCAAGTCCTCGCCGACCTTCCTCTGCGTGCCCGCAAGCTCCACCGACCGCGTGTGTGCCTTTCGCTATCGGATATGCCAAGATCGCCCAGTCCAAGACCACCACAAGTCCGTCTACACAAACCTGCCAAGTACCTCTACGTATCGGATGTCGACAAGTAACATGACGCCTTTGGGAGACCCGTGAACATCAAGCTCCTCTGCCACAGACGGTTACAGTGCTGTGAATCCGACAAGTACCCTCTATGGACCGCCAAGTTTCCTTTACCGGTGACTCGAACGTCTATGGAACGTGTACGCCTACCGTCGTCGAAGGCCATCGAGTGAACGACTACCGACGCTGTTTTCTTTACCAAGTTTGATGACGACCTTCGAAGAACTCGGAAACGCCAAGTACCACTACCGTTGACCCGCAAAGACCTCGTGGACGTCAAGTTTCGTGTCGTGATCCCGAACCTCTAGGAAAACATGTTCGACTACTTCTGTGGCCGAAGACCCGTGTACAACTACCGTCGCCGTGTTCGACTACCTCCACTACGAACGTGGCGAGAATGTCTACTTCCGCTGCGAATTTGATCCGTTTCGAAAAGTCACGCCTCGAAGGTATAACCCCGAGACGAACGTCCGATAACGTATGCTTGTGATGTGTTTTATGTGATGCCCGTGTGTTGCTCCGTGTCTGAGTTGTTCATTGCACGAAGCCCCTCTTTTTTCTTGCCACCGTCATGTGGGAACCCGGAATCCGGGAGCACCCCATCATCTTTGCATGACACGCTTCCGTTGCTTTTCCTTTTGCACCGGTATCTCCATGAGCTACCGAAACCGATATGTTGCCATGGCATCACTTTCGGATTCGTTGCCGTGGCACCCCTTCGTTTCCGCCACGGTGACAAATGCTTCATAATGCTCTTGTCAACTTTTAGTAAAAATTGCATAAAACTTGCACATGTCATCCACATCATGATAACAACAATTAAAATGTTTAAAATTGTTGTTTGATTTGCTAATGCATATGGGGATTTACCGGATTTGTTGTTTGTTATATCCGGCCCCATTTAAACTGTTTAAGTGGTATAGTTTTGTTATGCTTCACCTCTTGCCATTCTAACCAACATTTAATATTGTTGGGTACCTAAACGAGAGAGAACTAAATAATTGTTGTGGTGTTTCGTCAATATGCAACTCGTTGCATATTGAGCTCCACTTAACTTGTAGTGTTGATTGTGCATATTGCCATGCCATGACTCTTTAAACCGGACATGCATCATACTTGATTGTGCATCATGCCATGATTATGTGATGGTTGTTTACCATGCTGTTTGCTTTCTTTCTGGTGTTGCTTCTTCGGGTTGGTTCCGATAACGTCGTGTTGTGAGGATTCGTTCGACTATGTCCGTTTGTCTTCTTCATGGACTCGTTCTTCTTCTTTGCGGGATCTCAGGCAAGGTGACCATACCCTCGAAATTACTTCTATCTTTGCTTGCTAGTTGCTCGCTCTTTTGCTATGCCTATGCTGCGATACCTACCACTTGCTTATCATGCCTCCCATATTGTTGAACCAAGCCTCTAACCCACCTTGTCCAAGTAAACCGTTGTTTGGCTATGTTACTGCTATGCTCAGCCCCTCTTATAGCGTTGTTAGTTGCAGGTGAAGATTGGAGCATGTTCCATGTTTGGAACATGCATATTTTGTTGGGATATCACAATATTCCTTATTTAATTAATGCATCTATATACTTGGTAAAGGGTGGAAGGCTCGGCCTTATGCCTCGTGTTTTGTTCCACTCTTGTCGCCCTAGTTTCCGCCATATCGGTGTTATGTTCCCGGATTTTGCGTTCCTTACGTGGTTGGGTTATAATGGGAACCCCTTGACAGTTCGCCTTGAATAAAACTCCTCTAGCAAGGCCCAACATTGGTTTTACCATTCGCCACCTAGCTTTTTCTTTCCCTTGGGTTCTGCAGACTCAAGGGTCATCTTTATTTAAAACCCCGGGCCAGTGCTCCTCTGAGTGTTGGTCCAACCTGTCAGCTGCCAGTGGCCACCAGGGGCAACTCTGGGCTGGCCTACCAGAACCTTAGACACACCTGTGTGCCCTGAGAACGAGATATGTGCAGCTCCTATCGGGATTTGTCGGCAAATTCGGGTGGTTTTGCTGGACTTGTTTTACCATTGTCGAAATGTCTTGTAACCTGGATGTCGAGTCTGATCGGATTGTCTTGGGAGAAGGAATATCCTTCGTTGACCGTGAGAGCTTGTGATGGGCTAAGTTGGGACTCCCCTGCAGGGATTTGAACTTTCGAAAGCCGTGCCCGTGGTTATGGGCAGATGGGAATTTGTTAATGTCCAGTTGTAGAAAACCTGAAGTTGACCTTAATTAAAATACATCTACCGCGTGTGTAACCGTGATGGTCTCTTCTCGGCGGAGTCCGTGAAGTGAACACGGTGTTGGAGTTATGTTTGGCGTAGGTTGTTCTACGATCACTTCTTGATCATAGTTGTTCGACCGTGCTTTTGCCTTCTCTTCTCGCTCTCATTTGCGTTGTTAGCCACCAAATATGCTAGTCACTTGCTGTAACTCCACCTCATACCTTTACCTTACCCATAAGCTTAAATAGTCTTGATCGCGAGGGTGTGAGATTGCTGAGTCCCCGTGACTCACAGATACTTCCAAAACCAGTTTGCAGGTGCCGTTGAACCGTGCAGATGACGCAACCAAGCTCAAGGAGGAGCTCGATGAAGATCTCGTTTTTTGTGTTGTTCCGTTTCTAGTTGATCAGTAGTGGAGCCCAGTCGGGATGATCAGGGATCTGTGTAGCATTTGGGGTAGTCTTCTTTTATTTTGGTTCCATAGCCGGACCTTGATTGCATCTGCATGATGTAATGCTTTATTCTTGTAATTGTGTGAAGTGGCGATTGTAAGACAACAATGTATCTTTTTCCCTAATATATTACATGGGTTGTGTGAAGATTACCTCACTTGCGACATTGCTTTCAATGCGGTTATGTCTCTAAGTCGTGCTTCGACACGTGGGAGATATAGCCGCATCGAGGGCATTACAAGTTGGTAATCAGAGCCTTCCCCGACCTTAGGAGCCCCCTGCTTGATCGAATCGTTGGTGTTGTTGAGTCTAGAAAAATGTTTTGAGTCATTTAGGAATTATATATATTGGAGAGTTAGGAATTCTTTTTACTCCTCAGTCCCTTCATCGCTCTGGTGAGGCATCATGACGTAGAGTTTTGACTCTTCTCTTCTCAAATTTCACTAAATTTTTTTAGGATCACGCGGGTATTTTGGAATCGTTCTGATGGTTTTGTGACGAGAACATTGTTCTTGGTGCCTCCTGTCATTTAGGGGTTGTGGCAGTGTCCCGGGGAGTTGAGCTCCGAGGTGTTGTCGTCACAATTTTATCGTTGCAGTTCTGGAATACCTGAGTTTAGTTTCGCCGACATCGAAAATCTCTTTTATGCAGTTGTTGGTGAGATAACCTCGATGCCACCAAGTACTGGGGCGGGAGTTCGGGAGTATTTCCATAACTTGTATAACGGATGCTTTTCGAAGGTTGAGGTAAACGATTTCCGAAGGTTTCTTGGTTATGTGTTGAAGGATGGATACAGCTGGATGTAGGATTTGCTAGTTTTGGGTGAGATATTATGCTTCCCCTATATCCCCAACACCTGATTGCATAACCGGAAAATTTCGGGAGTTTATAAGTGGGAATTCAAGTAGCTCTTAGGATATCTTTCCGTGAGATGTATGATATAAAATTGGGGTTCGACGTCTAGTGGTCCGCCTATTCACGGTTGGTTTTACAGTGGTCTCGTTGTGTCTTAAAGAGTCCTTGGCTATGCCGACTTGGGGACGCTTCGTATGTCATGTGCACTGCCTTGTACATGATGGTGTTGTACGATCGAGCCCGTGTAGGCCCCACCACGAAAATTTCGGATGAAATCTCTATCATATGTTTGTTCCGGCTTATTCTGCAAGCTAATCCTTTGTTTTATTTTGAGTTGTGGTATTCGAGTTGCTTCAAAGTCATGTGTTGATTCCATACCTTTCCTAAGCGGTGTTCTCGTAATTCGATGTGAATACTAATCCTTCTTGATCATCGAGATTGTGTTGTCAATTCTTTTCAAACGGCGTGTCTCTCTTCAAGTGGGTCCGATCATCTCTACATCCACAAGATCTATTACTAGTTCTTCTCAACGGTGTTGTCTTCATCCGTTCCAAGTTGACTTTGTTTTTCCCACCCACCCACCCTTTTTCTTCGAGGACTCAGATTTCTTAATCAACTATCCATTTTATCGATGGAAGTCTCTCCATTCTTATCTGGTGTTTCTCATGAAGATTCTAATGGAGCTTCTAGTTCATCATTCCTCATTTCTTTTCTTCTTCGGTGGACCAATTCAAACTTTGTTGATCATATCCTTTCCTCGTTTCAATGCTTTCTCATGCCGGTGCAATTCTTAATCATTCACCTCTCGCTATTCAATTGTTCCGGAGTGCTGAAGATATCCGAAGATTCGTGTCTCCACTCTGCATTCGTTCAAGCTCTTTCGAGATGGGTATCTCATTCAATCCATTTTAATTCAACTGGTGCATTCTCTCTTTTAAATCATTTCAACGGTGTTTCTCTTGAGTGGGCCCTAACCCACAGGTCTTTTTCCAGGATCTTACCTGACTCCTCTTATTTTACTAGAGCTATTCTCAATTCTTTTAAAGTTTGACGTAAGAATGAATTATCATCAGTCAGATGCTTTTCTCCAAGATCGTTCAAATTCTTTTCATTGTTGATTCAGCCCTTATATTCTTCTTTATCCCGGAGTGCCTCAACAATTCTTGGTGGTACTTCTCATCGTCATTATCAACATTTGAAAACCGAAGAAGAGTTTTTCCTCCATATCTTGCTTCATTCTCTTTAAGATTCGTGATTCCAGTTGGTTGCCATCCTCTCATAATTGTTTTGATTGTGAAAATTATTTTCACCCATCTGGAGCAATTCAAGATTCTTTTCAATTTGATTCTCCGGAGGCTATCAATTCAGAATTATTCATTCTCAGCTTTCAGCTCTCTTTCTCTAAATCTTACCGGTGCATCATTCAAATATTCTCTATTAAGTTCGTGATCTATTCGTCCTCTTGTATCCAAACTCTCTCATATATCTTCATTCATTTGCTAATTCTTATCGGTGATTCACCCCTACTTCGTTCATTTTCAACCCTTCCGGTGGATTCGTGGAAGACCTTCCCAAGTTTATGATATATCTCTCTTCAATCCTTTGTAACGGGAATAAGTAGTATGCCAAATCCGTTGACTGTCATCAATTTAATTGGGGAAGGATAAGCATGATGTAGTTCTTATTCTTATTTCATCGAGTGAACTCAATTTCCTATTTCGGACGCTCATAAAATTCCTGATCTCAATTATTCATCTTTCTTTCCCGGAGTTCCAAGTTCTCTCAATTATATCGTCGTGAAGATCCATCTAATCATTACAAGGTTTCACCTTGTGTTTTCAACCTTTCTTTCCTTCTGTTTGATCATTCTTTTGTTTAACGGAGTTCTTCATGAAGGTGCTACATGATGGTTCATCAAGGATTTAATTCCTTCTCGAAGTTTCCATTGAGATTCTTTTCACAGGAGCTCAAGCATTCTTCATCTTGCAATCCGGAGTGCAGTTCTTACTATCTTATCTTTTGAGGTGGTGTTATGTCATTCTTGATAATTTCCCTTCGTGTTTCATGGACCACAAGTTTTTCCAAGAGTGACATATTTAAATCCATCATTTTCTATTCGCTCAAGTCATCTTTTCAACCCATAAATTTCTTCGAGCATGAGCTCTTCTCAATCCATCAATCTCGTCATTGGAGTTATCTGGGGTTCTATTTCACCTAAAGCTTTCCCTAAGGATTAATGCTATTAATGGTGATAATATATGACCCAAGTTCTTCATCTATCCTTCCGGTGAAATAAGTTTCTCGTCTCCTTGTTGATATCAATCCAAATCCATTGTTTCCGTTAGTGGCAGAATTTCACCTCATAGTTTTGAGATGTTCTACATAAGCCCACTACAAGCTTACTCTTTCGTTGTTGGTTTTCCAACAACTCTGTTATAACCTTCTCGGAAGGGTGCTTTCCAAGCTCTTTTGTGGCAGAAGTGGGCATCTTCTTCTCCATTCTTTCATTCCAATGGTCTATCTTCCATTCTTTTTCCTGGAGGCATTGTGATGTTGCTCTCTTCAACCCATCTTCTTGTTTTTGTCAGGATCGTGTTCTTTTCTGGGTTATCAATTTAACCGGAGTGTTGTGTCCTCTGCTCAAGTTCTTTTATCTTATCAAGTCTTGCATCTCGTTTCTACCGGAGTGCTTGGACGTACTTCTTGCCCATTGCAACCCTTTTTCTCATGCCTTCCAACCTACAAGGTTCTCGTGATGTTCCTTGTTTCTCTTATTTAACGGAGTGTTTTCTACTTTGTTCATCTTTGTTGTATTCTTTCTTTCAATTTGTTCAACCTCGCGAGGTTCTTTGGTTTCACTCATTTGTCAAAGAAGCAACTTAGTGTACCTTTTCTTTTCCTCTTCCGTTTTCCCTCCGGTGCCATCCTAGATCTCGGGGTGAGATCCTCTCGTAGTGGTGGAGTGTTGTGACGCCCCAAGACCGATGCTCGAGAAGACTTCCATAGGTTCCGGGTTTCTCCGTGTGTTTCATTTTTGCTTGCTCCTTTTATTTTGTGCATTGCATCATGCAACCCGTTTTAAAAACTCAACTAAATAAATTGCATGGATCTTCGGTCCATTTAAATCGAGGGATATTCACAATGGTGATTTCTCTTTAGAACATTACCCTCCCAATATTATTAGGGAGCTATAATAAATACTCCATTCTTATGGAATCAACCTAAACACACTTGCATCTTTCTCTTGCCAGCAATCCCTCATCAAGTGCAACACCCCATCTCTAGTTTCTTCCTTTTCAATTCTCACCCATTTGTTGCAAGTGACATTTTTCTGTCACCTAAAAATGTTCATTCTTTTCCTATAATTTTTGGACCATGCCATTTACCTCTCTGCCAAATCTCATCTTTTTCTGAGTTGTTTTGGTTGGGTTTAAAATGGGTCAAGTTTGAATTAATTCAAACTTGGATCATTTTCTACCTCTAAAAAGTTTGCCAAAGCATTTTTATTCTAATATCTCAGAAACCCAGGATCTCGGGGCTATTTTTTATATACTCCATACCCTTCTCCTTAACCCCTAATCTTTTCTTGTAACATCTGTTTTTTTATTCTTTAAAAAAAGACAGAGTATGAGATTTAAGATGGGGAAGAGAGTGCACAGCCCATCTGGCCTCCAACCACCAGCAGTAACTGGGCTAGCCTCCAGGCCCACCTAACCTAACCCTAGCACCCCTGGCCCGATCCCTCTTCCTTCGTTCCTCTCCCCTTGCGCTGCCAAGGGCCTCGATCCCATCTCTCCCTCGCGCACCCCTTCCCTCGATCCTATCTCTCCCGTACACCGCTCGACCCCCTCTCCCTCTCGCTCCCACACGCATCGCTAGGGAGAGGCGCTCCCCAGCATGCGCGAGCCCGCGCCCCCGCCTCCTTCTCCCACCAGCGACGCCGTCCTTCTCCTCCACCGCCAGTCGTACACCGGAGCCCTTCCTCCGCCTCTGCTCCGGCCTCCTACGACAGTTGCGCCGGCGCCCCAAGCTCTCCTCTCCGCCTTTGCTTCCTCCATCGACCTCGCGCCCGTCTCCTCGGCCGGACGACCACCTCACCGGTGACCAAACGCCCGCCGCCGAGCAGTCGCGCGCCTCTGACGGCGACCAGCGCCCCTGCCGGTCCTGCGCTGCTCCTTCCCATCCCTGCACGTGCCAGGGGCCGAGCCTTCTCGTTGTGCCTCTCATGGCCTCGCAGCCCGGCCTCCTGTCCGGCGCCCAATAACCTGCCGATGCCCTTCTACAATGCCGTGTCCACGACCAGCAGGAGGCCGCCGCTCGCCTTGCACCTTTGCTGCCGACGACCGAGGCCGCTGAGGTATGCCCGCAGTCACCCAGTGCCGCCTTGTGCCGCTCCTCTCCCTCGCGTTGCCCGATGACCCTGCTGGCTTCGCTGGAGCGCTCTGCCGCGCCAAGTCCTCGCCGACCTTCCTCTGCGTGCCCGCAAGCTCCACCGACTGTGTGTGTGCCTTTCGCTGTCGGATATGCCAAGATCGCCCAGTCCAAGACCACCACAAGTCTGTCTACACAAACCTGTCAAGTACCTCTATGTATCGGATGTCGACAAGTACCACGACGCCTTTGGGAGACTCGTGAACATCAAGCTCCTTTGCCACAGACGGTTACAGTGTTGTGGATCCGACAAGTACCCTCTATGGACCGCCAAGTTTCCTTTATCGGTGACTCGAACGTCTACGAACGTGTACGCCTACCGTCGTCGAAGGCCATCAAGTGATCGACTACCGACGCCGTGTTTTTTTTACCAAGTTCGATGACGACCTCCGAAGAACTCGGAAACGCCAAGTACCACTACCGTCGACCCGCAAAGACCTCGTGGACGTCAAGTTTCGTGTCGTGATCCCGAACCTCTAGGAAAACATGTTCGACTACTTCCGTGGTCGAAGACCCGTGTACAACTACCACCGCCGTGTTCGACTACCTACACTACGAACGTGGCGAGAACGACTACTTCCACTATGAATTTGATCCGTTTCGAAAAGTCACGCCTCGAAGGTATAACCCCGAGACGAACGTCCGATAACGTATGCTTGTGATGTGTTGTATATGATGCCCGTGTGTTGCTCCGTGTCTGATTTGTTCGTTGCACGAAGCCCCTCTTTTGCCTTGCCACCGTCATGTGGGAACTTGGAATCCGGGAGCACCCCACCATCTTTGCATGACACGCTTCCGTCGCTTTTCCTTTTGCATCACTATCTCCATGAGCTACCGAAACCGATATGTTGTCGTGGCATCACTTTAGGATTCATTGTCGTGGCACCCCTTCGTTTCCGCCACGGTGACAAATGCTTCATAATGCTCTTGTCAACTTTTAGTAAAAATTGCATAAAACTTGCACCTATCATCCGCATCATGATAACAACAATTAAAATGTTTAAAATTGTTGTTTGATTTGCTAATGCATATGGGGATTTACCGGATTTGTTGTTTGTTATATCTAGCCCCATTTAAACTATTTAAGTGGTATAGTTTTGTTATGCTTCACCTCTTGCCATGCTAACCAACATTTAATATTGTTGGGTACCTAAACGAGCGAGAACTAAATAATTGTTGTGGTGTTTCGTCAATATGCAAATCGTTGCATATTGAGCTCCACTTAACTTGTAGTGTTGATTGTGCATATTGCCATGCCATGCCTCTTTAAACCGGACATGCATCATACTTGATTGTGCATCATGCCATGATTATGTGATGGTTGTTTACCATGTTGTTTGCTTTCTTTCCGGTGTTGCTTATTCGGGTTGGTTCCGATAATGTCGTGTTGTGAGGATTCGTTCGACTAGGTCCGTTTGTCTTCTTCATGGACTCGTTCTTCTTCTTTGCGGGATCTCAGGCAAGATGACCATACCCTAAAAATCACTTCTATCTTTGCTTGCTAGTTGCTCGCTCTTTTGCTATGCCTATGCTGCGATATCAACCACTTGCTTATCATGCCTCCCATATTGTTGAACCAAGCCTCTAACCCACCTTGTCCTAGCAAACCATTGTTTGGCTATGTTACCGCTTTGCTCAGCCCGTCTTATAGCGTTGTTAGTTGCAGGTGAAGATTGGAGCCTGTTCCATGTTTGGAACATGGATATTTTGTTGGGATATCACAATATTCCTTATTTAATTAATGCATCTATATACTTGGTAAAGGGTGGAAGGCTCGGCCTTATGCCTGGTGTTTTGTTCCACTCTTGCCGCCCTAGTTTCCGTCATATCGGTGTTATGTTCCCGGATTTTGCGTTCCTTACGCGGTTGGGTTATAATGGGAACCCCTTGACAGTTCACCTTGAATAAAACTCCTCCAGCAAGGCCCAACATTGGTTTTACCATTCGCCACCTAGCTTTTTCTTTCCCTTGGGTTCTGCAGACTCAAGGGCCATCTTTATTTAAACCCCCGGGCCAGTGCTCCTCTGAGTGTTGGTCCAACCTGTCAGCTGCTAGTGGCCACCAGGGGCAACTCTGGGCTGGCCTACCGGAACCTTGGACAATCCGGTGTGCCCTGAGAACGAGATATGTGCACCTCCTATCGGTATTTGTCGGCACATTCGGGTGGTTTTGCTGGGCTTGTTTTACCATTGTCGAAATGTCTTTAACCTGGATGCCGAGTCTGATCAGATTGTCTTGGGAGAAGGAATATCCTTCATTGACCGTGAGAGCTTGTGATGGGCTAAGTTGGGACTCCCCTGCAGGGATTTGAACTTTCGAAAGCCGTGCCCGTGGTTATGGGCAGATGGGAATTTGTTAATGTCCAGTTGTAGAAAACCTGAAGTTGACCTTAATTAAAATACATCTACCGCGTGTGTAACCGTGATGGTCTCTTCTCGGCGGAGTCCATGAAGTGAACACGGTGTTGGAGTTATGTTTGACGTAGGTTGTTCTAGGATCACTTCTTGATCATAGTTGTTCGACCGTGCTTTTGCCTTCTCTTCTCGCTCTCATTTGTGTTGTTAGCCACCAAATATGCTAGTCGCTTGCTGCAGCTCCACGTCATACCTTTACCTTACCCATAAGCTTAAATAGTCTTGATCGCGATGGTGTGAGATTGCTGAGTCCGTGTGACTCACAGATACTTCCAAAACCAGTTTGCAGGTGCCGTTGAACCGTGCAGATGATGCAACCAAGCTCAAGGAGGAGCTCGATGAAGATCTCGTTTTTGTGTTGTTCCGTTTCCAGTTGATCAGTAGTGGAGCCCAGTCGGAACGATCAGGGATCTGTGTAGCATTTGAGGTAGTCTTCTTTTATTTTGGTTCCTTAGCCGGACCTTGATTGTATCTACATGATGTAATGCTTTATTCTTGTAATTGTGTGAAGTGGCGATTGTAAGCCAACTATGTATCCTTTTCCCTTATGTATTACATGGATTGTGTGAAGATTACCTCACTTGCGACATTGCTTTCAATGCGGTTATGACTCTAAGTCGTGCTTCGACATGTGGGAGATATAGCCGCATCGAAGGCGTTACAATGACCAATACTTTTAACGTTCTTTAGTGGTCATATCAACTGATAAAAATTTTCTAATGCAATATCAACACACATTACCCACCATCATGTGTGTAATCAAACTTGCATAGTAGTTCATTTACAAAGTTAACAACCTCAATTACATAAAATGTTGCCAACAACCAATCTTGGAAAATCATGGGTGAACTCTAACTTGCATAGTAGTTTGTGCAATGTTTTTATAATTTCCATTAACTTATAACTTGTAAGTAACAAGAAATCTATTTATCATTTGTAGTTTATAAGAATGCTAAAATCCCTTCCTTTTTCTAGCATGTTAGTGGGACAACTCAATATAGGAACCCATCCATCTATGGAAGTTAGAAACGTCCACCAGAGAAAGAGATATGTTTTCAATTGTATAATGTTTTTCCTGAACTTTCCTTTGTACACGGTGTGATGGATTTGGTTTTCCTTTTTAGGTTTTTTGCAAATTAGCAACCTACTATGTCAAATTTCACACAAGAATACACTAATGAAGGAGAAGTAGCAGAGCATGTTGTTGGCTTGACATCTAGTCTCTTGTAAATTGCAAACAACAAATTCAGGCAAGTTTAAAATTGCTAAATTAGAATAACTTCACGAATGTTTTGTACTATCTTTTGCGCAGTTTATTTGTTTTTGCTGGTTCAGTTTCATCAAGCATATGAAGCAAAACTATGAATTACATATCAGCATTTATTTTCTTGAATGACTTGTGTGCATGGTTATGCTAGATGGATAAACTTAATTTGACTTCAAACGATTGAGCTTTAATTCTTGTACTACCTTTCTAGCGGGAACAATAGTAGTCTCATTGTCATCTTTCACATTCAGCAAACTAGGGGAAAATTTGCGAATGTACAGGGAGAGAGAAGCTTACTTATGTGAGGGCTCATCTTTCTTGTAGCTTTAGGTGGGGCGACGATTGGCAGACGTCTAATACATGCAAGTACAGAGAATTCTGGAAATCAGATGTACCTGAAGTTGAATTAAGATAACTGCATGAAACAAGTTTAGATTTTATAGATGTTAAGAATATTTTTGCATGCTGATGGTTATGATTTATGTAACACACGTTATCTATTTTACTGATTCTGCAATGATTTACCTTGGGTAATATATGAATGCAAAAACTGTTCCCAACCTAAGATTTTGGATAACATTCTAGAGTATGGTGTATATAATTGTACAGAATATGAACACGAATAAGATATGGTGTATTAATTTACCTAGTAGGCAAAAGAAGAACACATACGGAAGTTGGCTGAAGCAAGGTCAATTTTGCAACCTACAAGGGAAGATGAAATTATGGATTGTATATGATAAAGAGCAATACCTCGACAGATAGATGCATATGAGACTTATTCATGTAGTATTACACAATATATGACAAGGAAATCAGTAAGGATTCATCCATGGACATAGCAGTAAGAAAATTAAATGCTAATGCATCACAAGAAAGAACTATTGAGAAAAAGAGGATGCAGACGTTCTTCCTGAATTCACATATAGACAAGTGGTCGATCACTGAATGATACATACAAATATATCAACCCAATTAGAAACAACTTATGACCGTTATGTGTTGTTATGCAGCCGTGGTCTAGCAAGATCATTTATGACGCCGTGATGACAAGTAGTAGCTAGCATTTCAGTGCACAAATGAAACATGCTGACATGTAGTGGATCAGGCGAATGACTAAGGTAGTATAGATTAAGGTTGCAATCGCCGGCAAATAGACATGATGGCCATGCCACACAAAAGCACCCGAGAGGGCAGGAACAGAGGACATGAGTGCCTTGCTGAATCATCGGTAGAGTCCGCTGGAGTCGAGGTAGCCGAGGCCAAGCACCATCGATCTCGAGCGGATGGCAGCGCGTGTGGAGACGCGTGTAAGTGGGCCTAGGAAATGAAGTAGCCATGCCGGCGACACATGGTTGATGCATGGTCGCAGAGGACGTCGCTACTGCAGGCGATGAGTATTCGGACCGGCAGCAGCGCATGCCGAGATTCCAACTAGAGGAGGCATGACAACCGCGCCAGGGACCACAGCGACTACGGTTGCCGCAGCGGCGCATACATGGGTGTGGAGGGCATCGTGATGGTGGAGCATCAGATGAGAGCACTGAAGAGGATCTAGGCCAGTGAGAGGCAACATGGAAGAGCGCTGGATCTCGCCGGAATTGGAGGTAGCGGCGGTAGCATCATGGACTCGTGGTCAAGGGGATCTGGTGCAAGAGAGGAATCGAAGAGAGAGAGAGAGAGCGAAAGAGAGAGAGAGAGAGAGACGGTGGATTTTTTTTGTTTCTGCGTGATATTTGGATGGATGAGGAGGTATGGCCATATGGGTGGTGGAGGTGGGATACGGGGAGGTTTGCTCCTTTTTTCAAGGAACATGGAGTTTTCATGTACGGGAGGTGGGGGTTGTTAAACAAACAACGGATGCTATCATATCGTTGGTAGACATGCGTTGGTATAGGTGTGTTTTTGTTGTAGTGTTATGACACGCTTCATCATTGTCATATTGCCTTGCATGATCATGTAGTTGACATCGTATTTGTGGCAAGGCCACCATGCATAATTTATCATACATGTCACTCTTGATTCATTGCCCATCCCGGTACACCGCCGGAGGCATGCATATAGAGTCATATTTTGTTCTAGTATCGAGTTGTAATCTTTGAGTTGTAAATAAATAGAAGTGTGATGATCATCATTAATAGAGCATTGTCCCGAAAAAAAAGAAAGGCCAAATAAATAAAAAAGGAAAGGCCAAAAAAATAAAAAAAGAAAGGCCAAATAAAAAAGAAATAAAAGGGGACAATGCTACTATCTTTTTTTCCACACTTGTGCTTCAAAGTAGCACCATGATCTTCATGATAGAGAGTCTCTTGTTTTGTCACTTTCATATACTAGTGGGAATTTTTCATTATGGAACTTGGCTTGTATATTCCAACAATGGGCTTCCTCAAATGCCCTAGGTCTTCGTGAGCAAGCAAGTTGGATGCACACCCACTTAGTTTATTTTGTTGAGCTTTCATACATTTATATCTCTAGTGCATTCGTTGCATGGCAATCCCTACTTCTTGCATTGACATAAATTAATGGGCATCTCCCTAGCCCATTGATTAGCCACGTCAATGTGAGACTTTATCCTTTTTTGTCTTCTCCACACAACCCCCATCATTATATTCTTGTAACATCCAAAATTTTCATTTTGAAATGTTATACATTAGATCATCACTGCATATCATATTTTATTTGCTTGTGGGTTTGATCCTAAGAAATTCTATGCAACTCAAGGACCCTCGGAGAGAGTTGGGGCGTTATTTTCAGATTTGAGTTTTCTCAAATTTTGAAAATAGGATCATTTGATTTTATTTATTTTATCCTCAATTATTTCTATTATAAAAATATGAGAGAGGGGATAAAATGACTTTCTCAAAATAAAGAAATATTGAGGATTTAATAATAAAATCAAATAAGATTTTATTTTGGAGTTATTGCTATTTTATTTGAATTTAGGAAAAATGCGCGTTTTTCAAAATTGTATTTAGGCCACAAATAAATGTTCATCCTGTCCGGCTTGATTTTAGAAGTTGGGGAAAATTTATTTCGGGATTTTTGGAGTATGTTTAGTATTTCTTTTATTTGTTTTTCTGCGCGTAATTATTTAAAAAACGCGAACCGACTTTGGGCCATATTCGGCCAGGACTCCGTCCGGCCGGGCCTTTATAAGGCGCCGCCGAGAGCCCGTCAGCCCAACCGAGCCGCACCGCGCCAAAATTCTAACCCTAGCCCCTCTGCCGCCGCCGGACCCCGCCGCCCGAGCCGCCGCCGCCCGTCGTCCCTCCACCCGCCACCGGACCCCGCCGCCCCGTCCCGCTGACCCCGTCACCTGCCACCGGAGCCGCCGCCGCCCCGCCGCCGGCGGTTTTCCTCGAGAAAACCGTTCAGTTTTCCGTTTGGTTTTCGTTCGGTTTTTTTAGATCCGTTTTTTTATTTAGATCGGTTTATTTCCGGTTTAGTTTATTTAGCGAGCGTTCGCTAGTTCGTTCGTTTTAACGGACGCGTTCACCGTTTAGTTCCAGAAAACGAACGTCCGTTCATTAATCTGTTCGTCGTTTTTCTTTTTCTCGGATTTTCCGCGATTATTTCTGATCCGATTTTCGTTCTAGTATAATTTTTCGCTCGTTTATCGGAATCAGGCGATTCAAGCGCCTGGAGTTTTGTATCGAAACCCTCTTTCCGTTTAACCAACTCAAACAATATTTTTCTTCTGTAAAATTTGACTTAGATTCAGATCAGTAAACGAAGCTTGTTTCTTTCGCCGTTTGACTTTCGTTGTTTCGTTCGATTTGATTCTTTTTGCAAATCGGAGTTCTTAAGTTGAACTTTCTGGTTAGAACTCTTATTTGAGTTTTACCTGTGCACTAGATGAGTACTTATTGTATACTTGTTTGTTTGCGATAGAGTACTCGGAGTGCGCCGCTTGCTACTTTGAATCTTTAGGTTTCGCGGATCATCAGCAAGGCAAGTAACAATTTGATCATGTCTCTTTACTACCAAGTTTTTATTGCATTAGATCAATTCTTAAACAATGCATGACTAGGATCTAATTAAATTGTGGGTTTTGGGGAAGTAGATGAGGTAGTACCTATTTCCTGTTTTATTATCAAACCTTTGGGAGTTACTTCCACGTTTGCTTATATTGCCATGCTATGCTAGTAGACGTGGATTGGGTGAGTGTATCCATGACAGATGTGACATTGTTAAATTAATGGTTTATTTAAGGTGGCAACTTAAACACACATCTGGGTGGATTGAGACACCTGGGTATTCCAGCGATTGCCTGTTTTCTTTATGGACCGCCACCCAGGCTCAAAGGGATAATTAGATTATTCATACTAGAAACTCCCGTGTGCAGCCACAAGCTACTATGGGCTCTAGCTTAGTTGACTAAGTCATGTGAACTCTTACAGTGGTAGACTAGCAGATGTAGGGGATGTAGGTTGGTATTGTCTACCCGATTGTAAGGTGCTAGCGCTTCTGAAAGACTATGTCTTGGTGATCCGTTTCTCAAACATCAGGTAGTGCGAGAATCCCAACGGAGGAGATCGAGTCTTGTGGGGAAAAGTGCACAAACCTCTGTAGAGTGTATAAACTAATCATGGTTAGCCGTGTCCCCGGTTATGGACGTCTTGGGTATCTAGTACTTGGATTATCATGTGAATCTCACCATGTTACTTTAATTAATATTGTTGGGTTTTAATGATGATGCTTAATTGGGATTGAGAGGGTTTCTACACTCTCAATGTTTAACAACCACCATGATAGTTAAATAAAATTTATTTCTTTGCAGTAGGGAAAAATTGGCTTTATGCAAAAATTGTAACTATAGAACTTTCCACCAGCCATATATGCATGTAGTATAGCTTTATTCTTTCATTACCCTCTATGTGTTACATTGCCAGCATATTCCATGTGCTGGCCTGTTTTCGGGCTGCAATGTTCATGTTGCAGACTTTTTAGACGACGAGTAAGGTGCCTTTAGGTCGTGGTTCTATACTCAGTGATGCCGTTGGAGTTGATGGACTCGCTTACCTTCCAAGCCTTCCGCTGTTACCGTTGTTAGATGGCCTTAAGCCATATTTATTGCAATAAGTTCTCTTTTGAGACATTTGATGTAATAAGTGTGTGATTGCTACTCTGTTATAAATCCTTCAAGTACTATGCATGTCAGCATTACTGTTCCAGGGATGACACTGATCCACAGAGATCAGACTGGTTGAGGTCTGGTCACTACAATTCTATTTCATCCATAGTGCTATGTCCATGGCTCACGCTCATGTATTGCGTTAAAGTTGAAAAAAAATTGAGATTACTAAAGTATGAAACAATTGCTTGGCTTGTCATCAGGGTTGTGCATGATCGGAGCATTTTTGTGTGATGAAAATGAAGCATAGCCAAACTATATGATTTTGTAGGGATAAGCTTTCTTTGGCCATGTTATTTTGAGAAGACATGATTGCTTAGTTAGTATGCTTGAAGTATTATTATTTGTATGTCAATATTAAACTTTTGTCTTGAATCTTATGGATCTGAATATTCTTGCCACAATAAAAGAAAATTACACTGATAAATATGTTAGGAAGCATTCCACATCAAAAATTCTGTTTTTATCATTTACCTACTCGAGGACGAGCAGGAATTAAGCTTGGGGATGTTGATACGTCTCCAACATATCTATAATTTTTTTATTGTTCCATGCTATTATATTATTTGTTTTGGATGTTAATGGGCTTTATTATACACTTCTATATTATTTTTGGGACTAAGCTATTAATCGGAGGCACAACCCAAATTGTTGTTTTCTTGCCTATTTCAGTGTTTCGAAGAAAAGGGGTATCAAACGGAGTCCAAACAGAATGAAACCTTCGGGAGAGTTATTTTTGGAATGGAAGCAATCTAGGAGACTTGGAGTAGACGTCAGGGAAGCTTCAAGGTGGCCACGAGGCAGGGAGGCACGTGTACCCTCCTGGGCGTGCCCCCCACCCTCGTGGGCCCCTCGTGGCTCCCATGACTGACTTCTTTCGCATATATATGTCCATATACCCTAAAAACATCGGGGAGCAGAATAGATCGGGAGTTCCGCCGCCGCAAGCCTCTGTAGCCACCAAAAACCAATCGGGACCCTGTTCCGGCACCCTGCCGGAGGGGGAATCCCTCACCGGTGGCCAACTTCATCATCCCGGCGCTCTCCATGACGAGGAGGGAGTAGTTCACCCTCGGGGCTAAGGGTATGTACCAGTAGCTATGTGTTTGATCTCTCTCTCGTGTTCTTGAGGTGGTACAATCTTGATGTATCGCGAGCTTTGCTATTATAGTTGGACCTTATGATGTTTCTCCCCCTCTACTCTCTTGTTATGGATTGAGTTTTCCCTTTGAAGTTATCTTATCGGATTGAGTCTTTAAGGATTTGAGAACACTTGATGTATGTCTTGCATGTGCTTATCTGTGGTGATAATGGGATATCACGTGATCCACTTGATGTATGTTTTGGTGATCAACTTGCGAGTTCCGTGAACTTATGCATAGGGGTTGGCACACGTTTTTGTCTTGACTCTCTGGTAGAAACTTTGGGGCACTCTTTGAAGTTCTTTCTGTTGGTTGAATAGATGAATCTGAGGTTGTGTGATGCATATCGTATAATCATACCCACGGATACTTGAGGTGACATTGGAGTATCTAAGTGACATTAGGGTTTTGGTTGATTTGTATCTTAAGGTCTTATTCTAGTACGAACTCTATGATAGATCAAACGGAAAGAATAGCTTCATGTTATTTTACTACGGACTCTTGAATGGATCGATCGGAAAGGATAACTTTGAGGTGGTTTCGTACCCTACCATAATCTCTTCATTTGTTCTCCGCTATTAGTGACTTTGGAGTGACTCTTTGTTGCATGTTGAGGGATAGTTATATGATCCAATTATGTTATTATTGTTGAGAGAACTTGCACTCGTGAAAGTATGAACCCTAGGCCTTGTTTCCTAGCATTGCAATACCGTTTACGGTCACTTTTATCATTAGTTACCTTGCTGTTTTTATATTTTCAGATTACAAATACTCATATCTATCATCCATATTGCACTTGTATCACCATCTCTTCGCCGAACTAGTGCACCTATACAATTTACCATTGTATTGTGTGTGTTGGGGACACAAGAGACTCTTTGTTATTTGGTTGCAGGGTTGTTTGAGAGAGAGACCATCTTCAACCTACTCCTCCCACGGATTGATAAACCTTAGGTCATCCACTTGAGGGAAGTTTGCTACTGTCCTACAAACCTCTGCACTTGGAGGCCCAACAACGTCTACAAGAAGAAGGTTGCGTAGTAGACATCAAGCCGCTATGTACTCCGCTTCACACGTAGATCCTGACACAACGCTCTGCTTGGAACTGCACCAACTGACAGCTCCACCATTCAATATAAATACGTATCTGGTTTGTGACTTAGAGTCATCCGGGTAAGTGTCAAAGCTTGCATCGACGTAACCATTTACGACAAGCTCTTTGTTACCTCTATAAACAAGAAACATATCCTTAGTACTTTTCAGGTATTTCAGAATGTTCTTGACCGCTGTCTAGTGATACACTCCTGGATTACTTTGGTACCTCCCTGCTAAACTTATAGCAAGGCACACATCAGGTCTGGTAAACAGCATTGCATACATGATAGAACCTATGGCTGAGGCATATGGAATGACTTTCATTTTCTCTCTGTCTTCTGCAGTGGTCGGGCATTGAGGCTGACTCAACTTCACACCTTGTAACACAAGCAAGAACCCTTTCTTTGACTGATCCATTTTGAACTTCTTCAAAAGTTTATCAAGGTATGTGCTTTGTGAAAGTCCAATTAAGCACCTTGATGTATCGCTATATATCTTGATGCCCAATATATAAGCAGCTTCACCAACGTCTTTCATTGAAAAATTCTTATTCAAGTATCCTTTTATGCTATCCAGAAATTCTATATTATTTCCAATCAACAATATCTCATCTACATATAATATTAGAAATGCTACAGAGCTCCCACTCACTTTCTTGTAAATACAGGCTTCTCCAAAAGTCTGTATAAAACCATATGCTTTGATCACACTATCAAAGCGTATATTCCAACTCCGAGAGGCTTGCACCAGTCCATAAATGGATCGTTGGAGCTTGCACACTTTGTTAGAACCTTTAGGGATCGACAAAACCTGTTGGTTGCATCATATACAACTCTTCCTTAAGATATCCATTAAGGAATGCAGTTTTGACATCCATTTGCCAAATTTCATAATCTTAAAATGCGGCAATTGCTAACATGGTTCAGACAGACTTAAGCATCACTGCAGTGAGAAGGTCTCATCGTAGTCAACTCCTTGAACTTGTCAAAAACCTTTCGCAACAAGTCGAGCTTTGTAGACAGTAACATTATCGTCAGCGTCAGTCTTCTTCTTAAAGATCCATTTATTCTCTATAGCTTGCCGATCATCGGGCAAGTCAACCAAAGTCCACACTTTGTTCTCATACATGGATCTCATCTCAGATTTCATGGCCTCAAGCCATTTCACGGAATCCAGGCTCATCATCGCTTCCTCATAGTTCATAGGTTCATCGTGGTCAAGTAACATGACCTCTAGAATAGGATTACCGTACCACTCTAGTGCGGATCGTACTCTGGTTGACCTACGAGCTTCGGTAGTAACTTGATCTAAAGTTTCATGATCATCATCATTAAATTCCTCATTGATTGGTGTAGAAATCAATGGAACTAATTTCTTTGACGAACTACTTTCCAATTCGGGAGCAGGTACAATTACCTCATCAAGTTCTACTTTTCTCCCACTCACTTCTTTCGAGAGAAACTCCTTCTCTAGAAAGGATCCATTCTTAGCAACGAATATCTTGCCTTTGGATCTGTGATAGAAGGTGTACACAACAGTCTCCTTTGGGTATCCTATGAAGACACATTTCTCCGATTTGGATTTGAGCTTATCAGGTTGAAGTTTTTTCACATAAGCATCGCAGCCCCAAACTTTAAGAAACGACAGCTTAGGTTTCTTGCCAAACCACAGTTCATATGGTGTCGTCTCAATGGATTTTGATGGTGCCCTATTTAACGTGAATGCAGTCGTCTCTAAAGCATAACCCCAAAATGATAGCGGCAAATCAATAAGAGACATCATATATCGCACCATATCTAATAAAGTTCGGTTACAATGTTCGGACACACCATTACGCTGTGGTGTTCCAGGTGGCGTGAGTTGTGAAACTATTCCACATTGTTTCAAATGAAGACCAAACTCATAAATCAAATATTCACCTCCATGATCAGATCGTAGAAACTTTATTTTCTTGCTACAATGATTTTCCACTTCACTTTGAAATTCTTTGAACTTTTCAAATGTTTCAGACTTATGTTTCATTAAGTAGATATACCAATATCTGCTCAAATCATCTGTGAAGGTCAAAAAATAATGATACCCACCGCGAGACTCAACACTCATCGGACCGCATACATCAGTACATATTATTTCCAATAAATCAGTTGCTCGCTCCATTGTTCCGGACAACGGAGTTTTATTCATCTTGCCCATGAGGCAAGGTTCGCAAGCATCAAGTGATTCATAATCAAGTGATTCGAAAAGCCCATCAGCATGGAGTTTCTTCATGCACTTTACACTAATATGACCTAAATGGCAGTGCCACAAATAAGTTGCACTATCATTATTAACTTTGCATCTTTTGGCTTCAATATTATGAATATGTGTATCACTACAATCGAGATTCAACAAAAATAGACCACTCATCAAGGGTGCATGACCATAAAAGATATTACTCACATAAATAGAACAACCATTATTCTCCGATTTAAATGAATAACCGTCTCGCATCAAACAAGATCCAGATATAATGTTCATGCTCAACACTGGCACCAAATAACAATTATTTAGGTCTAAAACTAATCCTGACGGTAGATGTAGAGGTAGCGTGCCAACGACGATCACATCGACTTTGGAACCATTTCCCAAGCGCATCGTCACCTCGTCCTTAGTTAATCTTCGTTTAATCGGAAGCCCCTGTTTTGAGTTGCAAATATGAGCAACAGAACCAGTATAAAATACCCAGGCGTTATTACAAGCATTAGTAAGGTACACATCAATAACATGTATATCAAATATACCTTTCACTTTGCCATCCTTCTTATCCGCCAAATACTTGGGGCAGTTTCGCTTCCAGTGACCAGTCCCTTTGAAGTAGAAGCACTCAGTCTCAAGCTTAGGTCCAGGCTTGGGCTTCTTCACTTGAGCAGCAACTTGCTTGCTGTTTTTCTTGACGTTTCCCTTCTTCCCTTTGCCCTTTTTCTTGAAACTAGTGGTCTTGTTAGCCATCAACACTTGATGCTCCTTCTTGATTTCTACCTCCGCAGCCTTTAGCATCGCGAAGAGCTCGGGAATTGTCTTACCCATCCCTTGCATATTATAGTTTATCACGAAGCTTTTGTAGCTTGGTGGCAGTGATTGAAGAACTCTGTCAATGACACTATCATCAGGAAGATTAACTCCCAGTTGAGTCAAGTGGTTGTGGTACCCAGACATTCTGAGTATATGTTCACTGACAGAACTATTCTCCTCCATTTTGCAGCTATAGAACTTATTGGATACTTCATATCTCTCAATTCGGGCATTTGCTTGAAATATTAACTTCAACTCCTGGAACATCTCATATGCTCCATGAAGTTCAAAATGTCTTTGAAGTCCCGATTCTAAGCCGTAAGCATGGCACACTGAACTATCGAGTAGTCATCAGCTTTGCTCTGCCAGACGTTCACAATGTCTGGAGTTGCTCCTGTAGCGGGTCTTGCACCTAGCGGTGCTTCCAGGACATAATTCTTTTGTTCAGCAATGAGGATAATCCTCAAGTTACAGACCCAGTCCGTGTAGTTGCTACCATCATCTTTCAACTTAGCTTTCTCTAGGAATGCATTAAAATTCAAGGGAACGGTAGCACGGGCCATTGATCTACAACAACATAGACATGCAAATACTATCAGGTACTAAGTTCATGATAAATTAAAGTTCAGTTAATCATATTACTTAAGAACTCCCACTTAGATAGACATCCCTCTAGTCATCTAAATGATCACATGATCCATATCAACTAAACCATGTCTGATCATCACGTGAGATGGAGTAGTTTCAATGGTGAACATCACTATGTTGATCATATCTACTATATGATTCACGTTCGACCTTTCGGTCTTAGTGTTCCGAGGCCATATCTGCATATGCTAGGCTCGTCAAGTTTAACCCAGGTATTCTGCATGTGCAAAACTGGCTTGCACCCATTGTATGTGAACGTAGAGCTTATCACACCCGATCATCACGTGGTGTCTCGGCACGATGAACTATAGCAACGGTGCATACTCAGGGAGAACACTTGTACCTTGAAATTTAGTGAGGGGTCATCTTATAATGCTACCGTCGTACTAAGCAAAATAAGATGCATAAAGGATAAACATCTCATGCAATCAAAATATGTGACATGATATGGTCATCATCATCTTGTGCCTTTGATATCCATCTCCAAAGCACCATCATGATCTCCATCGTCACCGGCTTGACACCTTGATCTCCATCGTAGAATCGTTGTCATCTCGCCAACTATTGCTTCCATGACTACCGCTACCGCTTAGTGATAAAGTAAAGCAATTACATGGCAATTGCATTTCATACAATAAAGCGACAACCATAAGGCTCCTGCCAGTTGCCGATAACTTTTACAAAACATGATCATCTCATACAACCGTTTATCTCTCATCACGTCTTGACAATATGACATCACAACATGCCCTGCAAAAACAAGTTAGACGTCCTCTACTTTGTTGTTGCAAGTTTTACGTGGCTGCTACGGGCTTCTAGCAAGAACCGTTCTTACCTAGGCATCAAAACCACAATGATTTTTCATCAAGTGTGTTGTTTTATCCTTCAACAAGGATCGGCCGTAGTCAAACTCGATTCAACTAAAGTTGGAGAAACAGACACCCGCCAGCCACCTGTGTGCGAAGCACGTCGGTAGAACCAGTCTCATGAATGCGGTCATGTAATGTCGGTCCGGGCCGCTTCATCCAACAATACCTCTGAATCAAAGTAAGACGTTGGTGGTAAACAGTATGACTATTATTGCCCACAACTCTTTGTGTTCTACTCATGCATATAACATCTACGCATAGACCAGGCTCGGATGCCACTGTTGGGGAACGTAGTATTTCAAAAAAATTCCTACGATCACGCAAGATCTATCTAGGAGATGCATAGCAACGAGACGGGAGAGTGTGTCCATGTACCCTCGTAGACCGACAGTGGAAGCGTTTAGTAACGCAGTTGATGTAGTCGAACGTCTTCACGATCCAACCAATCTGAGTATCAAAAGTACGGCACCTCCGTGTTCTGCACACGTTCAACATGATGACGTCCCTCGAGCTCTTGATCCAGTTGAGGACGAGGGAGATTTCCGTCAGCACGACGGTGTGGCGACGGTGATGAAGTTACCGCCGCAGGGCTTCACCTAAGCACTACGACGATATGACCGAGCTGGTAAACTGTGGAGGGGGGCACCACACACGGCTAAGAGATGTTTGTTGTGCCTTTGGGGTGCCCCCCCGCCTCCGTATATAAAGGGGGGAGGAGGAGGTGCCCGGCCTAAGGGGGTGCGCCATAAGGGGGGTCCTACTTGGAATCCTAGTCCATGTAGGATTGCCCCCCCCCCCCTTCCTTCCACCGGAGATGGAAAAGGGGAAGGGAGAGAGAGGGAGAAGGAAAGAGGGGGGCCGGCCCCCTCCCCTAGTCCAATTCAGTTTGGTTAAGGGGGGCACCCCTCTCATGTGGCCTTTCTCCTCTCCTCCAATAAGGCCCAATAGGCCCAATACTTCTCCCGGGGGGTTCCGGTAACCTCCCGGTACTCCGGAAAAATGCCCGAACCACTCGGAACCATTCCGATGTCCAAATGCAACCTTCCAATATATGAATATTTACCTCTCGACCATTTAGAGACTCCTCATCATGTCTGTGATCTCATTCGGGACTCCTAACAAACTTCGGTCATCAAATCACATAACTCATAATACAAATCGTCATCGAACGTTAAGCGTGCGGACCCTACGGGTTTGAGAACTATGTATACATGACCGAGACACATCTCCGGTCAATAACCAATAGCGGAACCTAGATGCTCATATTGGCTCCTACATATTCTACGAAGATCTTTATAGGTCAAACCGCATAACAACATATGTCATTCCCTTTGTCATCGGTATGTTACTTGCCCGGGATTCGATCATCGGTATCATCATACCTAGTTCAATCTTGTTAACAACAAGTCTCTTTATTCGTTCTGTAATGCATCATCCCGCAACTAACTCATTAGTCACATTGCTTGCAAGGCTTATAGTGATCTGCATTACCGATAGGGCCCAGAGATACCTCTCCGATACACAGTGAAAAATCCTAATCTTGATCTATGCCAACTCAACAAACACCATCGAAGACACCTGTAGAGCATCTTTATAATCACCCAGTTACGTTGTGACGTTTGATAGCACACAAAGTGTTCCTCCGGTATTCGGGAGTTGCATAATCTCATAGTCAGAGGAACATGTATAAGTCATGAAGAAAGCAATAGCAATAAAACTAAACGATCATAATGCTAAGCTAATGGATGGGTCTTGTCCGTCACATCATTCTCTAATGATGTGATCCCGTTCATCAAATGACAACACGTGTCTATGGTTAGGAAACTTAATCATCTTTGATTAACGAGCTAGTCAAGTAGAGGCATACTAGGGACACTATGTTTGTCTATGTATTCACAAATGTACTAAGTTTTCGGTTAATACAATTCTAGCATGAATAATAAACATTTATCATGATACAAGGAAATATAAATAACAACTTTGTTATTGCATCTATGGCATATTTCCTTCAGGATGAACCCTAGTAGTCCGTCGTTTCCGCCGCCATTGCCAAAATCCTAGTGATGTAAACCAAACAAAATCAAATCAAATGGTTCTAGAGATAGGGCAGAGAGAGAGAGATTTACCTGTTACCTAACCACCAGAACCCACCGAAATCTGAGGGCAACGAACGACGACAGAAAGGTGATCAAGAGAGGAATAGAGAGAGCGAGGGAAGAGAGAGAGGGACCGGCGACACACACACACACACACAGAGAGAGAGAGAGAGAGAGAGAGAACAAGGTGAGGCGAGGGAGCCGTTGCCCTTGGTTTTGACACATACATTGAAAAAATGATCAGGGTGTATAAAAATGTTCATCGTGTAGAGAAATTTTGTTCAACAAGTATTCAAAAAAAAGTTCAGTGTATTTTAGAAAAATGTTCTGTGTTTCTTTGAATAATGTTCACCCTATACTAAGAAAATGTTCAATGTATATTCAGAACTATTTTTGAATACGCGGACTTTTTTTGCATGCTCAAAAACTCCATCTGTAATATTTGAACATATTTTCAATAATTGAAATGTATAAATGCCAGAGTATTGTGCAATAAATAGCGCGTCTATTTTCTGTTTATTTAAACTTTCACGGTGTGAATATCCGCTAGCAGTTAGCTAGTGTAGTGGCTAGCCTCACCATGTGGAAGCGGGAGGGCGCGAGGTCGAATCCCGGTCGGGATGTATTTTTGGCTGTCATTTCTCGCGTTGCTTTGTTGCGTGATCGTGGGCCGGCCCATCCAACCGCTGCTGCGGGCGCCAGATCCCTTGCGCGGCGCTGAAGGCGCCCTATAGGAGGTCCCAGCGTGGCGCTCATCCAGCCGCCATGGCTACGCGTCGTCCATCGCGCGGCTACCCTAGGTGGATAAGAACATCCCCAATAGCCTCCCTTTCCCTCTGGAACCCTAGAGCTTCATTTGCACTCCCTCTCGCTCGCCCCATTCATCCTCATCGGAATTACCATAGTCGTCACCATGGACCTCCTCCACGTGGCCACCGAGCTCCTAGTCGCCTGATATCATGTCTGCGAGATTCGACATCATCATCCACGCCGCCCAAGCCTACTGGATTGGACCAGGACTCCGCATCAACAACGCTAGCGTCGATCCCCGCCATCGGCTGTCACCTCTATTCCTCGTCGGTTGCCGCTGGTCGGGGCCGCCTTCGACCTCCCAACCATGTCCACAAGCACCCGTGTGAGCCCCTATACCGATTCCTCCTTTTGCCTCTTCGATGCGATGTCGTAGGACGTTGTCGCTGTCGGTTCCGAAGCTCCGCACGCCCGCACACCCTTTTTCCGCACCACAAGCCGCAGGCCACGCCCGCCTACACGTGCTGCGCTCCCTGACGCTTGCGCTCGTCATGGCCCCACTGCTCGTCGTGCACCGCTCACCCTCCCCGCTGCCCGCACGCCCTGGCCACCACTGGCCCGCACCCATGCGCGCCATCACCCCCGCTCGCTCCGCCTTCAGCCGCCCGCGCCCGCCTCGCCCGACGCTCACCCTCGCCGCCGCATGCTGCTTATGCATCACACCGATGCGTGTTGCTCTCGCTCGTCAACGTCGGGCCGCTGCCACCTAGCCCCCGCAACGTCCACGCCCTGCTTGCCTGCCGTCGTGGCCTCGCTGCTGCTCGCCGCCATCGAACCATCGTTGCACACCGTCCCCACGCTTCTGCGTCCGTCTTCGGGTGGCGGCGCCCGCCTCCGCAGCACACCTGCGCCCTGTCGCCCAGCTCGCCCCGCCGCGCCATGCCTCTGCTGAGGGCGTGCGCACGGTCGGTCGTGGTTCGGCCACTTCCGCTTGGGCCGGTCCGATTTCGGTTAAGGCCTAACCCCCTCTTTAATTTAATCACTAACTCCCCACTAACCCCCTGACTAACGGGCCCCACATCTAACTAAAACTGTTAATTTAGTTCTTATTAAAATGTGACACTTACAGGTGGGCCCCACAAATAGTGTAGTTGACCAATCAACCCTTTGACTGGGTCAACTGGCCCCCCGGGCCCCCACCAGTCAGCCACTGGTTGTGTACACTTCTAGGTACACGTAGAATTTCCCTATTATTTTACAAAATTAAATTAAATCCAACAAAATTTCAAAATTGTTTAAAACTTTGAAAAAACATACAAAATAAACCGTAACTTAGATGAAAAAGATTTATACATGAAAGTTGCTTAGAACGGCGAAATGAATCCGAATATGTAGTCCGTTTGTCCACCACACGTCCCTAGCATAGGGAACATGCAACAATCCACCTCCGGTTCACCTGTCCGAAAACGTCAAATACCGGGAATACTTTCCCGGATGTTTTCCCCCTTTGCCAGTAGCACCTAGTACCACGTTAGGTCACCCCTAGCACCGCGTATTTCCATGTTATGCTTTGTGATACTTTGATTGCTCTATTATTTATTGTGTTCCCCCTGTTACTTCCTTCCGGTAGACCCCGAGACTGCTGCCGATACCCCTGTGGTCGACTACATCGACGACGACCCCTCCTTGCCAAAGCAACCAGGCAAGCCCTCCCCCCCTTGATCACCAGATATCGCCTATTCTTCTCTCTACTGCTTGCATTAGAGTAGTGTAGCATGTTACTGCTTTCGGTTAATCCTATTCTGCTGCATAGCCTATCATTGTTGCTACAATTGTTGATACTTTTACCTGCAATCCTAAATGCTTAGTATAAGATGCTAGTTTATCATCAGTGACCTTACACTCTTGTCCGTCCGCCATACTATACTATTGGGCCGTGATCACTTCGGGAGGTGATCACGGGTACATATACTATATATTTTTACATACTTATGTTACTGTTCGGAGATGGGGGCTGAAGGGGCAGGTGGTTCCATCTAGGTAGTGATGGGCCTGGGTTCCCGACAGCCCCCTGATGGTTACTTTGTGGCGGAGCGACAGGGCAGGTTGAGACCACTTAGGAGAGAGGTGGGCCTGGCCCTGGTCGGCGTCCGCAGTTACTTCAAAATAACACGCTTAACAAGATCTTGGTATTTGATCTAAGTCTGGCCACTAGCCTATACGCACTAACCAACTACGCGGGAACAGTTGTGGGCACTCGACGTCGTGGCATCAGCCGAAGCTTCTTGACGTCAGCGACTGAGCAGCGCGCGTCGGGTTGCACCACGTAACGCAACTTCCTTTGTAATGGAGGTTGCTAGGTCTGCTCCCTGGCCGCGTACGCAACGTCCAGGTGTGCAATGGGCGATGGGCCTAGACCCCTGCGCGCATAGGAGTTAGACCGGCCTGTCGACCTCTCTGTTGTGCCTAGGTAGGGCTGCGATGTGTTGATCTTCCGAGGCCGGGCATGACCCATGAAAGTGTGTCCGGCCAAAGGGGATCGAGCATGTTGGAAAATGTGGTGCACCCCTGCAGGGAAGTTTATGTAACGCCCCAAGACCGGAGTTTCAGACGCCTTCCATGTTTTTTCGAGTTTCGTCGTGTGAGTTGTTGGTTTGTTGCATTCATCTTTGCATTTGTGCATTGCATCATGTCATCATGCCATCATGTCATTTTTTAACTCAACTAAATAAACGGCATGGATCTTCGATCCATTTAAATCGAGGGAAGGGTGACTTCTCTTTATAACACATCCTCTCGATATTAGGGAGCTATAGTAAATATTTTTTTAATTTCGAATTCACCTTAATACACTTGCATATTAAATCCCTTGGCCTTTTCTTCTTCAAGTGTTGACTCTCTAATCTTGCCATTTATTCTTTCATCATTTTCCGGAGCTCTACCAAAATTCTCAACATTTTTTGGATACTCCTAAAACCTCGTCCTAGTTCAAACCTATTTGAATTAAATTCAAATGAGCTTGAACTTACATCTTTCAATCTTGGTCTTTTCTATTTTCTCGGAATGAGCACATTTTTACGAGTCCGTGAAAATTGTCCTCGTGCCCAAATTCCTTCTCCAACCTTTTCTTTCTCTTATTTCTTTCTTTGCTATTTGTTGTTTTTGGCAAATAAAAAGAAGTTAGAGAGAAAGGGGAGAGAGAGCTTAGCCCAGCAGGCCAATCAGGTCTAGTAGCCAGCCCATCCTACCCCCGCAGCCTTTTGGCCAAGGCCTAGCCGGCCCCTGCCTACCTAACCCTAGCACTCCCGCATCGCTACCCCCTCGCTCCCTTCCCCCGTTCCCTCTCGCGCCGCCAGGGACAGCGCGCCCGCTCTCGATCCCCCTCCTCTATTCCCAATCGATCCCCTCATCTCTCCCTCTCGACCAGGCCCCGCCACCAGGAACAACTGCTCCGCCCCCTGCTCCCTGTCATCCTCGCCGCAAGACTGCTCCACCGCCTGCTCGCCCTGGCCTCCTGCCACGGAGTTGCCACTGCCGGTGTCCACCTCCTCGCCCATGCCTCCCCATCGCTCTTCCTTCACGTGAACGCCTGTAGGAGCGCCAACACCACCAGGCCGCCGTCTCGCGCTCAAGCTCCTCCGCCCCTGGGCTCCGCTCGCGCCGCCGTTTACCCGGATCCGACGCCGGCCGACCAGGATCCGCTCATCTTCGCCGTTATCAGCGCTGCAGGAACCATGCTTCAAGGCCCCATCGCCAATCTGGCCTTGCACATCTTGTTTGACCCAAGGAGACCCACACCGCCGGCAAGACCAAGGATGCCCGAACGAGTGCTGATCGAAACGCCTAAGTACCACTACTTCCATGACGACCGTTGTTCGCCAAGTACACCTTCGGACGCCAAGTTCCTCTTCAAAACGCACGACTACTCGGCGTTGTGTCAAGTACCCCGATGGCCGGAGCCCTCGGATCTGTCAAGTTCGTCTACAAACCGAGAACAACTACCGTCTCCGAAGAACCGTGTAACGGAACCATCAAGTTCGACTATGACTCGTGTACGACTACGCGGGATTCCTCAGACGCCAAGTTCAATGATGCATCAAGTTCCTCGCCGTGACCCCGAACATCTATGGAAACTCGCGCAACGATAAACATGTACCACTACCGTCGCCGAGATCGCAAGAACCTCTACCGTCGACCCTAGAGCATGCGAGAACGACTACTTCCACTACGAACGTCCTGAAAACGTCTACTTCCCCTACACCACATCAAACTCGAACCGCTCCGATAACGCACGCTTCGAAGGTATAACCCCGAGACGACCGCCCATGAACGAATGCATGTGTGATGTATGAGATGCTCGTGCTTGCTCCGTGCTTGAATTGTCGGTGCATGTTGCCCCTCTTTTGCCTTGTCACCGTCGTCGACCCGTGGGAACCCGGTAACCGGGATCACCCCACCATCTTTTGCATGCTCCCGCCACACTTTCTTTTGAACCAACGTCTCAATGAGTTGTCGGAACCGGAACGTTGCCGTGGCACTGTTTCGTTATCGTCGATGTGGCACCCCTTTTGTTTCCGCCACGATGACAAATGCTTCTTTATGCTCTTATCAATATTTTCATAAAAACTTGCATAAAACTTGCACATGTCATCCGCATCATGATAACAACTTCAAGAATGGTTAAAATTATTGTTTGCTTTAAATTGCTAAATACACATGAGGATTTACCGGAATTGTTGTTTGATGTTTCTGGCCTCATTTAAAATGCCTAACTGTGTATTCTACTCATGTTTCACCTCTTGCCATGTTTAACAACCTTTAATATTGTTGAGTACCTAACCGGGAGTGAACTAAATAATTGTTGTGGTGTTTCGTCAATATGCAACTCGTTGCATATTGAGCTCCACTTAACTTGTAGTTTTGCTTGTGCATATTGCCATGCCATGCCTCATTGAACCGGACATGCATCATACTTGGTTGTGCATCATGCCATGTTGATGTGATGGTTGTTTATTATGGTGTTTGCTTCTTTCCGGGTTGCTTCCCTCATTAGCTTCGGTTCCGTTCCGGAGTTGTGAGGATCCGTTCGACTACGTCCGTTTGTCTTCTTCATGGACTCGTTCTTCTTCCTTGCGGGATCTCAGGCAAGATGACCATACCCTCGAAATCACTTCTATCTTTGCTTGCTAGTTGCTCGATCTATTGCTATGCCGCGATACCTACCACTTGCTATATCATGCCTCCCATGTTGCCATGTCAAGCCTCTAGCCCACCTTTCCTAGCAAACCGTTGTTTGGCTATGTTACCGCTTTGCTCAGCCCCTCTTATAGCATTGTTAGTTGCAGGTGAAGATGAAGTTTGTTCCTTGTTGGAACATGGATATTGTTTGTATATCATTATTATATCTTATTTACTTTAATGCACCTATATACTTGGTAAAGGGTGGAAGGCTCGGCCTTATGCCTGGTGTTTTGTTCCACTCTTGCCGCCCTAGTTTCCTTCATACCGGTGTTATGTTCCTTGATTTGTCATTCCATACGCGGTTGGGTTATAATGGGAACCCCTTGACAGTTCGCCTTGAATAAAACTCATCCAGCAAGGCCCAACCTTGGTTTTACCATTTGCCACCTAAGCCTTTTTCCCCTGGGTTCTGCAGACTCAAGGGTCATCTTTATTTTAACCCTCGGGCCAGTGCTCCTCTGAGTGTTGGTCCAACTTGTCAGCCGCCGGTGGCGACCAGGGGCAACTCTGGGTTGGCCTACCGGAAGTTTGGACAATCTGGTGTGCCCTAAGAACGAGATATGTGCAGCTCCTATCAGGATTTGTCGGCACATCCGGGTGGCTTTGCTGGTCTTGTTTTAGCATTGTCGAAATATCTTGTAACCGGGATTCCGAGTCTGGTCGGGTCATCCTGGGAGAAGGAATATCCTTCGCTGACCGTGAGAGCTTGTGATGGGCTAAGTTGGGACACCCTTGCGGGGTTTTGAACTTTCAAAAGTCGTTCCCGCGGTTATGGGCAGATGTGAATTTGTTAATGTCCGGTTGTAGAGAACTTGACACTTAACTTAATTAAAATGCATCAACCGCGTGTGTAGCCGTGATGGTCTCTTCTCGGCGGAGCCCGGGAAGTGAACACGGTTCTTGTGTTATGTTTGACGTAAGTAGTTTCAGGATCACTTCTCGATCACTTCTAGTTCACGACCGTTGCATTGCTTCTCTTCTCGCTCTTATTTGTGTATGTTAGCCACCATATATGCTAGTGCTTGCTGCTGCTCCACCTCATTACCCCTTTCCTACCCATAAGCTTAAATAGTCTTGATCTCGCGGGTGTGAGATTGCTGAGTCCTCATGGCTCACAGATACTTCAAACAGTTGCAGGTGCCAATGATAACCGTGCAGGTGACGCAACCGAGCTCAAGGAGGAGCTCGATGAAGATCGTGTTCGTTGTGTTGTTTCGTTTCTAGTCGATCAATGGAGGAGCCCAGTTGGGGCGATCGGGGATCCATTGCATTAGGGGTGGTCTTTTTTTTATTTGGTTCTGTAGTCGGACCTTGATTGTATCTGGTTGATGTAATGCTATATTTATGTATTGTGTGAAGTGGCGATTGTAAGCCAAGTCTTTATCTCTTTCTTATTCAGTACACGGGATGTGTAAAGATTACCCCTCTTGCGACATGCCTACTATGCGGTTATGCCTCTAAGTCGTGCTCCAACACGTGGGAGATATAGCCGCATCGTGGGTGTTACAAGTTGGTAATCAGAGCCTTCCCCGACTTAGGAGCCTCCTGCTTGATTGAATCGCTGGCGTTGTTGAGTCTAGAAAAATGTTTTGAGTCTTATAGGATTATATATATCGGAGAGTAGGATTCTTTTTACTCCTTAGTCCCTTCGTCGCTCTAGTGAGGCCTCCTGACGTAGAGTTTTGACTCTTCTCTTCTCAAATTTCATGATTTTTTAGGATCACGCGGGTATCTTGGAATCGTTCCGATGGTTTTGTGACAAGAACATTATTCTTGGTGCCTCCTGACATTCAGGTGTTGTGGTAGTGTCCCGGGGAGTTGAGCTCCGAGGTGTTGTCGTCACAATTTTATCGTTGCAGTTCTGGAATACCTGAGTTCGCCGACATCGAAAATCTTCTTTATGCAGTTGTTGGTGAGATAACCTCGACGCCACCCAATACTGGGGCGGGAGTTCGGGAGTACTGCCGTAACTCGTATAATAGATGCTTTTCGAAGGTTGAGGTAAATGATTTCCGAAGGTTTCTTGGTTATGTGTTGAAGGATGGATACAGCTGGATGTAGGATTTGCTAGTTTTGGGTGAGATATTATGCTTCCCCTGTATCCCCAACACCCGATTGCATAACCAGAAAGTTTCGGGAATTTATAAGTGGGAATTCAAGTATCACGTAGGAATTCTTTCCAATAGACACATGATACGATATGGGATCTATCATATGTTTGTTTCCGGCTTATTTTGCAAGCCAATCCTTTGTTTTTTTGTTTTTTTGTGGTATTCGAGTTGCTTCAATGTCAAGTGTTGATTCCATGCCTTTCCTAAATGGTGTTCTCATACTTCTATGTAAATACCAATCCTTCTTGATCATCGAGGTTGTCATGTCAATCCTTTCCAACCGGTGTGCTCCTCTTCAGGTGGATCCAATCTTTTCAACATTCGCAAGATCAACTATAAGTATTCTCAACGGTGTTTGTTTCATTCATCCCAAGTTGTCTTTGTTTTTCCCGCCCTCCCACCTTTTTTTCTTCAAGGATTCAGATTTCTTAATGAAGTATCCATCTTATTGATGGGAAGTATCTCCATTCTTTTTCGTCAATGTTTTTATCCGGTGATTCTCAGGAAGATAATAACGGAGCTTCAAGTCCATCATTCTTCATTATTTTTCTTCTCCGGTGGATTCAATTCAAGTTTTGTTGATCATATATTTTCCTCATTTCAAATGCTTTTCCATGCCGTTGCACCTCTTAATTTCTCACCTCTCGCTATTCATTTGTTTCGGAGTGCTGTAGATATCTCAAAGATTCGTTTTTCCACTCTGCATCCGTTCAACCTATTATGATGGTGTTATCTCATTCAAGCCATTTAATTCAACCAGCGCAATATATCTTTTAAATCGTTCAATGGTGTTTATTTTGAGTTGGCCCTAACCCACAGGTCTTTTCCCAGGATCTTACTTGACTCTTCTAATTTTACCGGAGCTATTCTCAAATCTTTCAAAGTTTGATGTAAGAATGTTTTGCCATCAGTCAAATGTCTTTCACCAAGATCTTTCTAATTCTTTTCATCGTTGGTTCAACCTTTCTAATTTTCATTTCGGAGTGCCTCAACAATTCATGGTGGTGTATATCATCATCATTCAAAACATTTGAAGACAGAAGAGTTTTTCCTCCAAATCTTATATGTTCTCTCAAAGACGCGAAGTTCAAGCTTCATGCCATCCTCTCATAATTGTTTTTGATTGTGAGAATTCTTTTCACCTATCCGGAGCAATTCAAGATTCTTTTCAATTTGATTCTCCGAAGGCCACCATTTCGGGTTTATTCATCCTCAGCTTTCAGCTGTTGTTCTTCAAATCTTACCGGTGCATCATTCAAATATCCTCTAATCAGTTCATGATCTCTTCGTTCTCATGTATCTAAATCCCAGCAAGTATCTTCATTCATTTTGCAATTCTTCGCGGTGAATTTGTGCTTTTGCTATTTTCATGTTCAATTCTTACGGTGGTTCTTCCAAGATTCTTCTTCCTTCGTTTATCATATCAATGCATTCATGCTTTCCAAATTCTATCGGTGGATCGTTGAAGACCTTCTCAAGTTGCGCTATATCTATCTTCATCCTTGCTATGAGAATAAGTAGTGTGCCAAATCCGTTGATCGTCATCAATTTAATTGGTGAAGGATATGCATAACATAATTCTTATTCTTGTTTCATCCAAGTGATCTAATTCCTTATTCCGGAGGTTCATCAAAATTCTTGATTTCAGTTCTTCTTCTTTCTTTCCAGAGTTCCAAGTTTTTCTCGGTTATATCATTTCAAAGCTTCTTCTAATCAATGCAAGGCTTCTCCCGGAGTTCTTTTCAACTTTCCCTTTCGTTTGATTATTCTTTGATTACCGGAGTTCTTCATGGAGGTTCTACATGATGGTTCATCAAGGATTTAATTCCTTCTCGAAGTGTTCATTGAGATTCTTTTCAGAGGAGCTCAAGTTTTCTTCATCTTGCAAATCCGGAGTGCAATTGTTCTCCCTTATCTTTTGAGGTGGTAATATATCATTCTTCTTTCACAAGAATGAGGTATTTAAACCCATCACTTTCTTCCATGGAGTTATCTTGGTATAAATTTCACCTAAAGCCTTCCATTGGGAATGTTGCTCTTTGTGGTGATTATCTATGATCCAAGTTTTATCCTTATCACCTTGGTGCAAGAAGACTTCTATCTTTTTCTAGCTCCCAATCAAATCTTTTCCGTGAGTGGCAAGTTGTCACCTCATAATTTTGAGATGTTTTCCATAAGCCCACTACAAGCTTACTCTTTTCGTTGTTGTTTTTTTTCCAACAACTCCGTTTGACACTTCTCCTAAAGATGATTTTCAAGCTCATTTGAGGTAGAAGGTGTTGTTTTCTCCTCTGTTCATTCCATTCCATTATCTCATTTCTTCCGGAGGCTTTGTGATGTTGATCTTTTCAATCATCATCTCGAATGGTGAGGATTGTGTTCGTTTCGTGCCTATCCATTCAACCGGACTAACGAGTTCTTCATTCAAGTTCTCTTATCTTATCAAGTTTTGCCTCCATTCTCAATCGGAGTGCTGCCCAAATTGTATCAATCTTATTGCTTCTCGATCTAGTTTGAACCGGAGTGTTTTCAATATTTATTTTATCACTAAACCTCTTGGTTCTCGTCGTATCCCATGTTCCTCTTTTCTAACAGAGTGCTTTCAACTTCGTTCATCTTCGTTGTATTCTTTCTTTAATTTTGCTCAACCTGGAAAGGTTCTTTGGTTTCACTCATTTGTCAAAGAAGCAACTTAGTTTTACCTCTTATCTTTCTCTTCCGTTTTCTCTTCGGTGCCATCCTAGATCTCGGGACGAGATCCTCTCATAGTGGTGGAGTGTTGTAACGCCCCAAGACCGGAGTTTCAGACGCCTTCCATGTTTTTTCGAGTTTCGTCGTGTGAGTTGTTGGTTTGTTGCATTCATCTTTGCATTTGTGCATTGCATCATGTCATCATGCCATCATGTCATTTTTTTAACTCAACTAAATAAATGGGATGGATCTTCGATCCATTTAAATCAAGGGAAGGGTGACTTCTGTGTATAACATATCCTCCCGATATTAGGGAGCTATAGTAAATATTTCTTTAATTTGGAATTCACCTTAACACACTTGCATATTAAATCCCTTGGCCTTTTCTTCTTCAAGTGTTCACTCTCTAATCTTGCCATTTATTCTTTCATCATTTTCCGGAGCTCTACCAATATTCTCAACATTTTTTGGATACTCCTAAAACCTCGTCCTAGTTCAAACCCATTTGAATTAAATTCAAATGAGCTTGAATTTACATCTTTCAATCTTGGTCTTTTCTATTTTCTCGGGATGAGCACATTTTTACGAGTCCGTGAAAATTGTCCCCGTGCCCAAATTCCTTCTCCAACCTTTTATTTCTCTTATTTCTTTCTTTGCTATTTGCTGTTTTTGGCAAATAAAAAGAAATTAGAGAGAAAGGGGAGAAAGAGCTTAGCCCAGCGGGCCAATTAGGTCCAGTGGCCGGCCCATCCTACCCCCGCAGCCTTTTGGCCAAGGCCCAGCCGGCCCCTGCCTACCTAACCCTAGCACTCCCGCATCGCTACCCCCTCGCTCCCTTCCCTCGTTCCCTCTCGCGCCAATAGGGACAGCGCGCCCGCTCTCGATCCCCCTCCTCTTTTCCCAATCGATCCCCTCATATCTCCCTCTCGACCAGGCCCCGCCACCAGGAACAACTGCTCCGCCCCCTGCTCCCTGTCATCCTCGCCGTAAGACTGCTCCACCGCCTGCTCGCCCTGGCCTCCTGCCACGGAGCTGTCGCTGCCGGCGTCCACCTCCTTGCCCATGCCTCCCCGTCGCTCTTCCTTCACGTGAACGCCTGCAGGAGCGCCAATGCCACCAGGCCGCCGTCCCGCGCTCAAGCTCCTCCGCCCCTGGGCTCCGCTCGCATCGCCGTTTACCCGGATCCAACGCCGGCCGACCAGGATCCACTCATCTTTGCCGTTACTGGTGCTGCAGGAACCATGCTTCAAGTCCCCATCGCCAATCTGGCCTTGCACATCTTGTTTGACCCAAGGAGACCCATACCGCCTGCAAGACCAAGGATGCCCGACGAGTGCTGAACGAAACGCCTAAGTACCACTACTTCCACGACGACCGTTGTTCGCCAAGTACACCTTCGGACGCCAAGTTCCTCTTCAAAACATACGACTACTCGGCGTTGCGTCAAGTACCCTGATGGCCGGAGCCCTCGGATCCGTCAAGTTCGTCTATGAACCGAGAACAACTACCGTCTCCGAAGAACCGTGTAACGGAACCGTCAAGTTCGACTATGACTCGTGTACGACTGCGCGGGATTCCTCGGACGCCAAGTTCAACGGTGCATCAAGTTCCTCGCCGTGACCCCAAACATCTACGGAAACTCGCGCAACGATAAACATGTACCACTATCGTCGCCGAGATCGTGAGAACCTCTACCATCGACCCTAGAGCATGAGAGAATGACAGATTCCACTACGAACGTCCCGAAAATGTCTACTTCCCCTACACCACATCGAACTCGAACCGCTCCGATAACGCACGCTTCGAAGGTATAACCCCGAGACGACCGCCCGTGAACGAATGCATGTGTGATGTATGAGATGCTCGTGCTTGCTCCGTGCTCGAATTATCGGTGCATGTTGCCCCTCTTTTGCCTTGTCACCGTCGTCGACCCGTGGGAACCCGGTAACCGGGATCACCCCACCATCTTTTGCACGCTCCCGCCACACTTTCTTTTGAACCGACGTCTCAATGAGTTGTCGGAACCGGAACGTTGCCGTGGCACTGTTTCGTTATCGTCGCCGTGGCACCCCTTTTGTTTCCGCCACGATGACAAATGCTTCTTTATGCTCTTATCAATATTTTCATAAAAACTTGCATAAAACTTGCACATGTAATCCGCATCATGATAACAACTTCAAGAATGGTTAAAATTGTTGTTTGCTTTAAATTGCTAAATACACATGAGGATTTACCGGAATTGTTGTTTGATGTTTCCGGCCTCATTTAAAATGCCTAACTGTGTATTCTACTCATGTTTCACCTCTTGCCATGTTTAACAACCTTTAATATTGTTCAGTACCTAACCGGGAGTGAACTAAATAATTGTTGTGGTGTTTCGTCAATATGCAACTCGTTGCATATTGAGCTCCACTTAACTTGTAGTTTTGCTTGTGCATATTGCCATGCCATGCCTCATTAAACCGGACATGCATCATACTTGGTTGTGCATCATGCCATGTTGATGTGATGGTTGTTTATTATGTTGTTTGCTTCTTTCCAGGTTGCTTCCCTCGTTAGCTTCGGTTCCGTTCTGGAGTTGTGAGGATTCGTTCGACTATGTCCGTTTGTCTTCTTCATGGACTCGTTCTTCTTCCTTGCGGGATCTCAGGCAAGATGACCATACCCTCGAAATCACTTCTATCTTTCCTTGCTAGTTGCCCTATCTATTGCTATGTCACGATACCTACCACTTGCTATATCATGCCTCCCATGTTGCCATGTCAAGCCTCTAACCCACCTTTCCTAGCAAACCGTTGTTTGGCTATGTTACCGCTTTGCTCAGCCCCTCTTATAGCATTGTTAGTTGCAGGTGAAGATGAAGTTTGTTCCTTGTTGGAACATGGATATTGTTGGGATATCATTATTATATCTTATTTACTTTAATGCACCTATCTACTTGGTAAAGGGTGGAAAGCTCAGCCTTATGCCTGGTGTTTTGTTCCACTCTTGCCGCCCTAGTTTCCGTCATACCGGTGCTATGTTCCTTGATTTTGCATTCCTTACGCGGTTGGGTCATAATGGGAACCCCTTGATAGTTCGCCTTGAATAAAACTCATCCAGCAAGGCCCAACCTTGGTTTTACCATTTGCCACCTAAGCCTTTTTCCCTTGGGTTCTGCAGACTCAAGGGTCATCTTTATTTTAACCCCCGGGCCAGTGCTCCTCTGAGTGTTGGTCCAACTTGTCAGCCGCCGGTGGCGACCAGGGGCAACTCTGGGTTGGCCTACCGGAAGTTTGGACAATCTGGTGTGCCCTGAGAACGAGATATGTGCAGCTCCTATCAGGATTTGTCGGCACATCTGGGTGGCTTTGCTGGTCTTGTTTTACCATTGTCGAAATGTCTTGTAATCGGGATTCCGAGTCTGATCAGGTCGTCCTGGGAGAAGGAATATCCTTCATTGATCGTGCGAGCTTGTGATGGGCTAAGTTGGGACACCCTGCAGGGTTTTGAACTTTCTAAAGCCGTGCCCGCGGTTATGGGCAGATGAGAATTTGTTAATGTCCGGTTGTAGAGAACTTGACACTTAACTTAATTAAAATGCATCAACCGCGTGTGTAGCCGTGATGGTCTCTTCTCGGCAGAGCCCGGGAAGTGAACATGGTTCTTGTGTTATGTTTGACGTAAGTAGTTTCAGTATCACTTCTCCATCACTTCTAGTTCACGACCGTTGCATTGCTTCTCTTCTTGCTCTTATTTGCGTATGTTAGCCACCATATATGCTAGTGCTTGCTGCAGCTCCACCTCATTACCCATTTCCTACCCATAAGCTTAAATACTCTTGATCTTGCGGGTGTGAGATTGATGAGTCCTCGTGGCTCACAGATACTTCAAACAGTTTGCAGGTGCCGATGATAACCGTGCAGGTGACGCAACCGAGCTCAAGGAGGAGCTCGATGAAGATCATGTTCGTTCTGTTGTTTCGTTTCCAGTCGATCAGTAGAGGAGCCCAGTTGGGGCAATCGGGTAACCATTGCATTAGGGGTGGTATTTTTTTATTTGGTTCCGTAGTCGGACCTTGATTGTTTCTGGTTGATGTAATGCTATATTTATGTATTGTGTGAAGTGGCGATTGTAAGCCAAGTCTTTATCTCTTTCTTATTTAGTACACGGGATGTGTAAAGATTACCCCTCTTGCGACATGCCTACTATGCGGCTATGCCTCTAAGTCATGCTCCGACACGTGGGAGATATAGCCGCATCGTGGGTGTTACAGTTTATCTATTCGAATAGCCGTGTACCTCGGTAAAAGGATGACCCGGAGTTGTACCCGAACTTATGACAACTAGAACCGGATACTTAATAAAACACACCCTTCCAAGTGCTAGATACAACCCGGTGATCGCTCTCTCACAGGGAGACTAGGAGAGGATCGCCGGGTAGGTTTATGCTATGCGATGATACTTGGTTAACTTACCATCTACTCTCTTCTACTGCTTTAAGATGGAGGCTGCCAGAAGCGTAGTCTTCGATAGGACTAGCTATCCCCCTCTTATTCTAGCATTCTGCAGTTCAATCCACATATACTACCCCTTTCATTGATACCAATGTATATGTAGTGTAGTTCCTTGCTTGCGAGTACTTTGGATGAGTACTCACGGTTGCTTTGCTCCCCCCTTTTCCCCCTTTCTATACCTGATTGTTGCGACCAGATGTTGCAGCCCAGTAGCCAGACACCACCGATGATGGCTCCTACTACACTGGAGGTGCCTACTACTACGTGCAAACCACCGACGACGACCAGGAGTAGTTTAGGAGGATCCCAGGCAGGAGGCCTGTGCCTCTTTCGATTTGTATCCTAGTTTGTGCTAGCCATCTTATAACAACTTGTTTAACTTATGTCTGTACTCAGATATTGTTGCTTCCGCTGACTCTTGTGCCTTCGAGCATTTGTATTCGAGCCTTCGAGGCCCATGGCTTGTAATATAAAGCTTGTATTATTTTAATTTGTGTCTGGAGTTGTGTTGTGATATCTCCCTGTGAGTCCCTGATCTTGATCGTACACATTTGCGTGTATGATTAGTGTACGGTCAAATCAGGGGCGTCACAAGTTGGTATCAGAGCCGACTGCTTGTAGGAATCCCCCTTCCACACACCTTGGCCGAAGTCGAGTCTAGTCACTACAAAACTTTTACTAACATGGTTGTGTGTCCTATGGGCCCACGTCGCCATTGGGTGGTATTAGGATCTTTTATTCCTCGACCTATGCTCTGGGACTCTGATCTCTCTTCTATTCAGGTTAAATAAATTTTGCTAACTCTAACATTAGGATCTCGTGATCACTTTCACCTGGAGAGCACCTTATTACCGATGATCGTCTGCTGCACCAGAAGATTCTGAGGATACTCTATGATGTTCTCTCAAGACTTTGTGCCTTCGCTTTTGCAATTCCCATCCATCGATAAACCTCTATGGATAACCACGTACACTTGCCATTCATACAATCGTTCCCCGTTGATCTTGTTATTAAAGATACCTCGAAATCCTCTCTATTGTTCCGAGAATACGTTGTGCCTACTGACTTGCAGTTCTTTGCCACATGAATACCCCTATGGATAATTCCTCACACTTACCGAGTATACGCTCATCCCGGTTGATTCAAGTATTTCACAAAAGTCTTCGAAATACCATTCGATCTTCCGAAATTCTCAACCACCTATTGCTCTTGAAATTATTGCTTGAATTATGTTTAATCCCGTAAGTATGGTAATCTTATTGGCATCCTTTGTCATTATCATTTTGAGTCCGTTAATTCAATATGTTGCGAATGCTTGCAATCCTCAATCAGATGCTAGAATTCATCCTCCCGGCTCAGACGTCATTTTAAACATGAGCTGGATCTCGACCAATCAAATTGCCATCGATTGTACCCCTAAGGCTATTCAACTTATCCATCCCTAATCAGAGCATTGCTTCTGATCCCTTGTCTTGGAATTCATAATTCCTTTGCATTTGAGCTTTGAGTTAGTCAGTTGTTTCTATAATCTGATCTCCTTGCATTCTTTCTTCCTTTGGTTGAGTATCGATGCTCACATCAGATCCCTTCTGGACCACCAGACCCTTTGTGAGCCCTTCCTTGGATAAATAATGCCTTTGGTAAATTGTATCCTCTACTTTGGTCAACCATGCTCTACTTTTGAGCTTATGTTATTTAATCCTGAAGTTCGTGGTATATGTTCCTAAGAGGTCCGATGGGTTGGACCTATGTATTCCTTAATCTGTGTGAACTCGAAAGTTCACCAAGGTTCATACTCCTCTGGTAATTCACTAGGTAGATCTTCACGCTCAAATCATTTTTAGTAGAGCAGTAAATGAAAGGTTATGCATTGAAGAAGTGGGAGTCGACCTTGGACTTTGTGTTCATGCCCATGGACATGATGTAGATCTTATCATGGAAGCTACTCTTAAATTAATTATTCCCTTGGTATAAGTTCATCTTATATTTGGGATATGGTCTTTTGCAATCGTGGATCCGGCCATATTGATATTATTTGATTCCTTTTCTCGGACAAGTTGAAGTACTTGTCTTCTGCAGATCATTACACCTATCCAACCTCTATTCTGCTCTACCTTCGAGTATACCCTCTGGTATCTCGAGAATATCACAAAACTACATAACTTCTTATGAGTTCTTCGTTAACTATTATTCTCATCGATTCCAATTTCCCCTCGGGTTCTGACTTATTAGTCACTCAAGAACACCGAAAAGTGGATCGATTCCACACTCTGATTATTTTTTGTTGCTTATGAGTTAATAATCATTTAAGTCAGTCCTAGCCTGATCGGCTATATCATTAGCGTGCTAAATTTTAACTATGCTACCTGGTCCTTCTTCCCGGAGCACAATTTTCGACGATGAACTAAGCTTATGTCGATCTTCCTCATCATATCATTTCGCTTTGAATAGCAAGCTTGGTTTGGAGTTTTGTGTCGTACCCTTGGTTCCATTAACCTTCCGCTTCATCATTCCTTTGACTTGATCTCATCGTCGATCTATTACATCTTCATGGAGCCTCTTGACAAAAAAATTCTTGATCATCATCAACATTTTGACTCCTTCCAGGATATCTATTGAATTCATGACAAGAAATAGCATCCTTGCCCTCGATGATTTGTGTTATCATGCGCCACTTTATTGCCTTCTCTCCAACACAAACTTGTTCGTGTTTTTGTGTTATACCTTGAGTTCCTTGCTATCCAGCATTTGTTCTTCTTTACCTTGGAATATTACCACCTTTTATGTCAAGACCATTGTGGGGATTTCACCACCTCTTGAGAATTCTTGATACAAGTGATACTTCTCACCATCACCATTCCTTCTTGGTCCCCGTGTTGTTTATAACCGGAATGCCGACAAATGAACTATGATGTGTGAATTCAAAACTTCTAGCAACCTATTGCTTGTAAGTTACGAATGATAGTTTCTTTCTTCATGTGATCGGTTATTGACTCATCATCCTAACATTGATCATGCTACCTAAACCCATGTTTTGGGTGCACCTGTCAACCAATGATTAATTGTGTATGTTTTCCTCAAGCATACCTCATTATATCATTCGATCGGACAAACGATTATATCCTTGTTCACATAATTGTGGAAATCCATCTTTTTGGAATTCTCGATGAATGGTCGCTGAGTCCATCATCCACATTCTCATCTTCTCCTTGATTTAATGATGAACTCTTTTTCAGAACTCACTTCCATAGTTCAATTCCCGAGAGTCTTACAATGTCATCTTGACAATTTGTGTTGCACCTTTCTTCTGAGGCATCCTGAGTCTGAGTTATCTTAACACCACTCAGATTTGAATCTCGGTCAGATATGATGGTTGGAACATATTTCCAAGAGTTATCACATTAGTCTTGATGTGACCCGGTAAGGTGATGTCGTTCCTAGCACACCTGGCTCGATGCCCCGTTGTTATAGATTCCTTTTCAGCAAGGTTATCCATTCTTCCATGAGCAAATTGTAAGACTTATTCTACAAGTTATTCCCGATGGATCCTTTGTGTTTCCAAAGTCTGATCTTCACCTATTGACCATGTCAATGCTATCTCCAAGCATGTCTATGGTATTCCGATTTTCAACAAGAACATTTGAAGCCAATGCTAAATGTTTCCTACTCAATTATCCAAACACCGTTGTATGGGTAATGTCATGAAATTTCTATCCCCTACCTAAAGAGTTTTCTACATTATATCTTGTCATGGATATCATGCTCTACTTGTCCTTGGGAAGGATATACCCTTGAAATATGTGCTTAAACACATTTTCCTTTCAGTTGTTCTGTTTAATCTGATGATCACATTTTTCCTTTCCATTGTTTTATTTAACCTTTCTTGTGATCTATATGATCTAACTAGTAGTATTCTTCTGCTTATGTAAACACCTTGGTGTACAACCGTGTCAATAAGACCATGTTGCTTTTGTTGATAGCATTCCGGTAACCATCGATGGATGAGAACTTTGCCTATTGGTCTGCCTCGTTCAACGAGCAGGAAAATGGTTCTCTTCGTCCCTCGCCCTTGGTACCAATGCTTGTTGCCGACATAATTGATAGGCTACCCTCTGGCATGCCTTGCTATCATGACCATGCAAAGATGTCACTGCTCCTTCTACTTTTAAACCACATGGTGGGCCCATAACCCACAGTTCCACAGGATCGAAACCCGACCCTCCTGTACAGCCCCCCTTGTTCCCAAAGTTATTCCTCTCGACCTCATATGTAATTCACGAGCCACCTTCCAAGAGATAATCAATTCTGGTATCAGACACAATACTTATTCTCGCTGCTCTGAACCCATTTTACGTCATGTTTTTAGGCATTGAACGACTGCCTGCCTGCTCGAAACTTCTCATGATACCTTCTTACTTTGCTCTCGATATCTTCTAAAGTTAAAATTCAAGAGTTACTTTCTGCCACCTTCCCCGCTGATATCTACCAGATAGTCAACCTTGAAGAGGCCCGTTCTCCCGGAATACCCCCCTTATTCTTTCGTAAGTACAACGGAGTTCTCGCAGAAAGGAAGATGACTTCATCATGATGGCCTGAAGCAAAGTAATGTAGACATCAATGCCATTGGTCAACCACTTCATTAAGGGCAATCAGGACCGAGAAGACTCGTTAGAATTTCGTAACCAGACCCCCCCTCTCTTACTCCCCCTCTTAAATCTCGGGACGAGATTTCTTGTAGTGGAGGAGATTTGTAACACCCCCAGTGTCATGCTACAGTGACCTCACACTAATGGTGCCATGTCATCAAGTTTAACCATGCCAAATTGCAACTTAATAAAAATCAAAGCCAATTTCAATTTAAAATTAAGTCAAATAAATTATTTCTTCAAATAGTAAAAGAAAAATGTCCACAGTGTTCTATAAATTCCCCTGATCATAGTCATGTTGAAACCAACATTATTTGACCTAACAATTAATCCCTAGAAATTTATAAAGTGGTCCAACAACAAATAAAGTAGCCTTTTCAAAATAAGAAAATATTTATTTAAGCCCAACTGACCTCAAACTTTTTGGACAACTCCTGAGTATTGACTTGTATTTGTGTGCTAAATTTTGTAACTAAATAAATTCATTTGATAGCAAAAGAAAATAGAATGCAGAATACAAAAAAAGAAGAAAATAAAAAGGAAAGAAAGAAACTACTGGTGGACTGGGACATAGTGCACAGTGCACAGCCGGCCCAGCCCAACTGCGCCTCTCCTTCCTCCTGTTCACAGGAGACCGTGGCACTCATCCGGCCGCCATGGTCGCAGATGGCCATGCGCCGTCCATCGCGCGGCTCCCCTACGTGAATAAGAACATCCCCAATAGCCTCCCTCTCCCTCTGGAACCCTAGACCCCCATTTGCCCTCCCTCTCGCTCGCCCCCATCGTCTTCATCGAAGCTACCATAGTTGTCACCATGGACGACCTCCTCCACGTGGCCACCGAGCTCCTCGTCGCCTGATATCGCGTCTGTGAGCTTCGACGTCGTCGTCCACGTCGTCCATGCCTACTGGATTGGACTGGGACTCCGCATCAACAACGCTAGCATCGATCCCCGCCATCGGCCGTCGCCTCTGTTCGTCGTCGGTTGCCGCTGGTCGGGGCTGCCTCCGACCTCCCAACCTCGGCCACAAGCACCCCATGTGAGCCCCTATACCGATTCCCCCTTTTGCCTCTTCGATTTGATGTCGTAGAATGTTGTCGCCGTCGGTTCCGAAGCTCCGCGCGCTCGCACACCCTTTTTCCGCACCGCAAGCCGCCGGCCATGCCCGCCTACGCGTGCTACGCTCCCTGACGCTCACGCTCGTCATGGCCCCGCTGCTCATCATGCGCCGCTCACCCCCTCTGCTGCCCGTACCCCCTGGCCGCCACTGGCCCGTGCCGACGCGTGCCATCGCCCCCGCCCACTCCGCCTTCAGCCGCCTGCGCCCGCCTCGCCCGATGCTCACCCTCGCCGCCGCCTGCTGCTTCTGCATCTCATCGATGCCTGCTGCTCTCGCTCGTCAATGTTGCGCCGCTACCGCCTAGCCCCCGCACTGTCCACGCCCTGCTTGCCTGCCGTCGTGGCCTCGCTCCTGCTCGTCGCCATCGAACCGCCGCTGCACGTCGTCCCCATGCGTCTGCGTCCGTCTTCGGGCGGCAGCGCCCACCTCCGCGGCGCCCCTGCGCCCTGCCGCGCTGGGTGCGCCCTGCCTGCCACGCTAGGCCGTGTTGTACCTCTGTTGAGGGCGTGCTCACGCCCCGCCGTGGCTTCGGCCACTTCCGCCTGGGACGGTCCGATTTCAGTTAAGGCCTAACCCCCCTCTTTAATTTAATCACTAACTCCCCACTAACCCCCTGACTAACGGGCCCCACATCTAACTAAAATTGTTAATTTAGTTCTTATTAAAATGTGACACTTACAGGTGAGCCCCACAAATAGTGTAGTTAACCAGTCAACCCTTTGTCTGGGTCAACTAGGCCCATGGGCCCCCACCAGTCAGCCACTGGCTGTCCACACTTTTGGGTACACGTAGCATTTCCCTATTATTTTATGAAATTAAATTAAATCCAACAAAATTTCAGAAATTAAAACTTTGAAAAATCATACAAAATAAACCGTAACCCGGATGAAAAAGATTTATACATGAAAGTTGCTCAGAATGACGAGACGAATCCGAATACGTAGTCCGTTCGTCCACCACACGTCCCTAGCATATCGAACATGCAACAATCCACCTCCGGTTCACCTGTCTGAAAACGTCAAACATCAGGAATACTTTCCCGGATGTTTTCCCCCTTCGCCAGTAGCACCTAGTACCACGTTAGGCCACCCCTAGCACCGCGTATTGCCATGTTATGCTTTGTGATACTTTGATTGCTCTATTATTTATTGTGTTCCCCTCCGTTACTTCTTTTCGGTAGACCCCGAGACTGCTGCTGATACCCCTGTGATTGACTACATCGACGACGACCCCTCCTTGTCAAAGCAACTAGGCAAGCCCCCCCCCCCCTTGATCACCAGATATCGCCTATTCTTCTCTCTACTGCTTGCATTAGAGTAGTGTAGCATGTTACTAGTTTCGGTTAATCCTATTCTGCTACATAGCCTGTCATTGTTGCTACAATTGTTGACACTTTTACCTGCAATCCTAAATGCTTAATATAGGATGCTAGTTTATCATCAGTGACCTTACACTCTTGTCCGTCCGCCATGCTATACTACTGGGACATGATCACTTCGGAAGGTGATCACGGGTACATATACTATATATTTTTACATACTTATGTTACTGTTCATAGATGGGGGATGAAGGGGCACGTGGTTCCATCCAGGTAGTGATGGGCCTGGGTTCCCGATAGCCCCCTGATGGTTACTTTGTGGCGGAGTGACAGGGCAGGTTGAGACCACCTAGGAGAGAGGTGGGCCTCGCCCTGGTCGGCGTCCGTTGTTACTTCAAAATAACGCGCTTAACGAGATCTTGGTATTTGATCCGAGTCTCGCCAGTGGCCTATATGCACTAACCAACTATGCGGGAATAGTTATGGGCACTCGACGTCGTGGTATCAGCCGAAGCCTTCTTGACGCCAGCGACTGAGCGGCGCGCGCCGGGTTGGACCGCGTAACGCAACTTCCTTTGTAATGGAGGTTGCTAGGTCTGCTCACCGGCCGCATATGCAACGTGCAGGTGTGATATGGGCGATGGGCCTAGACCCCTGCGCACATATGAGTTAGACCGGCGTGCTGACCTCTCTGTTGTGCCTAGGTAGGGTTGCGACGTGTTGATCTTCCGAGGCTAGGCATGACCCAGGAAAGTGTGTCCGGCCAAAGGGGATCGAGCGTGTTGGGAAATGTGGTGCAACTGTTGGTGTCAAAATCGGTGGATCTCGGGTAGGGGGTCCCGAACTGTGCGTCTGAGGCGGATGGTAACAAGAGGCAGGGGACACGATGTTTTACCCAGGTTCGGGCCCTCTTGATGGAGGTAAAACCCTACGTCCTGCTTGATTATTCTTGATAATATGAGTACTACAAGAGTTGATCTACCACGAGATCAGAGAGGCTAAACCCTAGAAGCTAGCCTATGGTATGATTGTATGTTGTCCTACGGACTAAAACCCTCCGGTTTATATAGACATCGGAGGGGGCTAGGGTTACACAGAGTCGGTTACAAGGAAGGAGATCTACATATCCGTATTGCCAAGCTTGCCTTCCACGCCAAGGAGAGTCCCATCCGGACACGGGACAAAGTCTTCAATCTTGTATCTTCGTAGTCCGACAGTCCGGCCAAAGGATATAATCCGGCTATCCGGATACCCCCTAACCCAGGACTCCCTCAGTACCCCCTGAACCAGGCTTCAATGACGATGAGTCCGGCGCGCAGATTGTCTTCGGCATTGCAAGGCGGGTTCCTCCTCTGAATACTTCATAGAAGATTTTGAACACGAGGATCGTGTCCGGCTCTACAAAATAAGTTCCACATACCACCGTAGAGGGAATAATATTTACACAAATCTAATCTGCCGAGATACCCCGTAGTGTGACATCACACCACAGCCAGGTCTTTATTCGAATCGTTTTTCCTAACCTATCTCAGCGTGTTTCACGAGGCGGTTTCCTTGGCACGTCTTGTCGAAGCAAAGATCGTGTCCCCTTATTACGGGATTCCCATTAATACGGACGTGGGTAACTCAACCGTGCCTATTAGTAGGACTCCTAAATCTTAGACAAGTCCCAAACGGCCACGAGGAGGACGCTTGATATTCACCCTCTTTATAAAGGGGGCAAGGCCTTTTCCTCTCAATCTTAACCGAATCCGCCTCTCGCATCGAGTTCCAACACCCAAAGCTCAGGTTTAGGCACCTCGGACCTTCAACTATGTCCGGATCCAACCTTCAAGGTCGGTGGATGCCTTCCTCCATTACGGAGGAAGACATCCAGAAATTGAGAGAGGCTAGATATCTAACCGCCAAAATTTCGCATCGGCTGCCTGCCCGAGGGCAGGTCGTCCCTACTCCCGAACCCAACGAGAGCATCGTGTTCGTCTCCCACTTACTCCGAGGACTAGGCCTCGCTCTGGATCCCTTTGTTAGGGGTCTTATGTTCTATTACGGGCTAGATTTTCACGATCTGGCCCCGGATTCCCTTCTTCACATCTCGACATTTATTGTCGTATGCGAGGCCTTCCTCCGCATTACCCCTCACTTCGGCATGTGGCTCAAGACCTTTGATGTGAAGCCGAAGATGATCGAGGGGCGGCACGCAGCGTGCGGAGGCGCTTCAATAAGCAAAATTGCTGACGCTCCCTGGCCTGAGGGTTACTTCCCAAAGGTGTCCGGATTGTGGCAGCTGGAGTGGTTCTACATCACAGCTCCCCGAAGTGCCAAGTGGGTAGCTGCCCCTGCCTTTCGCTTAGGCCCCCCACCACAACTGATGCCATGGATCAGCAGGGGGCTGAGCTGGGGTCCAGCCAAGGACGTGCCAATACTGCAAAGGCGTATCCGAGATCTCTTCGAGAGAGATATCAGTCTGGTTATGGTAGTGCGACTTATGCTAGTCCGTCAAGTCCAGCCTTGCAAATGCCGACCCCTTCGCATGTGGGAATTCAACCCGGAAGGACCGCGAGCTATCCAACATTTCCTCGGCATGACGCACGAAGAGATGTACAAATTGTTCTTCGGACCACAAATAATGTGTCCGGACATCACTGAGGATGCAGGTCTGAGCTGCAATCGCTCGGATACCCAAGTAAGTAGCCCAGCGTCCGAACACACTGTCTGTTTTATTCATAGCAACATTGCCCTAAAAAAGAAAAACCGCTCTTGGTCCAGGATTGGATAGAGAAGGCAAATTTGATCAGGTGTCCGGCCCCCCTCCCTGAGACCTCACCAAATCCCGTGCTAACCAGGATGCTGGAGATCGCGCCTTATCAAGCGCCCTTGGGAGAAGATAAAGGGGGGAACAAGGAGGTTAGCGCCTCCGCGAAGGAGGTTAGCCGGGGAGGAGGGACTGAACTTCCTCTCCCCAGGGAAGGAAGAGGACCGCCTCCGAGGACCCGGAGACAATGGTCTCCAAACGGGGGAAGAAATCTTCGCCGGAGGGTCCTGCCTCGGGGGCTACCCTAGCCGCACTATGCCCTCAAGGGGATCGTCCCTCCACCGAGTTGTAAGTAAAAGGATACTTAATAATGAAAATATCTCGCTTTACTTCTGAGGAAAACAACCGAAGCATTTATCTTGAAGTTCAGATCTTAGCCCTTCTCAGCAGAGCTCGTCTTCAGGGGATCTTCTTCCAGAGATGATGGAGAGCGAAACGCCTCCCCCTGCCACACCACCTCATGAGGCGGGCGACCCTGAGGTGTCGTCGCGGAGGATTTCTCCTGGTCCGGCAAGGCCAGAAGGTAATCATATGGCCACTCGAAGTCCTCAGTATCCGGCTCTTGAACAGAGCAATCAAAAGAGTCCGACACCATCTGGTGTGCGGTCGGACATACTAAGGGATCTGCTAGAGCAAGCGGCTATCTCAGAAGAGCACCGCACGTTGATGGGTACGGTGATTGAAAGGATTTCGTCCACCGAAAGCGGGTTGCATGAAGCCTTTCTGAGTCTACTGACGGGTTTTGAGGTACGTGAAATGATGTACATTTTTGACAGTACCGCACGGTTTTAGATGTGCCCTGTGTAGATAGTAGCCCCTGAGACTCTTGTTGTCATCGAAAAACGGCGGCAAACAGAGGATCATAGTCCCAGGTAATAACCAGACCGCCTTTATGTGTAGGTGGTTGAAGCTCCGGTGGCTAGCCAGACTGATGGGTTTGCTGAACTAAGGCGGCAGCTGGATGCGGCAGATGCCGACATCGTGCTTGTCAACAGGCGGCTTGACGAGGCACATGGTCAGTGATTTTTCTGGTGATCGTCACATAGTAAGAGCAGCATGATGCTAGTATCTTCAATATGTTGTGCCTGTAGATCGAGCTGCCGCCGTGGAGACCCTTCGGGCGGAATTTGCCCAAGCTAAGGAGCACGCAAGGAGCAGCAATGCGGCCGCTTTAAAGGTGGCCGAGGGTTTAAGGGCCGAACAGGCCTCACATTGCGAGAGCAAAGAAAAAATTGCCAAGATGGCCGTGGAGTTAAAAGATGCTGCTGACTGTTACCAGCTTCTTGAAGAGGAAAACCGGGCGAAGGTGACGGACCAGGAGAAGGCCCGGGTGGCTGCCAAGGAAGCCCGGTCCAAAATTAGAGCGACGAAGGAGGAGCTGAATCAAGCTGTGGATATCGTTTCTGGGAAGCCCTTCTTGTTACGGACTAAGTTTGGAGATCCAAAATATGTTCCTCTAGACCGGCTATGGAGTTCTGCGGACGAGTACATGGATTTGGCTGCAAGTGCTGCTGATGCGGCCGGGTACTTCAAGGATCAGAAGGGTCCTGAAGTGGAGAAGCTGTTCTGGTCACAGTTTCACGCTCCAGTCCGTCCGCTGTTGCTGAATGAGCGATTAACCAGTTGGGCCGAGCTCCATAGATTATCCGGACTTGCCATGAGGTCCATAGTGGATCATCTGTGGCCAGGAGGGCCAAGGCCGAATAGCTACTTTAGCTTGGTGCAACAATTCCTTGGTGTTGTGCCACGCATCGATGCTGTAAAGAGGTCGGCGTGCATAGAGGGCTCGCGGATGGCCCTTGCCCGTGTCAAAACATACTGGGCGGAGATGAATGCCAGCACTGTTGCGGCACAGGGTTCGACCATAGGCCAAGTGGCTGCCAAGCACTACTTTGAAGAAGTTCTTGAAGGCGCTCGTTTGATAGAGGCTCAGTGCTCGAAGAATATTATGTTTAAGTGACATGTATTCCCATTGTAAGAACAATGTTTTATTGAATTTATCAAGGCTGTATTTATACTTTTGCCCGAAAGTGCTATGATGCCTCCTATGCGGCCGTTTATGTATATATGTATATAACCTGAAATATGGCAGTCGTCGGCTTCAGCCCCCACGCATATAATACGGGGGTGTTCGCAGAAGATGCATGTTCACACTTGATCCAACGTCTTGGTCCATTAAGGAGGTGATAGCGCAGCGAACTAGGCAATCGGACTATAATGCTTTAACACTTTCACTTAGCCAGAGGAGTTTGACAGTGGGGCTACTATATAGCCCCTGGTGGCTCCGCGCTCATCCGGATTCAGGGCGCGTACATGCCTGGCCGGGAAACGGCCCTTTGTTAAGGCGGAGGAATCCCGAAGATTCCGCTAGGTCATCGAGTGGTTGACCAGTCTCACGCTATATCATGACAGTCAGTTTTTGGCTTTCTCTACTGAGGTGCTCGTCCGGATGAACCAGGGCACAATCGTAGTAGTTCTCCTAGTGCCGCCTTAGCCGATAGAGCGGAACGTAAGGCAGCAAAACACAGGAGCCGGGTAAACCCAACATTTGACCAAAGACATGATTCGGAGCTGATGCATATACGGCCAAACTCGCGACGCCAAACACTCCTTAGGGTATTCGGTCTTTATGTTGTAAACCGGGTCGAAACAGTGCCCTTTGAATAAGCCCCTGGTGTCCAGGTACGTGCAGTATTCTGACGTGGCCACATGCCAATACGTCAGCATCCTTCTCAATTGTACTGAGAATCCGAGGGATGTGTATCAACAAGAGACAGTAAAAAAGGTTTACGCAGGGTCTTAATCTAAAAAGAATCCTTGGAACGGGTCCCTGCTGCACGTCTGCGCCTGTGTCTCCGTTGTGCCGTATTCTGGACGGGTGTAGCATGATGGTCATCTGAAAAAGAAAGGAACTTAATTGAAAAGTCATCGTGCAAAAGGTAGGTTATACTAAATAAACCATGTACAGTTCAAAATGAGTAAAGTTGAGCCTAATTGTCACTTGTTTGCGCGCGTTGAGCCCCTTGTATTGTAATAGGGGTATAGCCATCAAACCTGTATCAATTACATATAGCTGCGCCGGACTCGTCCAACCGCGTCCATGGTCTTAACGACCTGTCAGATGCTTTAGTTGGTGAGGCTGTTTAGTGTGCGGCTGCCAAGGCAGCCGCACGGTCTTCCGCGCGCAAGGAGCACTCAATATTTCCATTTACTGTAATGATGCCACGTGGACCGGGCATCTTAAGCATGAGAGAAGCGTAATGCGGTATTGCGTTAAAGCGAGTGAAAGCTTCGCGTCCGAGTAGTGCTTGATAATCACTTTGGAATGGAGCGATGTGGAACATTAAATTTTTGCTGCGGAAGTTATCGGGAAAGCCGAATATAACCTCTAGTAGCAGGGAGCCCGTGCAATGGGTCTCTGGACCTGGCGTTACTCCTTTAAAGGTAGTATTGCTGCGGCTAATTTTTGTTGGGTCTATCCCCATTTTGCGGACTGTGTCCTGATATATCAGGTTTAAACTGCTGTCGCCATCCATCAGGACTCGTGTGAAGTGGTATCCGTCAATTATTGGGTCTAATACCAAGGCAGCCCATCCTGCACGCCGGATACTTGCCGAGTAATCCCGATGGTCAAAGGTGATCGGTTGGGACGACCAGTGGCAGAACTCCGCGGTGATAGGCCCTGGGGCATGTGTCTGTAGGAGTGCCGCTTTGTTTCTCCCCTTTGTCACGTGTAACACATTTACTGTTTTGACTTCTGGTGGGAATTTCTTCTGTTCCCCAGTGCTTTGCTTGCGAGGCTCGTCCTCGTCTTCGCTTGGTGTATCCTGCCCCTTATGTTCGACGTTGAGCTTGCCGGACTGCTTGAAGACCCAATATTCTCTATGGGTATGATTTGCACGTTTATCGGGGGTGCTGTGGATCTAACATATTTTATCCAGAATCTTGTTTAGGCTGGACAGTTCGTCTCTGTTGCCTTTGGAGGGCAGCTTTTGTTGACCTGGCCGAGAGCTTCTAAATCCGGCGTTTACCGCCGTGCTCTTCGGGCTGTCTTCTTTATTCCGGCGCTTGTTTTTGCTGCATCGTGGTTTCCCGTTTCCGTCCCTGACTTCGGATGTACTTGGGTCGCAGGTGCTGCATCGGGCTAATGAGCTATCCTCGCCCGCGCAAAAGCGGGTCATGAGGCTTGTTAATGCTGCCATTGTTCTCGGCTTTTCTTAGCCGAGGTGTCTGGCAAGCCATTCGTCTCGAACACTATGCTTAAAAGCTGCTAAGGCTTCGGCGTCCGGGCAGTCGACTATTTGGTTCTTTTTAGTGAGAAACCTGTTCCAAAGCTTTCGGGCTGACTCTCTGGGCTGTTGAGTTATATGACTCAAATAGTCTGCATCCGGTGGTCGGACATAGGTCCCTTGAAAATTTCCCCGAAAAGCGTCTTCAAGCTCTTCCCAGCTTCCAATGGAGTTTTCGGGGAGGCTTTTAAGCTAGTGCCGAGCTGGCCCTTTGAGCTTGAGGGGTAAGTACTTGATGGCGTGGAGATCATCTCCTCGAGCCATATGGATATGGAGGATGTAGTCCTCAATCCAGACCCCAGGGTCTGTCGTTCCGTCGTATGCCTCTATGTTTACGGGTTTGAATCTCTCTGGAAATTCGTGGTCCAGCACCTCATCGGTGAAACATAGGGGGTGTGCGGCACCCCTGTATTTGGGTGTACCGTGGTGTTGGGATGTTTGTTGTGTTGCATTGCATGCTGGAGGGCGCTTGCGTGGCCCGTAGATGGATCTGGTTGCGTCGTCCTTTTGATGCGAGCCCTCACGTGGATCGCGTACTGGCTTATGTGCGGCGTCGTTTGCCGTTCTATGTTGGCCACGAGGTCGTCTATCCGACCGGATGGTCGTTTTGTTTTTTGATTGTGGGGGATCTAAGGCCTCCTCATCGAATTCAGGTAGCAACTTTCGCTTCGGGTAGCTCTTGGTGTGGCGATTACCGCCGTACTTCGCTGCAGTGTTGAGTACTTCACTCCATCTGATTCTGAGTGTGTCTTGTGCAGCCCTGAGCCTTTGCTTCTGCTTTTTCAGACTCCTCGCAGTGGCAACAAGCCTTTGATGGGTATTCTGTTGCTCCGGTGCCTGTCCGGTGTGATGTTATTCAGACTGTTATCTTCGATGGAGTCGGGTTGTTCGGTTTGATTCTCCGTGTTGCCGTGGTCGGACGATGGTTCAATGCCGTGTTTGTCGTCCGCTGGCTCACCTTGCTCTATCGTTGGGTTTATAGGATCGCTGCTTCTGCCGAGGCGGGATTTGGAGCGGCGCTTACGCCACCGCTTTGACTGCTTCTCGAGGGAACAACCCTTCGCTGCGTCCTTCCGTTCTTCATCGTCGTTTTCTTTGGGTGTGTCCACCATGTATACATCATATGATGAAGTGGGCATCCAATGCCCTGTGGGCAGTGGTTCCTGTTTGTCTCCTGCATCGCCCTCCATACCGTCGATGCCTTCGGAGTCGAAGTCGAGCATGTCGGTCAAATCGTCAACAGTGGCTACTAAGTGGGTGGTGGGTGGGCGACGAATTTCTTCGTCATCCGCATCCCAATTCTGCCGTACATAGTTCGGCCAGGGCTCTCCTGACAGAGAGAGAGAGAGATCTTAATGAGTTCAGTATGTCGAAGAAAGGCGAGTGCTGAAAGATATCCGCGGAGGTGAACTCCAAGATCGGCGCCCAGCCGAATTCGATGGGCACGGGCGCAGGTGGTTCGGAGTCCGTGGCCGGGGAAGAATCCGGCAGTTTGGCGTCACGGCTCTCGTGAAGGGTAAGGTCGATACTCAGCTCGATCGCCGATGAGAGTGCGGCCTCCGTGGCGGGGTCTATCCACCCGTCACTGGATGGCGCAATTGGCTCCGATTTGAGGGTCAGAGCGGTCGTCGTTGCGATCTCCCGAACACTGTCCGATGGTGGAGCTAAGTCATGCTCATCGTGACCATGTGGCGCACTCGGCAAGGGCTTGAATCCTTCGAAGATCAAGTCTCCATGGATGTCGACTGTGTAGTTCAAGTTTCCAAATCAGACCTGATAGCCAGGGGCGTAGCTCTCGATCTGCTCCAGGTGGCCAAGCGAGTTGGCCCGTAGTGCGGAGCCACCGAATACAAAGATCTGTCCGGGGAGAAAAAGTCTCACCCTGGACTGCATCGCTATCGATGATCGAAGGAGCCATCAAGCCTAATGATGACGACACAGAGGAACTCTCAATGAAAGCACCAATGTCGGTGTCAAAACCGGCGGATCTCGGGTAGGGGGTCCCGAACTGTGCGTCTGAGGCGGATGGTAACAGGAGGCAGGGGACACGATGTTTTACCCAGGTTCGGGCCCTCTTGATGGAGGTAAAACCCTACGTCCTGCTTGATTATTCTTGATAATATGAGTACTACAAGAGTTGATCTACCACGAGATCAGAGAGGCTAAACCCTAGAAGCTAGCCTATGGTATGATTGTATGTTGTCCTACGGACTAAAACCCTCCGGTTTATATAGACATCGGAGGGGGCTAGGGTTATACAGAGTCGGTTACAAGAAAGGAGATCTACATATCCATATTTCCAAGCTTGCCTTCCACGCCAAGGAGAGTCCCATCCGGACACGGGACGAAGTCTTCAATCTTGTATCTTCATAGTCCGACAGTCCGGCCAAAGGATATAATCCGGCTGTCCGGATACCCCCTAATCCAGGACTCCCTCAGCACCCCTGCAGGGAAGTTTATCTATTTGAATAGTCGCGTCCCTCGGTAAAAGGACAACCCGGAGTTGTACCTCGACCTTATGACAACTAAAACCAGATACCTAATAAAACACACCCTTCCAAGTGCTAGATACAACCCGGTGATCGCTCTCTCACAGGGCGGCGAGGAGAGGATCGCCGGGTAGGTTTATGCTATGCGATGATACTTGGTTAACTTACCATCTACTCTCTTCTATTGCTTCAAGATGGAGGCTACCAAAAGCGTAGTCTTCGATAGGACTAGCTATCCCCCTCTTATTCTAGCATTCTGCAGTTCAGTCCACATATACTACCCCTTTCATTGATACCAATGCATATGTAGTGTAGTTCCTTGCTTGCGAGTACTTTGGATGAGTACTCACGGTTGCCTTGCTCCCCCCTTTCCCCCCTTTCTATACCTGGTTGTTGCGACCAGATGTTACAGCCCAACAGCCAGACGCCACCGACGATGACTCCTACTATATTGGAGGTGCCTACTACTACGTGCAGACCACCGACGACGACCAGGAGTAGTTTAGGAGGATCCCAGGCAGGAGGCATGTGCCTCTTTCGATATATATCCTAGTTTGTGCTAGCCATCTTATGGCAACTTGTTTAACTTATGTCTGTACTCAGATATTGTTGCTTCCGCTGACTCTTGTGCCTTCGAGCATTTGTATTCGAGTCTTCGAGGCCCATGGCTTGTAATATAAAGAATGTATTATTTTAATTTGTGTCTAGAGTTGTGTTGTGATATCTTCCCGTGAGTCCCTGATCTTGATCGTACACATTTGCGTGTATGATTAGTGTACGGTCAAATCGGGGGCATCACAACATTGTCTCAAATCAATGTACAATATCTGCAAGGCCGTGGTAGCAGTGTTTGGCCCTGAGTACCTGAGAGAGCCAAATGACGCAAATACAACCCGGTTGTTGGCGAGCAATGCAGATAAATGCTTTCCGGGAATGCTTGGGAGTATAGATTGTATGCATTGGAAGTGGAAGAACTAACAAGGGGCATGTCAAAGGTTGAACTGTCATACTAGTAGCCATGGCTTCACAAGATATTTAGATATGACACTCTTTCTTCGGCATGGCTGGTTCTTACAATGACATCAATGTGCTTCAGTGTTCTCCAGTGTTCGCAAGGCTTTGAGAAGGCCACTACCAAAGGTTGAATTTGAGATCAATGACCACCATTACAACAAGGGAGACTACCTACCTGGCGGTATTTATCCTTAGTGGTCAACTCTTGCAAAGACAATATAAAGAGAGGAGACAGAGGTTTGTCCAGCAACAAGAGACTACTAGGAAGGATGTGGGGCGTACTTTTGTTGTGCTTCAATATCGATGTGGTATCATTTGACACCCTGCACTGACATAGAGCACCGAGAAGTTTTGGGAGGTGATGACTACTTGTGTGATCATACACAACATGATCGTTGAGGATGAGTGTGATGACTACATCTATGGCTACGACTAAGGGTTTGAATATCAGGATGAAAATGTTATGCCTGGGCATCAAGAACCGACAATGTTTGAAGAGTTCACCCAATTCCATCTTATTTCCAACTCCAAAACGTCTTGGTTGAGCACACCAAGCACATGTGAAATCACATTGATAACCAATAGATATATTGGTTCATTTTCTTTCCATGCATTCAAGACAATTTCGATTGGGCTGTAAAACTATTTGATTGCGTTTTTATTCAAATGTGAAACTATTTGCAATGTTTAATTTATTTGTGTCAAACTATTTGCAATGTGCAATGTTCGGTTCAAAAAGTGTCTACATTTCGCCTCCGGTCAGCCGTGGCAGACCAGATGCGTCATCCGTCTTGGGCACACTGCCAAGAACACAGCCGGACACCGCCCATTTGCCCAACACAAACGGACAAAATTCAGACAAAACAGACGTCCATTTAAGGTCGCCCGTTGGATTTGGTCTAAGTTAGGTAAGAGTGATCAACAAGCAGCCATTGAAAAGTAGATGATTCGTATCAGTTTTCCTTCCTGTTAGGCGAGCAGGGATAATTCATACGCAGAGCTGACGCAACTAGACTAGTATACTATTGTTTTTTTGCGGGGAAACTAGACTAGTACTCCCTACTAATTTTGACTTGATGTTGAAGAAGAAGAAGAAAATTTTGACTTGACGTTCTGAAGTCGAGAACGAGAGGTCGCAAGTAGACACGAATGATGCGGTATCCCATGTACACAGTGCAGGCAAGTGCATGACCCAGACGAGAAGTATGCTTAGCATCACAGGGACTTGAAGTTGTACATGTAGCCCCTCAAGGTGCTGATATCTTGCATCGACTTCATTAGCATATGGTCCACATAGAGGCTCAATGCAGAAGCACTGCCAAACAAGACATGTAACAGGCGAGAATGTTGTCACTCGTGAATTCTCCGCAGAAAAGCAGGTCAAAGGAGGAGAAAGTAAACATACATCGAAGGGCCAAGCGGGAGCCACACTACATCCCATCGGATCCTTGGTAACCTGCAGGGGAGAAGAAACAAACATATGACTGAATAATAAGCTCTATGTGCTGTCGGTCAGTATCGGTCATGGCTGGAGCAGCATTAGCCTCATATGCTACGTTCTGACATAACAAGGATATACGAATTGTTTGTAGGATAACAATAACATACTTCAAGAGGTAGTATGTCCAGAAGATGGCAACCGCCATGCCAACATAGAATGAATACCACATCCACTTCTTTGAGGAGTTGGATGCTTGTAGTAGCCCCTTAACTGCGAATAAGCATGCAAGGGCAGCTATCCAATCTGCATTACTCACAATCATACATCATTGAAACGAAGAGAGGTTAAATTACTTATGTGTACATTAGGCTGGTCATAGCAGAGAGTAACATATGTGTGGTACTTATCATGCAAACTTTCATTTATTTAGATCTAGACTCATTTTGTCTTGGGGTGTGTTATGTTACGGTAACATATTAATGTTGCCACAAACACCTCCTCATTAAGCAAACTTGCCTTGGGATGCGCTATATTACTAGCTAAGTTACTCCCACTATGAGGTTGGTTGTAATGGGAGTGTCATAGCTAGTATCATGCATGCCAACTAGGCAGTTTTGATGAGGTGACACATAATTAAATGAAAAAAGAGACGGTTGAGTATCATATCATGATACCGTATCATAATAAATGCTATGCTAGTATGTGTCATGCATGTCACTAAATAAAGTACTACTCCCTCTGTTTCTAAATATAAGTCTTTTTAGAGATTCTAATGTGGACTACATACGGAGCAAAATGAGTGAATCTACACTCTAAAACATGTCTATATACATCTGTATGTAGTTCTTATTGAAATCTCTAAACAGACTTATATTTAGGAACGGAGGGAGTATATGATACTAATGTATGGTACTATGCATTAGGGAGGTAGTACCATATGCATGATACTAATATATGTTACTCCCCATTAAGACCGGCCTGACCAGCTTTAGTAACATATTTTGTTCCAGATGTTTTGGAATAAAATACTACTCCCTCGGTCCCTCCGATTCAAATTAATTGTCGTTGCTTTAATACAACTTTAGTACAAAATTGTACTAAAGCAGCGACAATTAATATGGCTCAGAGGGAGCAGCAAATAAGCCTACATGAATGAATTAATCATAACGGTACTGCCAGGCGCACCAGATGTGATCTTTCCTGATATCAGCCTTTCACTTAAAAGGAACTTACACTACCAATGACAGAAGAAGAGGGATCTGTGTTTTAGATGAACTGGTGCTCACCTCAAACTCTCTCCCTGCCATGTTTGCAATGGATATTCTTATTATGGGGTGCTGGCACATTTGGATGCAGAGAAACTCGAAGATATTCAACGCCCAAACCCATCAATTCAGTCTTGGAGGTTTTTAATCAGATATGACTTACAACTTGTACAGATAAGAGTCAAGAGCAAGTACAAGGAAGGTTTCAGTCATCGGATAGTCACATTTGATTTAGAACAATTGTTACATATGGATTTCCCTAGAGCTGGAAACTTTCATGAACTTTTTTTGTTGCTGTTAGCTTTGTACATATTTTTTATTTAAATGAAAATTACCGTACAGCAACTGTACTACAGTTTTCAGATTAAAAAAATGAGCTTACTAAAACCTCAATGGAAAAGTAAAAAAACATTTGAGGGGTGTTAACTGTAGATTGGTGGCAATAACAAGGGAAGCCCCTGGTGATGCAGGGACCTGATATAGGACATATATAATTCAGTCGCTTTCACAAAAGTAAGATGCAATGTTATTACCTTGAGCGAGTATGAACTCTCGTGTTTAAAGGTTGAATAATGCAACATGCAGACACTGTGTAAGCTGTTGTGAATTTTGTATGCAGAACAATGCCTTGCAACGATGACTTGTTTATGCTACCAGCTGTAAATATTCAGTAACCACTGTTACCTGCAACAATGACCATCGGCGAAGGCAAATCTTCCATAAAGTAAGCATGGTATCGCTGTTCATTTGCGCAGAATGAGTCAGACAACAATACATAAAGACATGATCGTTCCGAAATAAATTCACCAATACATGCAACATACACCATGATTTCGGGGATTATGATGGTTAAGCACTGTTGTACTAGTGAATGTTTTCAGAGTGTAGATAAAATTACAGAGCACTAATACATGTGCTATTAAAGAAAACTCCGTTATTTCAATGGACAAAATCCAACTAGTAGCTGCGACCAAACCCCAATCCACACAAAACTGACTTACGACGTATACTGCCAAATGCCAATGCTGAGCTCTACAGCAGTTGAAAGTGGCATTGAACATTGGATGAAATCATCACTGATAAAAAGTGAAGACCGTGTAAAGAATTAAGATAATAGCCTCAAGCAACTAACCAGCTCCCAGGGAGACCAGGCATGGTGGAAGCTGGAGTAGACGAGGAAGACCGTGTAGCTCAGGAGGAATCCCGCAAAGACGTGCTGCCCAATCAAGAAGCAACGGCCTAGTGTGAGAACCAAATCAAACTGAATAGAACCATTCCCCATGGCAAGACCTCCAAACCCTAAGTCGAACGAGTCGGTAATTGGCGGCGATACTTACCCTCCAACGGCGGCTTTGGTGCACCTGCTTCTGCTCCAGGGAACGGACCAGCTCCTCCTGCTCTGCGCGCAGATCACAAGGACGACAACAAATGCGAAAAGGGGTTCAGGAAATCGGGGATGGCTGGAATCCAAGCACAAGGGTGGGAGGAAAGGAGGTGCGCGCACGCTGGTACATGCCTTGGGTGTCCATGGGGACGAGATCGTCGGCGTCGTCGCTGCCGTCGCGCCGCTTCCACCATCTCCTCGTAGTCATCGCCGTCCGTCCTCCGGCCTGAAATCTATGCAGAGTTCCGGCGCACTGTTTCAGTTTGGAATGCAAAGCAGAACGAGATCTTCTGACGTAGAACAAAACTACTGCAGAGAGGGACGTCCAACACGGATCACCGTCCGCGCAGCATCCAGTGGCAACGGCTAAACACCGGCAGAACATAGCAAATCCATCGGCCCATGAGCATGATGCGGCCCAGTCCAATGAGATGGTGCGAGGACGACAAAAACGCACGAGGTCGACGGAACATAGTATTTTTGAACAACGCTAATGCCTATACATGTGGTATGAGCCAAACCCGCTCACACATCCTATAACACACAAACTGCATCATTTTATCGCATGCATGTATGTGCGATTTTTTTTGAATTTTTAGTTTTTAAAATAATTTATGTCTTAAATGAAAAATCCGATTGAAGATCCATTTTCACCATTAAATCCCTCGTAACGAGATCTTTGAAACTAGATCTCATATCAACATATTTCGATGAATTTTTTTAGGTTTAAAAGTTGCCGTATTTATTGCACATGAATTGCCATGATGTTTACTAAAGTTGTTATGATATGTTTCAGCTATTTTCTTCTACATTTAAAAGTAAATTTGACATTTATAAAACAAGGAATTAAGAAACTAGACTTTTCATGAACCATAAACTAAAATTGCCATGATACATGGACTTAAAATTGCCGTGGTTCATACAAAAATAATGTTTATGATCAAAGTATTGGACTTGCCATTATCGAAATACTAAAATTGTCATGCTCTACAAATTGAAATTGCCACATGGCAACTTTAGCTTAAGCACTATGACAACTATAGTGTAAACATCATGGCAACTTTTGGGCAAAAAAGAAATTCGTCGAAACATATCAACATGAGGTCTAGTTTTGAAAATCTCGTCGAGGCAGATTTAATAGTGAAAACGAATTTTTAATTTGATTTTTTTAATTAGGAGATAAAACATTTTTAAGCCAAAAATCTAAAAGATTCCTGCTGATGTCATATGTTTACATGTGGCAAAATGAGTGGTAAAGAAAGCATGTGGGTGATGTACAAGATGTCACACGTTTGGGCGTTAGTTTTTTCCATATATTTTTAACAAAATCCAGACACAAACGTTCATATACACACGCATACACTCATCCCTATGAATACACATGCACACCATATTCTCATGAGCACTATTAGAATAAATTCGAGGAATCGTCGATCATCCGAGGACTAAGCAATCATACGAGCACGATACTAAGATTTGTTAACGAGGTTCATCGATATGGCTACATTCTCGGGGCCTGACTATGGACGCTCCCCCACGATACCGCTACAATACCGCACCCGGTCGCCCTGGATGCCGGCACATGCCGCCTGCTTCCCCTGCGTTCCGGCGTTATTATGTTGGCATATGTTACATCGTGTGTCTATCCCTGCTATATATAAGAGGCCTAGGATACAAGTGTCCTACTTGAGCATGACTCCATATCCTATCTAACACAATCAACTACAAGTTCAACTATAACTTACCTTGTACACTATATTCGACATTACTCTAATAAATTCCACCTTGGCAAATATTCTTCACCATTTTGAATTTGTCAATGCGTCAAATTTCCATGTACATTGAATTTGAGCTTATTCCATGAGCACCGCTGCTACTCCAAGACTCCATGTGACTCTACCTGCAACTTCTAGTTCCTTCTTTTCTTGACCACAGTCAATGCTCCAGCGAAATTAAATTCCACATTACTCTAGTTTGCGCTCCTAACTTCCAGAGCATTAGTCCAACGCCATCACACACTGATTACTGACCTGCGTGAAAGTGAACAACTCACATATTGTGCATCGCACATAAGAGTTACCTGAACTCAACATCACCGCTCATTTCTTGACCGTCTGTCTGAAACTTGAAGGAATTTCACCATTGCTTGTAATCACCCCGAGTCAAATTCGCAGTTGTCTCACCACATGTATGACCACAAGAGCCTCGGCCCCTCTCCATATCCCGTGCATACCGCACGCCTCGCCGCTATTACCGCGTCGAGTTTCTGCTGTCCCGGTCGAGTCTCAAGGGTCGCGAACCCACACCACTCAACCCTCACCGCAGAGTACCATCGACCATCACCGATAGATGACGAGTTTCACGCTTCCATCAGACCACTGCGCCCCAGTCCGAACTGCATGTCACTCACTTTTTTCCCGCGGCTGAATAGGCTTCGACTCTTTGTGCACTGACGCCATAGCCCCTCAATCCAGCTCCACCTTCAACGTGACTCCATGGTGGTTGTACGTGCCACCCCGCGCCTCGTTGACTCCAAGCTCTCATGTGCGCACCGTTTTGAATCAACCCCGCGTCATAGTCTTGTCAAAGCCACACAAGTCCTTAGGCATGCGCCACGTGTTTCCATGCCCCAGAAGTTGGTCACCATTAACATCACGCTCCTATGTCGTAATTGCCGATCCCACCACCGTCTTCTGTACCAACTGACTTGCGTCTATCCGTTAGACCCATCTAGTCCAACCCAGCCGAACTTTCCTGACTGCAACCATCTACAACTCTTCACAGTCCTCATCGTCCATCTGGCTTGACATCCCGCAACGCCTTCAAGCATCCTTGTTGTGCCAACAAAATTTTTATTTTTGTCTGCCATAACCCAAAGTTTTCAGTTTTATCGAACATCTCCACCTCAAACCTGGTACCCGTTGGCTCCATGGTTCTTTGTACAACCGACCTGTGAAAAAATACCAAGCACTCTTTCCGTGATCCCCAAGTACACCAAGTATACTAGTTGCAAATCCAACAGAACAGCTTCTAGTCTTCACGTGGAGTAGCTCCCTTGCACAACTTCAGATGCTAGCTTTGCTTCGTCAATGTCCTTGCATTATGATGTACCAATAGTATTGTCCTTGCCTTAATGTTGCACGTCTGCGGCCCAGACGTGAGGGACTCAGTCCCTTTTTATCTCAAACAAATCCTCGCTTCAGCATGTGTGCACGCAGCCTCATGCACCTAGCAGCCTCCACATTAGCCGGCCATGGCCCAGCAAGCGGCCACCTGCTCAGCCTCGTCCGAGTGGGTGATAAGTCTCCAACGTATCTATAATTTTTGATTGCTACATGCTATTATATTATCTATTTTGGATGTTAATGGGCTTTATTTTACACTTATATATCATTTTTGGGACTAACCTATTAACCGGAGGCCCAGCCCAAATTGCTGTTTTTTGCCTATTTTAGTGTTTCGCCGAAAAGGAATATCAAACGGAATGAAACCTTCGGGAGCGTTATTTTTGGAACAAACGTGATCCAGGAGACTTGGAGTAGGCGTCAAGAAACAATCGAGGAGGCCACAAGGCAGGGGGGCGCGCCCACCCCCCTGGGCGCGCCCTCCACCCTCGTGGGCCCCTCGTTGCTCCACCGACTTACTTCTTCCTCATGTATATATCTACGTACCCCGCAAACATCCAGGAGCACCACGAAAACCTAATTCCACCGCCGCAACCTTCTGTACCCAAGAGATCCCATCTTGGGGCCTTTTACGGAGCTTCGCCGGAGGGGGCATTGATCATGGAGGGCCTCTACATCAACTCCATGGCCTCTCCGGTGATGTGTGAGTAGTTTACTTCAGACCTTCGGGTCCATAGCTAGTAGCTAGATGGCTCCCTCTCTCTCTTTCTCTCTCTTTGGATCTCAATACAAAGTTCTCCCCGATTCTCTTGGAGATATATTCGATATAATCTTCTTTTGTGGTGTGTTTGTCGAGATCCGATGAATTGTGGGTTTATGATCAAGTTTATCTATGAACAATATTTGAATCTTCTCTGAATTCTTTTATGTATGATTGGTTTATCTTTGCAAGTCTCTTCGAATTATCAGTTTGGTTTGGCCCACTAGATTGATCTTTCTTGCAATGAGAGAAGTGCTTAGCTTTGGGTTCAATCTTGCGGTGCTCGATCCCGGTGACAGAAAGGGAAATGACACGTATTGTATTGTTGCCATCGAGGATAAAAAGATGGGGTTTACATCATATTGCATGAGTTTATTGTTGGGGAACGTAGTAATTTCAAAAAATTTCCTACGCACACGCAAGATCATGGTGATGCACAGCAACGAGAGGGGAGAGTGTTGTCTATGTACCCACGCAGACCGACTACGGAAGCGTTGACGCAACGTAGAGGAAGTAGTCGTACGTCTTCCCGATCCGACCGATCCAAGCACCGTTACTCCGGCACCTCCGAGTTCTTAGCACACGTACAGCTCGATGACGATCCCCGGGCTCCGATCCAGCAAAGCGTCGGGGAGGAGTTCCGTCAGCACGACAGCGTGGTGACGATCTTGATGTTCTACCGTCGCAGGGCTTCGCCTAAGCACTGCTACAATATAATCGAGGTGGAATATGGTGGCAGGGGGCACCGCACACGGCTAAGGAACGATCTCAATGATCAACTTGTGTGTCTAGGGGTGCCCCTGCCTCCGTATATAAAGGAGCCAAGGGGAGGGGGGCGGCCGGCCAAGGAGGGCGCGCCAAGGGAGTCCTACTCCCTCTGGGAGTAGGATTCCTCCCCCCAATCCTAGTTGGAGTAGGATTCGCTGAGGGGGAAAGAGAGAAAGGGGGGCCGACCACCTCTCCTTGTCCTAATAGGACTAGGGGAGGGGGGAGGCGCGCATCCCATCTTAGGCTGCCCCTTCTCCTTTCCATTAAAGCCCATTAAGGCCCATACAGCTCCCGGGGGGTTCCGGTAACCTCCCGGTACTCCGGTAAAATACCAATTTCACCCGGAACACTTCCGATATCCAAACATAGGCTTCCAATATATCAATCTTTATGTCTCAACCATTTCGAGACTCCTCGTCATGTCCGTGATCACATCCGGGACTCTGAACTAACTTCGGTACATCAAAATGCATAAACTCATAATAACTGTCATCGTAACGTTAAGCGTGCGGACCCTACGGTTCGAGAACAATGTAGACATGACCGAGACACATCTCCGGTCAATAACCAATAGCGGGACCTGGATGCCCATATTGGCTCCTACATATTCTACGAAGATCTTTATTGGTCAGACCGCATAACAACATACGTTGTTCCCTTTGTCATCGGTATGTCACTTGCCCGAGATTCTATCGTCGGTATCGAATACCTAGTTCAATCTCGTTACCGGCAAGTCTCTTTACTCGTTCCGTAATACATCATCTCACAACTAACATATTAGTTGTAATGCTTGCAAGGCTTATGTGATGTGCATTACCGAGAGGGCCCAGAGATACCTCTCTGACAATCGGAGTAACAAATCCTAATCTCGAAATACGCCAACCCAACATGTACCTTTGGAGACACCTGTAATGCTCCTTTATAATCACCCAGTTATGTTGTGACGTTTGGTAGCACCCAAAGTGTTCCTCCGGCAAACGGGAGTTGCATAATCTCATAGTCATAGGAACATGTATAAGTCATGAAGAAAGCAATAGCAACATACTAAACGATCGGGTGCTAAGCTAATGAAATGGGTCATGTCAATCAGATCATTCAAGTAATGATGTGACCTCGTTAATCAAATAACAACACCTTGTTCATGGTTAGGAAACATAACCATCTTTGATTAACGAGCTAGTCAAGTAGAGGCATACTAGTGACACTAAGTTTGTCTATGTATTCACACATGTATTATGTTTCCGGTTAATACAATTCTAGCATGAATAATAAACATTTATCATGATATAAGGAAATAAATAATAACTTTATTATTGCCTCTAGGGCATATTTCCTTCAGTCTCCCACTTGCACTAGAGTCAATAATCTAGATTACACAGTAATGATTCTAACACCCATGGAGCCTTGGTGCTGATCATGTTTTGCTCGTGGAAGAGGCTTAGTCAATGGGTCTGCAACATTCAGATCCGTATGTATCTTGCAAATCTCTATGTCTCCCACCTGGACTAGATCCCGGATGGAATTGAAGCGTCTCTTGATGTGCTTGGTCCTCTTGTGAAATCTGGATTCCTTTGCCAAGGCAATTGCACCAGTATTGTCACAAAAGATTTTCATTGGACCCGATGCACTAGGTATGACACCTAGATCGGATATGAACTCCTTCATCCAGACTCCTTCGTTCACTGCTTCCGAAGCAGCTATGTACTCCGCTTCACATGTAGATCCCGCTACGATGCTTTGTTTAGAACTGCACCAACTGACAGCTCCATCGTTTAATGTAAACACGTATCCGGTTTGCGATTTAGAATCGTCCAGATCAGTGTCAAAGCTTGCATCAACGTAACCTCTTACGGTGAGCTCTTTGTCACCTCCATATACGAGAAACATATCCTTAGTCCTTTTCAGGTATTTCAGGATGTTCTTGACCGTTGTCCAGTGATCCACTCCTGGATTACTTTGGTACCTCCCTGCTAAGCTTATAGCAAGGCACACATCAGGTCTGGTACACAACATTGCATACATGATAGAGCCTATTGCTGAAGCATAGGGAACATCTTTCATTTTCTCTCTATCTTCTACAGTGGTCGGGCATTGAGTCTGACTCAACTTCACACCTTGTAACACAGGCAAGAACCCTTTCTTTGCTTGATCCATTTTGAACTTCTTCAAAATCTTGTCAAGGTATGTGCTTTGTGAAAGTCCAATTAAGTGCCTTGATCTATCTCTATAGATCTTTATGCCTAATATGTAAGCAGCTTCACCGAGGTCTTTCATTGAAAAACTCTTATTCAAGTATCCCTTTATGCTATCCAGAAATTCTATATCATTTCCAGTCAGTAATATGTCATCCACATATAATATCAGAAATGCTACAGAGCTCCCACTCACTTTCTTGTAAATACAGGCTTCTCCGAAAGTCTGTATAAAACCAAATGCTTTGATCACACTATCAAAGCGTTTATTCCAACTCCGAGAGGCTTGCACCAGTCCATAAATGGATCACTAGAGCTTGCATACTTTGTTAGCTCCCTTTGGATCGACAAAACCTTTCGGTTGCATCATATACAACTCTTCTTCCAGAAATCCATTCAGGAATGCAGTTTTGACACACATCTGCCAAATTTCATAATCATAAAATGCGGCAATCGCTAACATGATTCGGACAGACTTAAGCATCGCTACGGGTGAGAAAGTCTCATCGTAGTCAACCCCTTGAACTTGTCGAAAACCTTTTGCGACAAGTCGAGCTTTGTAGATAGTAACATTACCATCAGCGTCAGTCTTCTTCTTGAAGATCCATTTATTCTCAATTGCTTGCCGATCATCGGGCAAGTCAACCAAAGTCCATACTTTGTTCTCATACATGGATCCCATCTCAGATTTCATGGCTTCAAGCCATTTTGCGGAATCTGGGCTCACCATCGCTTCTTCATAGTTCGTAGGTTCATCATGATCTAGCAGCATGATTTCCAGAACAGGATTACCGTACCACTCTAGTGCGGATCTCGCTCTGGTTGATCTACGAGGTTCAGTAGTATCTTGTCTTGAAGTTTCATGATCATCATCATTAGCTTCCTCACTAATTGGTATAGGTGTCGCAGAAACAATTTTCTGTGATGTACTACTTTCCAATAAGGGAGCAGGTACAGTTACCTCGTCAAGTTCTACTTTCCTCCCACTCACTTCTTTCGAGAGAAACTCCTTCTCTAGAAAGGATCCATTCTTAGCAACGAATGTCTTGCCTTCGGATCTGTGATAGAAGGTGTACCCAACAGTCTCCTTTGGGTATCCTATGAAGACACATTTCTCCGATTTGGGCTCGAGCTTATCAGGTTGAAGCTTTTTCACATAAGCATCGCAGCCCCAAACTTTAAGAAACGACAACTTTGGTTTCTTGCCAAACCATAGTTCATAAGGCGTCGTCTCAACGGATTTTGATGGTGCCCTATTTAACGTGAATGCGGCCGTCTCTAAAGCATAACCCCAAAACGATAGCGGTAAATCAGTAAGAGACATCATAGATTGCACCATATCTAGTAAAGTACGATTACGATGTTCGGACACACCATTACGTTGTGGTGTTCCGGGTGGCGTGAGTTGCGAAACTATTCCGCATTGTTTCAAATGTACACCAAACTCGTAACTCAAATATTCTCCTCCACGATCAGATCGTAGAAACTTTATTTTCTTGTTACGATGATTTTCAACTTCACTCTGAAATTCTTTAAACTTTTCAAATTTTTCAGACTTGTGTTTCATTAAGTAGATATACCCATATCTGCTTAAGTCATCTGTGAAGGTGAGAAAATAACGATATCCGCCATGAGCCTCAATATTCATCGGACCACATACATCGGTATGTATGATTTCCAATAAATCTGTTGCTCTCTCCATAGTACCGGAGAACGGTGTTTTAGTCATCTTGCCCATGAGGCACGGTTCGCAAGTACCAAGTGACTCATAATCAAGTGGTTCCAAAAGTCCATCAGTATGGAGTTTCTTCATGCGCTTTATACCGATATGACCTAAACGGCAGTGCCACAAATAAGTTGCACTATCATTATCAACTCTACATCTTTTGGCTTCAACATTATGAATATGTGTGTTACTACTATCGAGATTCATAAAAAATAGACCACTCTTCAAAGGTGCATGACCATAAAAGATATTACTCATATAAATAGAACAACCATTATTCTCTGATTTAAATGAATAACCGTCTCGCATCAAACAAGATCCAGATATAATGTTCATGCTCAACGCTGGCACCAAATAACAATTATTTAGGTCTAATATTAATCCCGAAGGTAGATGTAGAGGTAGCGTGCCGACCGCGATCACATCGACTTTGGAACTGTTTCCCACGCGCATCGTCACCTCGTCCTTTGCCAGTGTTCGCTTAATCTGTAGTCCCTGTTTCGAGTTGCAAATATTAGCAACTGAACCAGTATCAAATACCCAGGTGCTACTACGAGCTCTAGTAAGGTACACATCAATAACATGTATATCACATATACCTTTGTTCACCTTGCCATCCTTCTTATCCGCCAAATACTTGGGGCAGTTCCGCTTCCAGTGACCAGTCTGCTTGCAGTAGAAGCACTCAGTTTCAGGCTTAGGTCCAGACTTGGGTTTCTTCTCCTGAGCAGCAACTTGCTTGCCGTTCTTCTTGAAGTTCCCCTTCTTCTTCCCTTTGCCCTTTTTCTTGAAACTAGTGGTCTTGTTAACCATCAACACTTGATGCTCCTTCTTGATTTCTACCTCCGCAGCTTTCAGCATTGCGAAGAGCTCGGGAATAGTCTTGTTCATCCCTTGCATATTATAGTTCATCACGAAGCTCTTGTAGCTCGGTGGCAGTGATTGGAGAATTCTGTCAATGACGCAATCATCTGGAAGATTAACTCCCATCTGAATCAAGTGATTGTTATACCCAGACATTTTGAGTATATGCTCACTGACAGAACTGTTCTCCTCCATCTTGCAGCTATAGAACTTATTGGAGACTTCATATCTCTCAATTTGGGCATTTGCTTGAAATATTAACTTCAACTCCTGGAACATCTCATATGCTCCATGACGTTCAAAACGTCGTTGAAGTCCCGATTCTAAGCTGTAAAGCATGGCACACTGAACTATCGAGTAGTCATCAGCTTTGCTCTGCCAGACGTTCATAACATCTGGTGTTGCTCCAGCAGCAGGCCTGGCACCCAGCGGTGCTTCCAAGACGTAATTCTTCTGAGCAGCAATGAGGATAATCCTCAAGTTACGGACCCAGTCCGTGTAATTGCTACCATCATCTTTCAACTTTGCTTTCTCAAGGAATGCATTAAAATTCAACGGAACAACAACACGAGCCATCTATCTACAATCAACATAAACAAGCAAGATACTATCAGGTACTAAGTTCATGATAAGTTTAAGTTCAATTAATCAAATTACTTAAGAACTCCCACTTAGATAGACATCCCTCTAATCCTCTAAGTGATCACGTGATCCAAATCAACTAACCCATAACCGATCATCACGTGAGATGGAGTAGTTTTCAATGGTGAACATCGTTATGTTGATCATATCTACTATATGATTCACGCTCGACCTTTCGGTCTCCGTGTTTCGAGGCCATATCTGCATATGCTAGGCTCGTCAAGTTTAACCTGAGTATTCTGCGTGTGCAAACACTGGCTTGCACTTGTTGTAGATGGACGTAGAGCTTATCACACCCGATCATCACGTGGTGTCTGGGCACGACAAACTTTGGCAACGGTGCATACTCAGGGAGAACACTTCTTGATAATTTAGTGAGAGATCATCTTATAATGCTACCGTCAATCAAAGCAAGATAAGATGCATAAAAGATAAACATCACATGCAATCAATATAAGTGATATGATACTGCCATCATCATCTTGTGCCTGTGATCTCCATCTCCGAAGCACCGTCATGATCACCATTGTCACCGGCGCGACACCTTGATCTCCATCGTAGCATCGTTGTCGTCTCGCCAATCTTATGCTTCCACGACTATCGCTACCGCTTAGTGATAAAGTAAAGCATTACAGCGCGATTGCATTGCATACAATAAAGCGACAACCATATGGCTCCTGCCAGTTGCCGATAACTCGGTTACAAAACATGATCATCTCATACAATAAAATTCAGCATCATGCCTTGACCATATCACATCACAACATGCCCTGCAAAAACAAGTTAGACGTCCTCTACTTTGTTGTTGCAAGTTTTACGTGGCTGCTACGGGCTTAAGCAAGAACCAATCTCACCTACGCATCAAAACCACAACGATAGTTTGTCAAATAGACTCCGTTTTAACCTTCGCAAGGACCGGGCGTAGCCACACTTGGTTCAACTAAAGTTGGAGAGACAGTCGCCCGCAAGCCACCTATGTGCAAAGCACGTCGGGAGAACCGGTCTCGCGTAAGCGTACGCGTAATGTTGGTCCGGGTCGTCTCGTCCAACAATACCGCCGAAGCAAAGTATGACATGCTGGTAGGCAGTATGACTTATATCGCCCACAACTCACTTGTGTTCTACTCGTGCATATAACATCAAACCATAAAACCTAGGCTCGGATGCCACTATTGGGGAACATAGTAATTTCAAAAAAATTCCTACGCACACGCAAGATCATGGTGATGCACAGCAACGAGAGGGGAGAGTGTTGTCTACGTACCCACGCAGACCGACTGCGGAAGCGTTGACGCAACGTAGAGGAAGTAGTCGTACGTCTTCCCGATCCGACCGATCTAAGCACCGTTACTCCGGCACCTCCGAGTTCTTAGCACACGTACAGCTCGATGACGATCCCCGGGCTCCGATCCAGCAAAGCGTCGGGGAGGAGTTCCATCAGCACGACGGCGTGGTGACGATCTTGATGTTCTACCGTCGCAGGGCTTCGCCTAAGCACTGCTACAATATAATCGAGGTGGAATATGGTGGCAGGGGGCACCGCACATGGCTGAGGAACGATCTCAATGATCAACTTGTGTGTCTAGGGGTGCCCCCTGCCTCCGTATATAAAGGAGCCAAGGGGAGGGGGGCGGCCGGCCAAGGAGGGCGCGCCAAGGGAGTCCTACTCCCTCTGGGAGTAGGATTCCTCCCCCCAATCCTAGTTGGAGTAGGATTCGCTGAGGGGGAAAGAGAGAAAGGGGGGCCGGCCACCTCTCCTTGTCCTAATAGGACTAGGGGAGGGGGAGGCGCGCAGCCCATCTTGGGCTTCCCCTTCTCCTTTCCACTAAAGCCCATTAAGGCCCATACAACTCCCGGGGGGTTCCGGTAACCTCCCGGTACTCCGGTAAAATACCGATTTCACCCGGAACACTTCCGATATCCAAACATAGGCTTCCAATATATCAATCTTTATGTCTCGACCATTTCGAGACTCCTCGTCATGTCCGTGATCACATCCGGGACTCTGAGCTAACTTCGGTACATCAAAATGCATAAACTCATAATAACTGTCATCGTAACGTTAAGCGTGCGGATCCTACGGTTCGAGAACAATGTAGACATGACCGAGACAAATCTCCGGTCAATAACCAATAGCGGGACTTGGATGCCCATATTGGCTCCTACATATTCTACGAAGATCTTTATCGGTTAGACCGCATAACAACATACGTTGTTCCCTTTGTCATCGGTATGTTACTTGCCCGAGATTCGATCGTCGGTATCCAATACCTAGTTCAATCTCGTTACCGGCAAGTCTCTTTACTCATTCCGTAATACATCATCTCACAACTAACATATTAGTTGTAATGCTTGCAAGGCTTATGTGATGTGCATTACCGAGAGGGCCCAGAGATACCTCTCCGACAATCGGAGTGACAAATCCTAATCTCGAAATACGCCAACCCAACATGTACCTTTGGAGACACCTGTAATGCTCCTTTATAATCACCCAGTTACGTTGTGACGTTTGGTAGCACCCAAAGTGTTCCTCCGGCAAACGGGAGTTGCATAATCTCATAGTCATAGGAACATGTATAAGTCATGAAGAAAGCAATAGCAACATACTAACCGATCAGGTGCTAAGCTAATGAAATGGGTCATGTCAATCAGATCATTCAACTAATGATGTGACCTCGTTAATCAAATAACAACACCTTGTTCATGGTTAGGAAACATAACCATCTTTGATTAACGAGCTAGTCAAGTAGAGGCATACTAGTGACACTAAGTTTGTCTATGTATTCACACATGTATTATGTTTCCGGTTAATACAATTCTAGCATGAATAATAAACATTTATCATGATATAAGGAAATAAATAATAACTTTATTATTGCCTCTAGGGCATATTTCCTTCATTTATCCCTCTACATCATGTCATCTTGCTTAAGATAGTAGTAGATGCAGGCAGGAGTCGGTCTACTTGTCACGAACGTGATGCCTATATACATGATCATGCCTAGATATTCTCATAATTATTCGCTTTTCTATCAATTGCTCGACAGTAATTTGTTCACCCACCGTAATACTTATGCTCGTGGGAGAAGCCACTAGTGAAACCTATGGCCCCCGGGTCTATTCTCCATCATACAAGTTTCCAATCTATTTTATTTTGCAATCTTTAATTTCAATCTATATCATAAAAATACCAAAAATATTTATCTTATTATTATTATCTCTATCAGATCTCACTCTTGCAAGTGGCCCTGAAGGGATTGACAACCCCTTTTATCGTGTTGGTTGCGAGGTTCTTATTTGTTTGTGTAGGTATGAGGTGATTTGCGCGTGGTCTCCTACTGGATTGATACCTTGGTTCTCAAAAACTGAGGGAAATACTTACGCTACTTTGCTGCATCACCCTTTCCTCTTTAAGGGAAAACCAACACAATGCTCAAGAGGTAGCAGTGGGCCTTGGACCGTATCGCCTCGCACCGCCTCGCCTGGACGCAACCTCTGTTGTTGCTTGCTCCGTGTGGACGTCCGCGTGTACCACGAACCGATCGAATCGATTTGATCTCACCAGGAATTCAGTTGCTACACGTCCCACCGCCGCCGCTTCATGCACGCGATGTTGCCTGTACGCTCGCCCGGCCGATCTACTGATCACCGTATGTCTCGACTCTCGACTGCTTGCATATTCGCATATGTGTCTTCCATTGATATTCCTTTTCCAATCTTGCTGAGAACCACGCTGCAGTCGGCTGCATCTCGACTCGATACTTCCTCTGGATCAACGATCCATAGCCTCCTTGAAACCTTGCTCATGATACCACTTGTTAGAATAAATCTGATGCATCATCGGTCATGTGGGGACCAAGCAATCACACGAGAACGACACCGAGATTTGTTAACGAGGTTCACTGATATGGCTACATCCCCGGGGCCTAACTATGGGCGTTCCTCCCCATTATACCGTTACAATACCGCCCCCGGTCGCCCTGGACGCCGGCACATGCCGCCGGCTTCCCCTGCGTTCTGGTGCTATTATGTTGGCATAGGTTACATCGTGTGTCTATGTAACACCCGGATAATTAAGCTACAGTAATCCCACGTTAACGATGCCACGTCACCTCCGTTACTATTGCTAATCTCGCATTGGACGAAAACTGTTCAAATTCAAATTTGAATTTTTGTCAAACATCAAAAAAATTCAAACACTAAAACTAAAATGTTCGGAGGGTGTCAATTAATGCCTAGGTATTATGGTGAAGGAACCACGCTTTTACGGAATGCCTAAATATTTTAAAATGAATTAAATCAGAAAATAAAATAAATAAAAAGGTAAAAGAAAAAAACAAAAACAAAAGGAAACTCCCCCCCTCACTGGGCTTCGGCCCAGCAGGCCGCCTAGCCATCCCAACCGGCCACCTACCCCACTCCCACTTGACCCCCACGCCCCCAAAACCCTAACCCACGCACCCACTCCCCCCACGACGCGCCCCCTCCCCCGATCCGATCTAGATCGGGGCACGACCCCCCCCCCCCCCGCCCCGCTCCACGCTGTGCGCTGCACTACCGGCCGCCCGAGGACCTCGTCGAAGGCCACCTCGCCGAACCTTCTCCGCCGGACTGCCTCCCCGACATCGTTCGCTGTCGTCCCCGTCCTCCTCCCCGCGCCCCACTGCCCGTGCCCTACAACCACCGTGAGCACCGCATCCGCCCTACCTCTCTCCCCTCAACTACGGTCGCCCGCAGCCGCGCGGCCACGCCGACCACCGTTGCCCCCGGCGTGCCTGCCCCGCGCTGCTTCCCCTTGCTAGCCGCCGCCCAGCCCACCTGTGGCCGCGCCTCGCTGCTCCCGTCGCCGACCATCGCCCAACCTCGCGCCGCAGCTGCTGCTCCCTGCACGTGCCCGCTGCGCACCCGCGCGCGCGCCGCGCTGCTCCCCTCGTCGCCTGCGCCGCGCAGCCGTCGCAAACCCTGCTTCCCCGCACCCCGTCCGCTCACCGCTCCGCGTCGGCGCTGTCGAGCCGTGGCCACCCGCCGGTGGCCTCGCCCCACTTAACCCCCCACGCGTGACATGGCCACACTGGCCTTCCTCGCCGCACTCCGCCTGGCCCCGGCCCGCGCCGCGGCCACCCTGCTCGCCGGCGCTCCGCTCGGGCGACGCCGCGCCCGGCGCTCCGCTCGGGCGACGCCGCGCCCGGCGCTCCGCTCGGGCGACGCCGCGCCCGGCGCTCCGCTCGGGCGACGCCGCGCACGGCGCTCGCGCCCATCGGGCGCCCGCTAGCACGCCCGACCCGCAAGGCCCCTGTGCCACTGACCTAGGGGCCCCATGCCCCAGAATGATTTTTTAAAAGGAATTAAAAAAATAAAAAATTAATTAATTAATTGTGTTTAATAAACCTAATTAATTAACTAACCTAGCTAATCTGTTAATTAAAATAATTAACTTGGTTAATTAGTTAACAAGCAATGACATGTGGGACCCATATGTCAGATTGACCCAGTCAACGCCTTGTTGACTGCTGACATCATGATGACATCAGCATACACTATTCTGGATAATGTTGATTTAAAATAATTAAATAAATTCTAAAATGATTAAATCTTTTAAAATTAATATAAAATAAACCATAGCTCGAATGGAAAAACTTTATACAGGAAAGTTGCGCAGAACAACGAGACGAATCCAAATACGCAGCCCGTTAGTCCGCTACACATCCCTAGCATAGCGAACACGCAACTTTCCCCCTCCGAGTCATCTGTCCGAAAACGCGAAACACCGGGATACTTTCCAGGATGTTTCCCCACTTCGCCGGTATCATCTCCTACTGCGTTAGGGCACTCCTAGCACCGTTGCTTGTCATGTCATGCATCGATATGCATCTGTTTGCATTGTATTCATTGTTTCTTCCCCCTCTTCTCTCTGGTAGACTACGAGACTGACGCCGCTGCTGGCGCCCCGATCGACTACGTTGTTGACGACCCCTACTTGCCAGAGTAACCAGGCAAGCCCCCCCTGATCACCAGATATCGCCTATTCTTGTCTCTATTGCTTGCATTAGAGCAATGTAGCATGTTACTACTTTCCATTACTCCTATCCTGATGCATAGCCTGTCTTTGCTACTACTATTGTTACCTTTACCCGCAATCCTAAATGCTTAGTATAGGATGCTAGTATTCCATCAGTGGCCCTACATTCTTGTCCGTCTGCCATGCTATACTATCGGGCCGTGATCACGTGGGAGGTGATCACGAGTATATACTTATATACATAATATGTGATACTTGTGGTGACTAAAGTCGGGTCGGCTCGTAGAGTACCCGCGAGTGATTCACGGATTGGGCCTGAAGGACATTTGTCCCGACAGCCCTCTGAGTGGATCTTTGTGGTGGAGTGACATGGTAGGTTGAGACCACCTAGGAGAGAGGTGGGCCTGGCCCTGGGCAGCGTCTGTGGTTAATTCAATTAACACGCTTAATGAGATCTTGGTATTTGATCTGAGTCTGGCCACTGGCCTATACACATTAACCAACTAAGTGGGAACAGTTATGCGCACTCGATGTCGTGGTATCAGCCGAAGCCTTCTTGACATCAGCGACTGAGCAGTGCGCCAGATTGGGCTGGAACGCCTGCTCTTGTATTAGGGAAGCTAGGTCTGCTTCCGGCCGCGTTCGCAACATGCAGGTGTGTAATGGGTGATGGGCCCAGACCCCTGCGCCATAGGATTTAGACCGGCGTGCTGCCCTCTCTATTGTGCCTAGGTGGGGCTGTGATGTGTTGATCGTCCGAGGCCGGGCATGACCCAGGAAAGTGTGTCCGGCCAAAGGGGATCGAGCGTGTTGGGAAATGTGGTGCACCCCTGCAGGGAAGTTTATCTATTCGAATAGCCATGTCCCTCAGTAAAAGGACGACCCGGAGTTGTACCTTGACCTTATGACAAATAGAATCGAATACTTAATAAAACACACCCTTTCAAGTGCTAGATACAACCCGATGATCGTTCTCTCACAGGGTGATGAGGGGAGGATCGCCGGGTAGGATTATGCTATGCGATGATACTTGGTTAACTTACCATCTACTCTCTTCTACTGCTTCAAGATGGAGGCTGCCAGAAGCGTAGTCTTTGATAGGACTAGCTATCCCCCTCTTATTCTGGCATTCTGCAGTTCAGTCCAATTATACTACCCCTTTCATTGATACCAATGCATATGTAGTGTAGCTCCTTTCTTGCGAGTACTTTGGATGAGTACTCACGGTTGCTTTGCTTCCCTCTTTTCCCCCTTTCTATACCTGGTTGTTGCGACCAGAGGTTGGAGCTCAGGAGCCAGATGCCACCGTCGATGATGACTCCTACTACACTGGAGGTGCCTACTACTACATGCAGGCCACCGACGACGACCATGAGTAGTTTAGGAGGATCCCAGGTAGGAGGCCTGCGCCTCTTTTGATCTGTATCCCAGTTTGTGCTAGCCATCTTATGGCAACTTGTTTAACTTATGTCTGTACTCATATATTGTTGCTTCCGTTGACTCGTCTATGATCGAGCTCTTGTATTCGAGCCCTCGAGGCCCCTGGCTTGTAATATGATGCTTGTATGACTTATTTTATTTGTAGGGTTGTGTGTATGATTAGTGTACGATTGAGTCCCTGATCTTGACCATACACGTTTGTGTGTATGATTAGTGTACGATTGAATCGGGGACGTCACAAGTTGGTATCAGAGCCGACTTGTAACATCCCAAATTTTCAATTTGGAATGTTATACATTATATCATCAATGCATATCATATTTTATTTTGCTTTTGGTCTTGATCCTAGAAAATTCTACGCAACTCAAGGATCCACGGAGAGAGTTGGGGATTTTGTTATTTTCATATTTGATTTTTCTCAAATTTTGAGAATAGGATCATTTGATTTTAATTATTTTATCATCAATTATTTCTATTACAAAAATATGAGAGAGGGAATAAAATGACTTTCCCAAAATAAAGAAATATTGAGGATTTAATAATAAAATCAAATAAGATTTTGTTTCAGAGTTTTTCGTTATTTTATTTGAATTTAGGAAAAATGTGCATTTTTCAAAATTGCATTTAGGCCCCAAATAAATGTTCACCTTGTGCGTCTTAATTTTAGAAGCCCGGAAAAATTTATTTCAGGATTTTTGGAGTCCGTTTAGTATTTCTTTTTATTTTTCTTCTGCGCGTAATTATTTAAAAAAATCGCACCGACCTACGGGCCGTGTCTGACCGGGACTCCGGCCCGACTAGCCTTTATAAGTCGGCCCACCCCTGGGCTGAAACCCTAGCCCCGAGTCGACCCAGCCCCAGCCCCGCCCGAGCCGCCGCCGCCGCCCGCTCGGGCCGCGGCCGCGGCCGCCGCGCCTCGCCGCCGCCCGCGGCCGCCGCCTCGCTGGACGTCGCCGCCTCGCTGACCAGCCGCCCGAGGTCGCCTCGAAATCCGTGCCACCGCTTTTTTTGAAAAACCATTCGGTTTTTCTGTCGGTTTTTCATCGGGTTTTTTAAGTTTCGGTTTTTTAAATAGATCTGTTTTTTTCCCGATTTATTTATTTAGCGAGCATTCGTCCGTTCGTTCGTTCTAGCGAACGTTCGTCGTTTTTTGTTTTTCTCGGATTAAATCCTTGATTTTCTGATCGCGATTTCTGATCCGATTTTTGTTTTAGTATAACTTTCCGCTCGTTTATCGGAATCAGGCGATTCAAGCGCCTGGAGTTTCGTCTCGAAACCCTCTATCCGTTTAACCAACTTAAACTAGTTTTTGCTACTGTAAAATTTGACTTAGATCCATATTAGTAGAACAAAGTTGTTTTCATTCGCCGTTTGACTTTCGTTGCTTCGTTTGATTTGATTCTTTTTGCAAACCGGAGTTCTTAAGTTGAACTTTCTGGTTAGGTCTCTTATTTGACTTTTACCTGTGCATTAGATGAGTGCTTATTGTGTGCTTGTTTGTTTGTCTGCGATAGAATACCCGGAGTGCGCCGCCTGTTACTTCGAATCGCTAGGTTTCGCGGATCATCAGCAAGGCAAGTAACACTTTGATCATACCCTTTTCCTACTACCCAATTTTATTGCATTAGATCAATCCTCAAACATTGCAGGATTAGGGTCTAATTAAATTGTGGGATGGGAAGTAGTTGAGGTAGCACCTATTATCTATTATATTATCAAACCTTTGGGAGTTACTTCTACGTTTGCCTATTATACCATGCTATGCTAGTAGACGTGGATTGGGTGAGTGATATCCATGACAGATGTGAGTTTGTTAATTAATGGTTTATCTAAGGTGGCAACTTAAACACACATCTGGGTGGACTGAGGTACTTGGGTATTCCAGGATTGCCTGTTTTTCTTTATGGACCGCCACCCAGGCCCAAAGGGATCATGAGATTTTTCATACTAGAAACTTCCGTGTGCAGCCACAAGCTATTATGGACTCTAGCATAGTTGATTAAGTCGTGCGAACTCTTACAGGGTAGACTAGCAAATGTAGGGGAAAGTAGGTGTAACGGTCTATCCATCGTAAGGTGCTAGCGCTTCTGAAAGACTATGTCTCGGTCATCCGTTTCTCAAACACCATGTAGTGCGAGAAACCAAACGGAGGCGATCGAGTCTTGTGGGGAAAAGTGCGCAAACCTCTGCAGAGTGTAATAAACTAATCATGATTAGCTGTGTCCCCGGTTATGGACATCTTGAGTATCTAGTACTTGGATTATCATGTGAATCTCAACATGTTACTCTAAAAATTAATTTTATTAGGTTTTGTTTAATGATGATGCTTAATTGGGATTGAGGATGCTGTCAACCATTCTCAATGTTTAACAACCACCATGCTAGTTAAATAAATTTATTCCTTTGCAGTAGGGAGAAATTGGCTTTACGCAAAACTGTAACCATAGAGCTTTCCACCAGCCAAATATGCATATAGTATAGATGTTTCATTCCATTACTCTCTATGTGTTACTTTGCCAGCATATTCCATGTGCTGACCCGTTTCGGGCTGCAACGTTAATGTTGCAGACTTTTCAGACGATGATTAAGGAGTTTTTAGGTCGTGGTTCTATACTCAGTGATGCCGTTGGAGTTGATGGACTCACTTATCTTCCAAGCCTTCCGCTGTTATAGTTATTAGATGGCCTTAAGCCATATTTATTGTAATAAGTTCTCTATGGAGACACTTGATGTAATAAGTGTGTGATTGCTACTCTGTTATAAATCCTCCGAGTACTGTGTGGTGTCAGCATTACTGATCCAGGGATGACACCGGAGCACAGAGATTGGACCGTTTGAGGTCTGGTCGCTACAGGGATGGTATCAGAGCACACGCTGACTGTAGGACACGACCACTAAGCTAAAGACCTAGATCACTATTCACTCTCTTCTCTTCTAACCTCTCATCTTTTCTATTCTTTAGGATGGCGGATGCAAGGAACAAGTTCACGCAACCGGATGACGATACACCTTTTGGACGTCACTTGAAGGAAGTCACTAGATACCTGAACATAGGAGTACCAAGCTTCACCGAAACCTACAACGCCACTTTACCTGAAGAAGAGCGCTGGATGATTCAAGTTCAAGTTCCAGGAAGGATGTTCATGCTAGTCACTGAGTCCATAGAGTTTTCTTTTGATGCACCAACTTGGAGTGTAGGAAAGAGCATGGCAGCTCACATCACCATGGGACGCATTGGAGAAGTCTACCACAATGATCTCAAGGATACTATCTACCAGATTTGTGGGCGCCGAGATGAACACTAGGAGATGATCAGCACCAGGAAGGATAGATCAGTTACAGCTTTTATCTAGGAGTTAAACCAGCACATTCGACGACAAGAGAACTAGATGTGCACCGACATGATAGACCTGAAGAAGGCAAGGACAAGAATCAAGGAACTGGAGGAAGAACTCAAGGCTACACGTTAAGATTATGAAGAAGAAATTGAAGTATTGGTGGAGAAGAATGACGATCTGATCAAGAAGATCGGGATATTTATGGGAGGCCCTACACCAGTAGATGAAGACGAAGAACCCAAGGAGATTCACCCGGATGACTACATCATCATCGGCAACACCGACTCGGACCTAGATGACAGTGATGATGACTATGTTGATGAAGTCGGAGCAGATATCATGGAGTCTGCAACCGAGGAATATTTCTAGTAGACCACCTCATCAGTAGTAGTAGTCCACCATGTAAATACAGTAGTCCGAGCACTTTTGCGATAGTTAGATCGATTGTATGCCCTTGTTTGACTGAATGAAGTGAATTGTTTGCTTTTGCCTCATGTGCATATGGGTAGTGTTTTCTCTTTAGACCCCCTCTATTCTTAAATCTCATCTTTTCTAAACCCTCAGATGCCTCCGAGACGTGACCCCGGATTTACCTTTCCACCGGAGCTCACCCAGTTGATCCAGCAGCAGAACACATTAATGCAGTTGCTAGTCCAGAATCAGAATCAGGGGAACAACAACAACAACCCACCACCACCACCACCACCTGTTGATCACTTAGCCCGTTTTCTTAGGCTGAATCCGCCGGTGTTCTCCAGTAGCACCAAGCCGATAGTAGCAGATGATTGGCTCCGCAAGACAGCTAGAGAGTTGACCACAGCAGGATGCACAGATGCGGAGAAGGTGAAGTTTGCCGCACATCAGCTTGAAGGACCCGCAGCATCATGGCGGGAGAATTTCACAGCCACTTTCCCTGTCGACACTGTCACTTGGGACCAGTTTCAGCAGGCTTTTCGTACTGCCCATGTTTCAGCAGGAGCTATGGCCATGAAGAAGCGAGAGTTTTGCAACTTGCGCCAAGGAGGACGGACAGTTGGCCACTATGTGGAGGACTTTAGTAAATTAGCACGTTATGCCCCAGATGACGTTGCTACGGATGCAGCTAAGCAGGAGAAGTTTCTGGAAGGACTGAATGATGAGTTGAGCATGCAGTTGATGATAGCAACCTTCAACAACTACTAGGAGTTGGTAGACCGTGCTCTTATGATTGAAAGCAAGCAGCAGCAAATTGAGAACCGCAAGAGGAAGTATGGACAAGGGAAGTACAATTATGGAGCCCAGCAGAAGCTGCGTTTTACCCCTAGATCGGGAGGACATTTTCAGCATACCCATGGAGGAGGTAGCTCGCACAATCACAACGGCACCAAGAATGGTAATGGGAATGGAGGCAGCAACGGCCAGAACCGTACCAACCCATCAACCCCAGCCAAGAAAGACCTGAGCCAAGTCACTTGCTTTAAGTGTCAGAAGACCGGACATTATGCCAATGAATGTCCTGAAGGCTAGAATGGCAATGGAAGTTCTGGGAAGAAGCCGAACCCTTTCAACAGGGGACAGGTGAACCACGTTAACGTGGAGGAGGTTGAAGAGCAGCCGGATGCCGTAATGGGTAAGTTTTTGGTTAAGTCATTTACTGCACTCGTTCTTTTTGATACTGGTGCATCGCATTCATACATATCAAGGGGGTTTGTGAACAAGTATAACCTGCCCACTAAGGTTCTTAGAACACCTATGCTAGTAAGCTCACCAAGAGCGGAGTATATGGCCAGTCAAGGATGTTTTCAAGTGCCATTAAGTATAGGAAGGCATATTTTCCCAACGGATTTAATCATTTTGGAATCACAAGGATTGGATGTAATTCTGGGTATGGATTGGCTGTTGATGTACGGAGGAAACATTGATTGCGCCAGTAAGACAATTTTGCTTACTACCCCAGAAGGGAGAAGGATCAAGTATGTATCCCGACATATGCCAAAAGGGACTCAAGTAAATTGTTTAACAGGAGTTGTGCAGGAGGAAGTACCAGTGGTAAGGGATTTCCCTGAAGTATTTCCAGAAGAGTTGCCAGGCATGCCACCAGATAGAGATATTGAGTTTTTGATTGAGCTATTGCCAGGCACAGGGCCAATATCAAAGAGACCATACAGGATGCCTGCAAAGGATTTGGTGGAGATTAAGAAGCAAATTAAGGAGTTACTGGATAAAGGATACATTCGCCCAAGTTCTTCGCCTTGGGGATCACCAGTACTTCTAGTGGATAAAAAGGATGGATCGTTAAGGATGGTTGTTGATTATCGAGGATTGAATGAAGTAACCATCAAGAACAAGTACCCACTACCAATGATCAATGATCTGTTTGATCGATTGCAAGGAGCTAAGGTATTTTCCAAGATCGATCTGCGATCAGGATACCACCAGTTGAAGATTCGAGAATAGGATATACCTAAGACAACTTTTACCACCAGGTATAGGCTGTACGAGTATACCGTTATGTCATTTGGTCTGACTAACGCACCTGCCTATTTTATGAACATGGTGAACAAAGTGTTTATGGAGTTCTTGGATAAGTTCATCGTGGTGTTCATTAATGATATTCTGGTTTACTCGAAAAGTGAAGAGGAGCATGAGGAGCATTTGCGATCGGTACTTGAGAAGCTCAGAGAACATCAATTGTATGCCAAGTTCAGCAAATGTGAGTTTTGGTTGAAGGAAGTAGGATTCCTCAAACACGTTATATCTGGAGAAGGTATATCAGTAGATCCCACTAAAGTTGATACTGTGACCAAGTGGGAGGCACCAACAACAGTTGGAGAGATCCGGAGTTTCCTTGGACTCGCAGGATACTACCGGAGATTCATTGAGAATTTCTCAAAGATTGCGAAGCCTATGACGGAGTTATTAAGAAGGATACCAAGTTCATATGGACCGAGGAGTGTGAGGCTAGTTTCCAGGAGTTGAAGAAACGCTTGGTTACTTCACCAGTGTTGATTTTGCTAGACCAGACCAAGGATTATGAGGTGTACTGCGACGCTTCACGTCGAGGACTTGGAGCAGTGCTTATGCAGGAAGGGAGAGTTGTTTCATATGCCTCAAGACAACTGAAACCTCACGAGTTGAATTATGCTACACATGATTTGGAGTTAGCAGCCATAGTGCATGCACTGAAGACTTGGAGACATTTCCTCATTGGAAATCATTGTGAGGTGTACACGGATCACAAGAGTTTGAAGTACATTTTCACGCAGAAGGAGTTGAACCTCAGACAAAGGAGATGGTTGGAGCTCATCAAGGATTATGATATGAGATTGCATTACCATCCCGGAAAGGCTAATGTAGTAGCTGACGCATTGAGCCGCAAAAGCCATGTCAATACACTAATGACGGGAGAAATACCAAAGGAGTTAGCAGAAAATCTTCATGAACTATGTTTGGAAATAGTTCCGAGAGGCTATGTAGCAGCATTGGAGATTCAGTCAACTTTGATGGATAGAATTAGAGAAGCTCAGAAGACTGACAAGGAGATTGCCTCTACAAAGGAGAAAATGAGTGAAGGAAAGGCTAAAGGATTTCGTGAGGATGACCATGACACCCTATGGTTTGAAGACCGTGTTTATGTGCCCAATGACCCGGAGATCAGGATGTTGATTCTACAAGAGGCACACGATTCACCATATTCGATTCACCCAGGAAATACCAGATGTATTTGGATTTGAAGGATATTTTCTGGTGGACCGGAATGAAGAAGGATATTGCGGAGTATGTAGCAGTTTGTGATGTGTGTCAGAGAGTAAAGGCAGAGCATCAGAAGCCAGCAGGATTGTTACAACCATTGCCGATACCCGAATGGAAGTGGGATAAGTTAGGCATGGATTTTATTACGGGATTACCCAGGACTCGTTCACGCTATGACTCGATTTGGGTTATAGTCGATCGATTAACGAAAGTAGCTCATTTCATCCCGGTAAAGACCACTTACACCAGTGCTAAGTTGGCAAAGGTATACATGACAGGATCGTATGTCTACATGGAGTTCCGAGGAGTATCGTATCAGATAGAGGAACCCAGTTTACCTCAAAGTTCTGGAAGCAGTTGCATGAAACTTTGGGTACCAGGCTAGAGTTCAGCACAACTTTTCATCCATAGACAGATGGAAAGACCGAGAGAGTCAATCAGATTTTGGAGGATATGCTGAGAGCTTGTGCGCTAGATTACGGATCTAGTTGGGACGATAATTTGTCATATGCAGAGTTCTCTTACAACAACAGTTACCAAACCAGTTTAAAGATGGTCCCTTTCGAAGCTTTGCACGGAAGGAGGTGCAGGACACCGTTGTCGTGGGACGAAGTTGGAGACCACCAGTTGTTTGGACCTGACTTGATTAAGGAGTCTGAACAGAAGGTGAAATTGATTCGCGATAGGCTCAAGGTAGCTCAGTCCAGACAGAAGAGTTATGCAGATTCTAAACGCAAGGAGACTGTTTATGAAGTTGGAGATAGAGCTTATCTTTGAGTATCCCCACTTCGGGGAACAAAGCGTTTTGGTGTTAAAGGAAAGTTAGTGCCACGATTTGTAGGAGCATATCGAGTTTTGGAGCGTATGGGAGAAGTGGCCTACAAGTTGGAATTGCCCGAAGGATTGTCAGGAGTTCATGATGTGTTCCACGTTTCTCAGTTGAAGAAGTGCCACGCGGAGATGGCTGACATACCCTTGAGAGACACAGTGCCATTGGAAACAATTCAGTTGGATAACGATTTGACCTATGAGGAGAAACCAATTAAGATTCTCGAGTTTGCCAGCCGAGTCACTCGCAGCAAGGTTATCAAGTTTTGCAAAGTTCAGTGGAGCCACCACACGGAGGATGAAGCCACCTGGGAGCGAGAGGAAGATTTGCTCAAGGACCACCCTCACCTATTTTCTAGCCAACCCGAATCTCGAGGGCGAGATTCATCTTAAGGGGGGTAGGTTTGTAACATCCAAATTTTTTAATTTGGAATGTTATACATTAGATCATCAATGCATATCATATTTTATTTTGCTTTTGGTCTTGATCCTAGAAAATTCTACGCAACTCAAGGACCCACGGAGAGAGTTGGGGATTTCGTTATTTTCATATTTGAGTTTTCTCAAATTTTGAGAATAGGATCATTTGATTTAATTATTTTATCATCAATTATTTCTATTACAAAAATATGAGAGAGGGAATAAAATGACTTTCCCAAAATAAAGAAATATTGAGGATTTAATAATAAAATCAAATAAGATTTTGTTTCGGAGTTTTTCGTTATTTTATTTGAATTTAGGAAAAATGTGCGTTTTTCAAAATTGCATTTAGGCCACAAATAAATGTTCATCTTGTGCAGCTTGATTTTAGAAGCCCGGGAAAATTTATTTCGGGATTTTTGGAGTCCGTTTAGTATTTCTTTTTATTTTTCTTCTACGTGTAATTATTTTAAAAAAAATCGCACCGACCTACGGGCTGTGTCTGACCGGGACTCCGGCCCGACTAGCCTTTATAAGCCGGCCCACCCCCAGGCCGAAACCCTAGCCCCGAGCCGCCCCAGCCCCAGCCCCGCCCGAGCCGCCGCCGCCGCCCGCTCGCGCCGCCGCCGCCCGCTCGCGCCGCCGCCGCCCGCTCGCGCCACCGCCGCGCCTCGCCGCCGCCCGTCGCTGCCGCCTCGCCGACCCGCCACCGCCGCGCCGCCGCCCGTCGCCGCCGCCTCGCCGACCCTCCGCCCGAGGTCGCCTCGAAATCCGTGCCGCCGTTTTTTTTGAAAAACTGTTCGGTTTTTCCATCGGTTTTTCATCAATTTTTTTAGTTTCGTTTTTTTAAATAGATCAGTTTTTTCTGATTTATTTATTTAGCGAGCGTTCGTCCGTTCGTTCGTTCTAGCGAATGTTCGTCGTTTTTTTCTTTTTCTCGGATTAAATCCGCGATTTTCTGATCGCGATTTCTGATCCGATTTTCGTTTTAGTATAACTTTTCGCTCGTTTATCGGAATCAGGCGATTCAAGCGCCTGGAGTTTCGTCTCGAAACCCTCTATCCGTTTAACCAACTTAAACAAGTTTTTGCTACTGTAAAATTTGACTTAGATCCAGATTAGTAGAACGAAGTTGTTTTCTTTCGCCATTTGACTTTCGTTGCTTCATTCGATTTGATTCTTTTTGCAAACCGGAGTTCTTAAGTTGAACTTTCTGGTTAGATCTCTTATTTGACTTTCACCTGTGCATTAGATGAGTGCTTATTGTATGCTTGTTTGTTTGTCTGCGATAGAATACCTGGAGTGCGCCGCCTGTTACTTCGAATCGCTAGGTTTCGCGGATCATCAGCAAGGCAAGTAACACTTTGATCATACCCTTTTCCTACTACCCAATTTTATTGCATTAGATCAATCCTCAAACATTGCATGATTAGGATCTAATTAAATTGTGGGATGGGAAGTAGTTGAGGTAGCACCTATTACCTGTTATATTATCAAACCTTTGGGAGTTACTTCTACGTTTGCCTATTATGCCATGCTATGCTAGTAGACGTGGATTGGGTGAGTGATATCCATGACAGATGTGAGTTTGTTAATTAATGGTTTATCTAAGGTGGCAACTTAAACACACATCTAGGTGGACTGAGGTACTTGGGTATTCCAGGATTGCCTGTTTTTCTTTATGGACCGCCACCCAGGCCCAAAGGGATCATGAGATTTTTCATACTAGAAACTTCCGTGTGCAGCCACAAGCTATTATGGGCTCTAGCATAGTTGATTAAGTCGTGCGAACTCTTACAGGGTAGACTAGCAAATGTAGGGGAAAGTTGCTGTAATGGTCTATCCATCGTAAGGTGCTAGCGCTTCTGAAAGACTATGTCTCGGTCATCTGTTTCTCAAACACCATGTAGTGCGAGAAACCAAACGGAGGCGATCGAGTCTTGTGGGGAAAAGTGCGCAAACCTTTGCAGAGTGTAATAAACTAATCATGATTAGCTGTGTCCCCGGTTATGGACATCTTGAGTATCTAGTACTTGGATTATGATGTGAATCTCAACATGTTACTCTAAAAATTAATTTTATTAGGTTTTGTTTAATGATGATGCTTAATTGGGATTGAGGATGCTGTCAACCATTCTCAATGTTTAACAACCACCATGATAGTTAAATAAATTTATTCCTTTGCAGTAGGGAGAAATTGGCTTTACGCAAAACTGTAACCATAGAGCTTTCCACCAGCCAAATATGCATATAGTATAGCTGTTTCATTCCATTACTCTCTATGTGTTACTTTGTCAGCATATTCCATGTGCTGACCCATTTCGGGCTGCAACGTTAATGTTGCAGACTTTTCAGACGACGATTAAGGAGTTTTTAGGTCGTGGTTCTATACTCAGTGATGCCGTTGGAGTTGATGGACTCACTTATCTTCCAAGCCTTCCGCTGTTATAGTTATTAGATGGCCTTAAGCCATATTTATTGTAATAAGTTCTCTATGGAGACACTCGATGTAATAAGTGTGTGATTGCTACTCTGTTATAAATCCTCCGAGTACTGTGTGGTGTCAGCATTACTGATCCAGGGATGACACCAGAGCACAGAGATTGGGCAGTTTGAGGTCTGGTTGCTACACGACTGCATGTAGGAATCCCCCTTCCACACTCCTTGGCCGAAGTCGAGTCTAGACATTGCAAAACTTTTACTAACATGGTTGTGTGTCTTACGGGCCCATGTCACCATTTGGGTGGTATTAGGATCTTTTACTCCTCGATCTTTACTCTGGGACTCTGAACTCTCTTCTACTCGGGTTAAACGAATTTACTAACACTAACATTAGGATCCCGTGACCACATTCACCTCAAAGTTGGATAAGCCCTAGTTATTCCTTAGAGTAGTATTTTGAACAATACCCACACTGTCATTTGATTCATTTGAAACATCTTTGTTTTCTGATGGAACCCACGAGGCAGGTCGTGCGCCACACGATGGCCATTGGTGTCCTAGGTTCACCTGCTGTGTTAGCTGAGCTGATGACCTATCTAGGTTATCGCTAGCACCCTGAGTACACCGTGTACAAGAAGTATCAGGACTTTAACCAGGAGCAGTACCGTGCCATCGTCCACCTCTACTGTCGGGAGTATGACTCCACTACTGTGCTGCACACTGCTCATGGTGTTGGAGTGACTATCGATATGGCAGTACACGATGCTACTTATGCTGCTCTGACATGTCTTCGTGGAGAGTATCGGGAGTTGGACATCTCCCCTTTCAGGCACATTGCTATCGCATCCGATGTTGGTGCGGAGGGGTACTACACTACTGCCTACTCCACTGTCACCTGAGAGCCCTTCTACCATCAGAACCTGGTTCTGCATGCTGGTGGGCTGGATAGAGCTAACCGAGCTCTTCGCCACGAGTTGTACACCGCCCGTCAGCACCTTTACCGTGCTCTGATGCTGTTGCACCCCCTTGTACGATCTGGTGATCTGTCGCGATCTGTGATCTACCCAGCCAGGACCGTGATGCCCCAGGGTATCGGCTGGCCAGATGTGGGAGGCTACTCTCCCGTACTTGGTCCTCTTCTGCCACCTGAGCACCGGTTTCTACACCAGAGTATTTGCGGACCCTAGGCTACTGACGTGGAGGACTTCCCGTCGCGTCATTACTAGCTGTCAGGCTACACCTACCTCCATAGTTCCTCATGAGACTGATGTAGGCTTGCTTATTAGTATTAGATGCATTCGCCATGAGCCTGCATGCCGCCTATGATGTTTTTAGTCTATGTACTGAACTCTGTGTACCGAACTCTATGCATGATCCCTTTTGTATATGCCAACTACTATGAAGTATCTATCATGCTCCTTTCATTATGCATGTTTCATCATGAATGATTCTTGTCTTTGCAAATTTCCCAATGTTGAACTACCCCTGTTATATATTAGTAGGATGGTTAGACCAGGTGGTCGTGGTGGCAATCCCCCAACACCGCCTGAGTACATGGATGGTATGATGCAACAGTTCGAGCTGAATCGCCAATTCATGGAAAATATTATGTCTCAGTTTCCTCGCCCCAATATGAACCAGCAGCCAGTCTAGGTGACTCTGCAGGATTTCATGCGCCTCAACCCAACTGTGTACCGCAGCTCAACTCAGCCTCTGGATGCTGATGACTGGCTCCGTGACATCACCTATGAGATGGAGTCTGCTAATGTAGCCCCTGCCAGCTATGTCACCTTTGCTTCCTTCTTCCTGAAAGGACCCGCAGCTCAATGGTGGGATAGCCATAGGCGTACTCTGCCGGTTGGAACAATCATCACCTGGCCAGACTTCCAAGCTGCTTTTCGTGCCCGCTTCATTCCTCAGGGAGTCATGGACCGGAATAAGCGCGAGTTCCGCAACCTCACCCAAGGCAACAAAACCGTGGAAGCTTATCAACGGGAGTTTCTGGATTTATCCCGCTATGCTGAAGAAGACATTGCAACTGATGCACGTAGACAGGAGAAGTTCCATGATGGCCTTCAAGCTGACATCAAGCTCGCACTTCTAGTGCATGACTTTGCTGATTTTGCCACCTTGGTGAACAAGGCCATCAATGTTGAAACTGGCCTACAGGAACACTAGAGCTCTCATAGGCGCAAACGTGACACGTGCTCATCTTCGGGCCCGTCCTCGCAGAAGCGTAGGATATGGATTCCCAACAGCATGTACCAGCCAACTGCACCTGCTCCAAGGCAGTCCTATGTTGCACCTCGTCTGCCTCCTCCACCACCTAGGCAGCCAAGGCTTCCAGCACCACCACCCCGAGCTCCTGCTCCCACTCCCAATAATGGTCTGTGCTTCAGGTGTGGACAACCAGGACACTGTGCTAGGGAATGCAACCAGAACCAGAATCAACTAGCCCTTCCCGCAGCTGGCCATGGAAGCAACCAGCCCGCAACAACAATGCCAAGTCTTATGGTCTTGTTCATGCCAACCACGTTGATCTCAATGAAGTTTTAGACCATCCTGCTACTGTGATGGGTACACTCGTAAATTTTGTACCAGCATCCATTTTATTTGATATAGGAGCATCACATTCGTTCATATCAGTTGAGTTTGCATTCATGCATGGCATTAAATACGAAGAGATGAACACTACGATAGTGGTACACACCCCTGCGGGCCAATGTCAAACCTCTATGGTTAGTCACAACGTTCCCGTTGAAATCGAAGGACTGGAATTCCTTGTCTCTCCCATCGTACTAAATTCCTGTAGCATTGATCTCATTCTGGGAATGGATTGGTTGAAAGAGCATACCGCTTCTATAGTTTGCGCTACTAAGACCGTCCATCTGCTACACCCTTCCAATGAAATAATAAGCTACAATGCTCGCCTGGTTCAGGATGCTGAGGCAAGGCTCTATGCGTTGAATGCATTGAACGCTGCACCACTCAAGGGCATTGAAAACATTCCCGCCGTGCATGAATTCCTCGACGTCTTTCCTGAAGAACTTCCAGGGATTCCCCCTGCTAGAGCTGTCGAATTCATCATCGACTTGAAACCAGACACCACTCCTATAGACAAACGACCCTATAAGATGCCACCACATGAACTCATTGAGCTTAAGGAGGAAATCGAAAAATCTCTTCGCAAAGGTTTCATTCGCCCTAGTTGCTCTCCTTGGGGAGCACCTTCTCTCTTTGTTAAGAAGAAGGATGGGACAAATCGATTGGTCCAAGATTATCGTCCTATTAACCAAGCCACCATTCAGAACAAATATCCCCTCCCTCGGATCAATGATCTGTATGATCAACTGGCTGGTTCATCAGTGTTCTCCAAACTTGACTTGAGGTTGGGTTACCACCAGATCCGAGTTCGTGAAGAGGATATCCTAAAGACCGCCTTCGTGACTCGATATGGATCATACGAACATACCATCATGTCTTTTGGCTTAACCAACGCTCCGACCATCTTCTCTCGTCTGATGAACTATATATTCATGGATTACCTCGACAAGTTCATCGTGGTTTATCTAGATGATATCCTGGTATTTTCCAAGAACAAAGAAGAACATGCTGAACATCTTGTCTTGTGCTGGAAAAGATTCGAGAGAATCAACTATATGCCAAGTTCTCCAAGTGTGAATTCTAGCTACCCGAAGTAACCTATCTTGGGCATGTCATCTCCAATGATGGTATTGCCTTCAAACCTGAATGAGTCCAGGCTATTCTCGATTGGTATCCTCTGAAGAATGTCAAGCAAGTCAGAAGTTTTCTCGGACTCGCCAGCTATTGCCGTCGATTCGTCAAGAACTTCTCCAAGATCGCCAGGCCTCTGACTAACCTGTTGCATAAGGGCGTCAAGTTCCAATGGGTAGACAAGTGTCAGGAAAGTTTCCAGGCACTCAAGGACAAGTTGACTTCTGCCCCAGTGCTTGCTCCACCTGATACTAAGAAGGACTTCATCATTTACTGTGACGCTTCCCGTCAAGGATTTGGCTGTGTCCTAATGAAAGAGCACAAAGTGATTGCTTATGCCTCTCGTCAATTGCGCCCTCACGAAGAAAACTACCCAGTTCATGACCTCGAGTTTGCTATTGTCATTCATGCACTAAAATAGTGGCGACATTACCTTCTCCGTAATAGTTGCGAGATCTTCACTGACCACCAAAATCTGAAGTATCTGTTTACTCAGCCAAACCTGAACCTCCGTCAGCAGAGATGGATGGAGACTGTTGCAGACTTTGACTTGGGTATTTCCTATACCCCAGGCAAGGCTAATGTAATGGATGATGCCTTGAGCCGCAAGTCTATTGCAACCACCTCCAGGTTCGAAAATTTCAGCCCTCGCTTATTGAAGAATTCAGAAAGCTGAACCTCCATATAGTTCCTCCGGGTGCACTCGCTCCCCCTCCCGCCGAGTGCCGCAAGATGAACCTCCATGTTGTTTCCCAGGGTTCTCTCAATACCCTGGTTGCTAAACCTGATCTCGTGTACAACATCAAAATGCTACAGAATTATGACTCTCAAGCCCACAAGATTAAGCGCTACCTCACTGAAGGAAGGCCCTCGTTCTTCACTATTGCTGATGATGGCATCTTGTACTTCAAGGGCCGCCTAGTGGTGCCATGTTCAGAGGAAAACCATGATATGACACAAGAGGTTATGAAAGAAGCTCATGATACACCTTTGTCTATTCATCCTAGTAGTACAAAGATGTACCAAGACATTCGTCAGAGATTCTGGTGGTCTAATATGAAGCAAGACATTGCTCGTTATGTTGCTGAGTATGACATTTGCCGTCGTATCAAAGCAGAACATCAAAGGCCTGCTAGAACTCTGCAACCCATCTCTATTCCTGAATGGACATGGGACCATGTTGAAATGGACTTCGTCACTGGATTTCCCAAATCACAGAAAGGTAATGATGCTATTCTTGTCATCATTGACCGGCTTTCTAAAGTTGCACATTTTCTGTCGGTTAAAGAAATGATCACTGCTAGTCAGCTTGCAACTCTCTACATGTCTAGAATTGTTTCACTTCATGGTATTCCACTGGTTATCAGTTCAGACCGTGTCAGCTTGTTCACTTCAAGATTTTGGGCAAGTTTCCAAGAAGCTACAGGAACTCATCTGTCATTCAGTACTGCGTTTCATCCTCAGTCGCAAGGACAAGTTGAACGTGTCAACCAAGTTCTTGAAGACATGCTTCGAGCTTGTGTAATTTCCTTTGGCAAGAAATGGGAAGAATCTCTTCCGTATGCTGAGTTCTCTTATAATAATAGCTATCAAGCTAGCCTGAAGATGGCCCCCTTCGAAGTGTTATATGGACGAAAGTGCCGAACCCCTCTGAACTGGTCAGAAACTAGGGAACTTCCACTCTTCGGTCCGAATATTATCCAACATGCCGAAGAACAAGTACGCATTATTCGCGAGAATCTGAAGACTGCTTAGTCACGTCAGAAAAGTCAGTATGACCGTCATCACAGAGACATGGTCTATCAACCTGGCAAAAAGGCTTATCTTCAAGTTACACCAATGAGGTAGGAATTCGCTAGTGCGGATTGCCTACAAGTGAGGAACATGATAGCCCTGAGGAATTTGATAGTCAAATTTCCGACCATTGCTGTGCTACGCGCCAGCTGTCCCAAAATATCTTCCCACCTAACGGTCATATCATTGAAGGGCATTTATGTCTTATCATGTCAGGCTGCTCCCTAGGCTATAAATAGCCGCCCCCTACAACCACTAGCTGGTTGGCTGCTTCGAGAGAAACTGATACTTGTCATTTGAGAGCATCCCATCCCTCGAGGACTTTGAGCGAAAATCATCAAGTGAGGAAAACCCAAACCCAAACACTAACACCTACAAACCCAAAGTGATTGAGCATCACCGAAGAGATTGATCCTGCGTGGATCTGACGCTTGTTACCTTTGAAGACTGTGCATCTTCCAGACGGTTAGGCGTCATGGTCTAGAGCATCCAAGAGGAAATTGTGGATCGCCGAGTGACCGAGTTTGTGAAGGTTTGGAAGTCACCTGAAGAGTTACCACGAGTGATTGGGAGAGGTCTATGTGACCTCAGCTCAAGGGGAATACGGTGAGGACTAAGTGTCCTGAACTGCGTGTTCACGACTGGTGTCCAGGACTGTGTGTCCTCAGGTTTGGATATGTAGCCGCCCTAACCAGACGTACATCTGTCACAATAGTTGGAACTGGTCTACCAAATCATTGTCTTCACCGAGCTAACTGGTTCTATTTCCTCAACCCTTCCATTTCCTCATTTCTGTGTTGTGTGCTTGTTCATATCTGTTCGAAGACTTTGACCGAAGACTTTCTCAATTTCCTCAGCTCAATTTCTTTAGTCTATTTGTCTTCATCCTGTTTATCCTGTGTTTATGCTTTCTGTACTCTATGCTTGTTTTCATTTCATCATGATGACCATGCTTATGTTTTTTTATGTTGCATCTGAGTACTTATTCCGCTGCAAGTAGTTCTTCTCTTAGGAATTTCCTCACCCTGAAATTCCTCAGTGAAGATTTTATAAAATCGCCTATTCACCCCCCTCTAGTCGACTTAACGCACTTTCAATTGGTATGAGAGCAAGGTACTCCCTTGTTCTGTGTGATTTTGGTTTAACTGCCTGGAGTTTTAGTTATGTCGATCGCAGGTATGATCAAGGTTTTAGCTGGGTGTCCTACCTTCGATGGGACGGACTACCCCTACTGGAAGAATAAGATAAGCATGCATCTTAAGGCAATTGATAACGATCTCTGGTACGTTGTGGAAAATGGCGTTCCCTCTTTTACACCTACCATCAACGCTGCTGATGTGAAGAGATTCAAGCAACTCAACTCTCAAGCGAAGAACATGATATGTGGCCATCTGAGCAAAGGGCAATATGGCAGAGTGAGTGCTTTGGAGACAACAAAGCTTATCTGGGACAGGCTGTCCAAGGTCAATGAAGGAGTCTCAACACAACGTGACTCTCTAGTTGACGTTCTTCGCAATCTCTTCAACCGCTTCAAAAGACTCGACAATGAAAATGTTCAGCAAACCTTCGATCGCCTCACTGACATCTCAAATGAGCTTCAAGCACTTGGTGCCACTGACATCACCGACCATGAGGTGGTGAAGAAATTGCTGAGATCGCATGATTCCTCATTTGATACTCTGGCATTGATGATACAAGAACGTGGAGACTATAAGTCACTTGATCCCGCTGATATCCTTGAGAGGCTAAACACTCATGAGTTCTAGCTTGCTGAGAGGAGAGATCTCTATGGACCAAGCTATGGCAGATCACGAGCTCTGAAGGCCAAGGCAGTGTCTGAATCTGAAGGTGAAGATTCTGGTAGCAGCCTTGGTGATACTGAAGAACTGAGCCAGGAACTAGCAATGCTCGTGAGGAAATTCCAGAAGTTCTCAAGACGTGGTCATTTTGGAATATCCTCAAGAAGTGATGACAAGAAGAGACACTGTCACAAATACAAGAAACCCGGTACTACATTCAAGATTGTTCTCAGTGGGAAAATGAATCGAAGAAGAAGAAGTATAAGGACTACAATTCTGATGATTCAAAGAAGAAGAAGAAATTTTCAAAGTCCTCTTCATCAAAACCTTCAAGGTCTTCATCTCATAAGAAGAGCAGCTCCAAGAAGGCTCGTGCATTCATTGGCAAGGAAATGGACTCTGAGGCTGAATCTAAGGAAAATGTGGAAGAGGAGGAATCCGAGGAGTCAGACTCTGGTGTGGTGAGCCTAGCCCTTGCTACCGCGTTCGTCAGCAAGTCCATCTTCAACTCTGAGGAAAAGGACCTCCCAACACCACTGACGACAGTGATGATGACTACGCTCCCACCTATTGCTTCATGGCAAAAGGTGCAAAGGTACTCAAATATCCCTCCTCTGAATCAAGTGAGGATGAATATGATGAAAATCTCAAGCCTAGTTATTCTAAACTTGCTAAGATTGGTGTGAAACAACAAAAGGCTCTTGAAAAGGTTCAAAATATGCTAGACAAAAGCGATGATATGTTGGGTGATGAAATGGATCGCACTAAAACTTTGACTGAAAATCTTCAGAGACTTTAGACAAAGTTTGATAACCTTTAGAGTCATCGTAACACTCTCTTATCTGATCATGAGAAGCTCTCTTATGATTTTCTTCAAAGAAAGCAATATCTTGAACAGTTAAGAGTGAGTTATGAAGATCTTCAGAAGGAGCGTGATTCTTTACTTGCTCAACAAATCAGCGCTACTTAGGAAGAATTTATTCCTCCATGTTTGAAATGCATTGAACGTTAATCTGCTAATTCTTCACCCGAATGTTCAAATGCTTCTAATGTTACAAATTCTTCAACTGTCTCTGCTATCACTAATTCCTCATCTGAGGATGCTACTAGTATCACTGACCATGTAGGGCTGAAGGAATTGTATGTCACAGGCATGTACAAAAGCCTCAAAGGGCATCAAGCTCTTTGTGATGTGCTTAAGAAGCAAATCCTCAATAGGAACCCTAGGAAAGAGGGTATTGCCTTTGAGAGGAAACTCAATGCTGATGGGACCTACTGGAAACCTGAGCAGTATCCGAAAACCTCATGGGTTGCTGCAAAGGGACCTTCAGTGGATCCATCTACTTTATCTGGCTTCACATGTGAATCTTCATATTCTTCTGATGCGTCATTTGACTCCAACTATAAACTGTTCAAAAATCAGAATGGTGAAGTATTTGCTAGATATGTTGGCACTAACTGCAGGAACGGTTCCCCTATGAAGAAAATCTGGGTTCCCAAAAAGTGCCTTGAAAATCTTCAGGTGAATGTCATCATGACACCACCTGTGAAGAATAGGAACCCCAGATCAAATTCTTCATATGGATCCAAGTCCTCATACATACCAAATTCCTCACGTGGATCAAATTCCTCAAAAGTATCAAAGTCCTCATGTGAACATCATCGTACTAACACCTCTGTTTCACAGGGAAGATCTAAGGATTATGGATATGTGCATTATCCGTCAAAACATTATGTTCATAAATCCTCGAAGAATTTCTCTACTTACTCTTATGCTTACCCTAACCCCTCGTATGTGAAACGAAGTGGATTGACATCTATGCCACCTTTCTCTTATGGAGCTCGCAGGATGATGAACTCTTTGCCACCCCTTCAGATGCGGGTGGTGAAGAAAAAGAACTAATCTCTTATGCAGGGTCAGGTCTCTAGATGAACTTAAACGTCTAAAGAATTTCCTGGAGACCTGAATATGCTTGAAAGGACGCAAGCTAATCATGAAGAAATGAATTTTCATTTCTCACGTCCTCATACTGCTTTATCTGTTCTATTGCTTGATGAAATTGATCTGATGAAATTGATATAATATTCTTCATTGATGAAGTATATGAGTTCATAAGTTGCACTAATTCATCTGCAGGATGATCAACCCAAAGCCACTGAGTGGGTCCTCGATAGTGGATGTACAAATCACATGATTGGTGACAGGAGCTTATTGATGGACTCTGCCTTATCTCCATCACATCTGAAGCATATCACCTATGCTGACAAAGGCAAAAGCAAGGTATTGGGTCTAGGTAAGGTTGCAATCTCAAAGGATTGACACATGGACAAAGTCATGCTTGTCGAGTCCTTAGGGTTCAACCTCATGTCTGTCTCAATGCTTTGTGATCTTGATATGGTTGTTGTCTTTGGCAAGTATCGTTGTGTTGTGATCATGGAAGCTGACAATTCCAAAGTCTTAGAAGGCTTTAGGAGAGGAGATTTGTATATTGTTGATTTCTCTACGGGACCACAACCTGCTACATGTCTACTTGCAAAAGCTTCAGAAGGCTGGCTATGGCATCGACGACTTGGTCATGCTGGGATGAGGAACTTACACACGCTCGCGAAGAAGAAGCATGTCATTGGCATCGAGGGTGTCAAATTCCTCAAGGACCATTTGTGTGGAGCTTGTGAAGCCGGAAAGATGACCAAGGCCAAGCATCCCTCAAAGACCATCATGACTACCACTCGTCCATTTGAATTGCTTCACATGGATCTATTTGGCCCTACTCACTATGCCACATTTACGAATGCTGCATCTTTATATGGCTTTGTCATTGTTGATGATTATTCTCGATATACATGGGTGCATATCATCACTTACAAAACTGAAGTGCAGGAAGTCTTCAAACGATTTTCCTCGAGGGCTTGAACCAACTTTGGTGTGAAGATTAAGCACATCAGAAGTGATAATGGAACTGAGTTCAATAATACTGGTCTTGATGACTATCTTGATGAACTTGGTATTACTCATGAGTTATCTGCACCTTATACTCCTCAGCAAAATGGCGTCGTGGAGCGCAAGAACAGGACTCTTGTTGAGATGGCCCGCACTATGCTTGATGAGTACAAGACGCCTCCTCGCTTCTGGCTTGAGGCAATTGATACTGCGTACCACAACATCAACAGGGTATATCTTCACAAATTCTTCAAGAAGACTACATATGAACTCCTCACTAACAAGAAACCCAATGTGAGTTATTTCAAAGTCTTCGGTGCTAAATGCTGGATTACAGATCCTCATCACAATTCTAAATTTGCACCGAAAGCACATGAAGGTTTTATGCTTGGTTATGGTAAGGACTCGCACACCTACAGAGTCTTCAACACCTATCACCACAAGGTTGTTGAAACTGTAGATGTGCGGTTCGATGAGACTAATGGCTCGCAAAGAGAGCACCTACCTCCTGTGACAGATGAAATACCTCCTGAGGAATCTATTAAGTTCAAGGCTACTGAGGATGCCATTCCTACCAAAGAATCTGCTGAAGAAGTCATTCCAGAACATGAAGAACATCATGGTAATGCACCTGAGGAAAATGGTGCTGAAGAAAATGCTGATCAAATTCCTCAACGACAACCAGCTCATCCTCGCGTTGCAAATGAAGTGCAGATTGAGAAAATCATCAGCGACATCAACATTCTATGCCCTCTCACATGCTCAAGAGCTTCACATTTGTCTAACTTTTGCGGGCACTTTTCTTTCGTCTCTATCATAGAGACCACTAAGGTAGATGAAGCATTTCTGGAGCCTGAGTGGATTCAAGCTATGCAAGAGGAATTACATCAATTCGATCTCAACAACGTCTAGGAACTGGTCAAACGTCTAGATCCTTGCAAGCACAATATCATTGGCACAAAGTGGATCTACCGCGACAAGCAAGATGAAAATGGCCTTGTGGTGAGGAATAAGGCACGACTTGTAGCTCAAGGCTACAGACAGGTTGAAGGAATTGATTTCGATGAAACTTTTGCACCTGTTGCTAGACTTGAGGCTATTCGCATATTACTTGCTTATGATAACCATCATGATATCATCTTATATCAAATTGATGTGAAAAGTGCATTCCTCAATGGTAAGCTTGAGGAATAAGTATATGTTGCTCAACCCCCAGGTGTTGAAGATCCAAAGCATCCTGACAAAGTCTTCAGACTCAATAAGGCCCTCTATGGCCTCAAGCAGGCCCCTCGGGTGTGTTATGATACTTTTAAGGAATTCCTCATGAAGAAAGGCTTCAAACTCGGTTCACTTGACCCAACTCTTTTCACTAAATCTTATGATGGTGAATTGTTTGTGTGCCAAATAAATGTTGATGATATCATTTTCGGTTGTACTGACCAACGTTACAATGATGAATTTACCTATATGATGAGTGAATAATATCAAATGTCTATGATGGGAGAATTGAAATTCCTCTTAGGTCTTCAAATTTTTCAACAACAAAACGACACCTTCATATCTCAGGAGAAATACCTCAAGGAAGTACTGAGGAAATTCGGCATGCAAGATTGCAAAGGAGTCAAAATCCCTATGCCCACAAATGGCCATCTATGCACTGATGAAAATGGTATTGACTTTGATCAAAAGGTATACCGCTCCATGATTGGTTCTTTATTGTATTTATGTGCATCTAGGCCAAATATTATGCTTAGTGTTTGCATGTGTGCCTGATTTCAAGCTACACCGAAGGAATCACACCATAAGGCTGTGAAGCATATTCTTCGATATCTAGCTCACACACCAACACTTGGATTATGGTATCCCAAGGGCTTGGCTTTTGATCTCATTGGATATTCAGACTCTGACTATGCTGGTGATCGTGTGGACCGCAAGTCAACATCAGGCACATGCCATTTCTCAGACGATCCTTGGTCTGTTGGTCCTCGAAGAAACAGAACTGCGTATCACTGTCTACTGCTGAAGCTGAGTACAGTGTTGTTGGTTCCTGCTGTGCTCAATTGCTGTGGATGAAGCAAACCCTCAAGGACTACAGCATCAACATGAATAATGTGCATCTCTACTGTGACAATGAGAGTGCCATCAAGATTTCTCATAACCCTGTTCAACACTCGAAGACAAAGCCCATTCAGATTCGTCATCATTTACTTCGTGATGATGTGTTGAAGGGAAACATCTCTATTGAGCATGTGAAGACTGAAGAATAGCTAGCCGATATCTTCACAAAGCCCTTGGATGAGAAGAGATTTAGCAAGTTGAGGTGTGAGATAAATATCCTAGAATCTTCAAATGTCCTTTGAAAAGGACACACATCCTAACACTTATGCAAAATTGATGACTTAGATGTGCAACACGCGAAGAAACATTTTTCTTCAATCAATGAATACTTACACTCTAAGTGTGAAGAAATTAACGAATAATTTGATTTTTAGAACCCTACGACAATTGTATGTGGTGTCTGAAATCATCATTCTTATACGGTGGGTCACGCCACCATCAAAAGTTGAAAATCTTCAATTTGAGTTTTTCCTCATTTTTGAATTTCCTGAATTGTTCTTTTTCTTCAACCTTTCAATGTCTTCACTCTTTCCGTTGTTGTCCTTCTTTGGCAATATATATATATATATATATATATATATATATATATATGAGTTTATGTCCTCTACAGCATTCACTTATTGCTATTTCTTCAAGTTGCTTTTTCTGCTAAGTGAATGTGATTGGACCCTTCCCCCTCTATGCTAAACTCAACCCAGTCTATTCACAAATTCTTCATGTGTGTTCTAATTGAAACCCGTTCAAAATCTTCATTGTGTCCTTGTTAGCTGAAGAATTTGCGAACACAACTTTAAACTTATCTTATCTGAATTTTCGGCTTTTCCCGCTCAAACCGTTCCACTTTCCACGACATATTGTCCTATTCACCCATGACCATGCATGATCACCACCTCTCAGTACATGGGTGACACATGTCACACGAATGAGAAGGGTCAGGGGCACGTTCGTCCAATTTCCTCGGGCGAGCAGTTTCTCACTTTGGCTATAAATACCCCTTCCCTTCCTCACTTCGTTTTTACTCCCCTCGACCTCACTCCCTCGCTCGAGCTCTCAAACCCTAGCACTGCCGCTACTTCCATCGTTGCCGGTGAGGAAGAGCTTCACTGCCTCGACCTCGTCGCCATCGTACTCGCGCCGGCTGCGGATTTCTTCACTCCGCCGCCGCCGTAGCTGTCTTCCTCTGCCAAGTTAGGGCGTGGAAGATCCGAACTGAGGAGCTTCTAAATCTACTCTTCACAATTTGTCGTGTTCTTCATCAAGGGTAATTAAACGTTACTTTTACTGCCCTTGTTGATTTTGATGTTTTCTACAAAATCTTCAAAAGGTGTTTATTCTTCAAATCTTCACACACTAAACACCTCACATATCATCTGTTCTTGATATGTTTCCCTAAGCAACATTTTTCTTCAAGATTCCTCAATTGTGTGGGTTTTCAAATCTGTACAACTCTGGAACCTAAGTCAAAGAACGCTTAGTGAAATTCCTCAAGACTCATTCGGTCAAATTCCTCAAACTTTTTCTTTTTGCAAAAATTTCTGAGAACGCATATGACCTCTCAAAATTCTTCGCACCTATACTCTGTTCACAGGTACACATGTCCGCTGCTGAATCTCTAGGTTCTCATCAACTTAACTCATTTGCAGCATTCCTTGAAGAAAAGTTGCAAACCTCTTTAGAGAACTCAACAGTTCAAAACCCTCAGCTGAAGAAAATGGCAGATGGCAAGAAACCTCAGAAGGGAGGTAAGAGACTGGAGGTCAACACTACATTTGAAATCCCTGAAGATATCTATGCTGGATATTGCACACCCCCTGAGAAAACCAAGAATGAGCACAAAGTGCACATCCAGAAAATTGAGAGGAGATGGGCACGGGAATGGAGGGAGTACAGGTATGTCACTCCAAAGTACATGAAGAAATTCACTCTTCACCCTCCTTGCCCAAGACCTCTGTTGGCACCTGGCCAAGAAGCTGATCCCACTAGCCTCAAGTGCGGCGAGGACTATCCTGATGAATCGGAAAAACGGCAAGTGAAGCTAGCCAAAATGGCAAAAGAAGCAGTGAAGAAATTTAATGAAGATTCTGCTGCTGCCACTGCTGGGGCCTCTGCAAGCAAGCCTAAAAAGGCTATGCCCAAGAAGCCTGTTCACAAGCCTAGTGCTTAAACTTCAATGCCCTGACGGCCAAGCTCCTCAGCAATGCCCTCACGGCCAAGTTCTGCAAAGCCCTCACAGCCAATTTCTCATGCTGCACCAGCTCCTCCGAAATCCTCAGCTCCTCCTTCCAAATCCTCAGCACCTGCGTATCTCGCCTCGTGCCAAAGGACAACAAACATCTCTATTGCCTCAGGAGCCTCTGCAAGTTCTTATGCTCCTCCGCATTCTTCAACTGGCCCCACCTTGTTGAAGACAAAGGCCACTGCTGGATGAGGTTCTCAACCAAGTCCTCACAAGAAGCAGGTCACCTTCCAAGTACCGTCCGATGACGACGAAGCTGATGATGAAGAACTCGCTAAAATCATCAGAGACAGGCAACACACGGCCGCTAGAGCCAAAGGCAGTAATGTGCCATTGATGCTGGCTCCAAAGTTGATCCTAGACTTCATCGACTTGTGGCACAAGGACCCCAACACACCTCTGCCTGAGATGAACCTCACTCCTGGTCAAAGTCATGTGTTGACTGCCTTCATTGATGAAGAGAAATGGAAATATGAACAGGGGAGGAAGGTGAAGAAAGCGCAGTACAAGAGAAAGCGTTTTCTGAAGCAAAACTTCTTGAATCTTTCACCTGAAGAACTTGTAGCTCTGCAATCAGAGATCAAGAATCTGAGTGATGAATTTGATCGCTACTATGCTGACTAGCTTGGAGCCAAGGTTAGAGTTGTAAAGATAACTGAGAAGTTCACTACCAATGTTGCAGCCCCAACGCAACAAGAAATTCCTCAGGCTGAAGCATCTGCTCAGCCTACAGAAGAACATGCCAGCACCGCTGATGAAAATAAGGCTGCTGATGAATCTGCTAGTACCATGGCTGATGACTGCATTCCAGCCGCTGATGAAACTACCAGGGCAACCACTAGTGTTGCGCCTGAAGAAACTATTAGGACAGCTGAAGTTTCAACCGCTGTGCCTGAAGAAACCTATCATGTCAGGGCAACTGCATCAGTTGTGCCTGAAGAAACTGAACCAATTTTCTCTGCTCTTCCTGCACCTACACCAAGTCCAATTCTTTCTTCTGCATCAGAAGCGAAGAAGACCAAGGCTGCGGAGCGTGCAACTATGAAGAAAAGGAAAGCATCAACCTCACCAGAACCTTCAGCTTCGAAGAAGATGAAGAAATTGACCAACTCTTTTGAGAATTCGATTGATGCTGTTCCAGTCTCAAGCATGCCACCAAAGGAACTCGTTCCTTTTGATGAAGAATATGTGGTCCCAAGCAGATCCGATGAAGATATTCCTTCTGCTGCTTCTTCAGAGCAGTTGGATGAAGAAATTGAAGTGGATACAATCCCTTCAACACCGGTTGTCTCATCGCCCATGCCTCAGTTCACTGCTGAAGAGGCCGACATTGAAGAAATGACTGATGAAGATGAGGATGTGGACATTGGGTGCACAACGCCAGTGATGAATGATGACTTTTGGGAAAGTCAACACCCCAATTCTCCTTTGTTCAGTCCTCTACAACAAATTCCTCAGTCCCCAGTGACTACTGAAGTTCAAATGGGATCTGAAGAACCACACCCCACTGTCTATTCATGAAGAGATTCCAGCCACTAGTTCCAATGAAATTGCTGCTGAAGAATTGAAGACCCAGGCAGCCACTGAAGAAGAAACTGAAATTCCTCAGCCTGTGGATCCTGAGATTGCGATTCCTGAGGCTGTGATGCAACTGAGTGACACTCCTCAGCCCAAGCCAAAGGATCCTTTCTCAAAGAAGCAAAAATTTAAGGCTGATGACTTCTTCCACGAGCACGTATTCTTCACGGATTACAACCCATATGACTCTGCTCGTCTTAGAAGGAAGCGTTTCTGGACTGCCAGCCAAGCCAACTTCTATTCTTCGCTCCTTTTCAACAAAGACAAAGTCTTTGACCATGAGCATATTCCTCACATGGACATGGAATCACTACCTTGCTTCACGCCAGTCCTCAGTGTTCTTCATGACGCTGGACTGCTCAACTTTTGCACTGATATTGTTGATTGGAATGAAGAGCTAATTCTTCAGTTCTATGCAATGTTGCACATCATAGGAGATGCTTATGATGTGAACTCTTGGGTATTGTACTGGATGAGAGAGAATACTCACTTCAAAGCACCGGCCTCTAAATTGCTTCATGCCCTGCCTGTCAGTCCTCCCTTGAAGGTGCACGTTGTATCTACCATGAACCTGAACTTACCGCTCACTACATACAAGTGTTGATGAAGTTGCTGAAGCCCGGTCAAGCCCCAAGGACCAAATTCCTCGTGAATGAATTGTTGTTTGTGCCTAGAACTGTCTATTGCATTCTGTCGAAGACATTGAGTCCAATAAAAGGCCACAACTCGAATGATGAAGAAGTCATTGGCATCATGAAGAATCTGCTATTCAATATCATACATGGCATTCCTATCAACTACCATGATTTCTTCATGAGGACTCTGGCAAATGTCGCACTCTCTCCGTTTGAGTTGAAGCCTTATACTCCTTGGATTATGCGATTCCTCAAAACAAGGTCTTCACTCAACTACAAGGCTGATTTTCAGAATCATGTCAGTTACTTGCCCCCAATAGAAGTCCTCAAGCGGTCATTTTGCTCAGCTGATGAAAAGGGCAAGGCTAGTGCTATTATTAATGAAGGCATTCGTCCATTGGATGGTCAGTTCCGCAAAGCTGCATCCTACTCCACCAATGATGACTCTGCCACAAATGCTTCAAAGCAAAATCCTCAAAGCACAGCTCCAAGGGTGATGACTGATCGTGAGCTTCTCCTCAGTCTTCACCAGAAGGTCGATTGCAACCACAAATGGGTTAAGCGTCAGTTTGGTTCTATTCTTCACAACATGACTGCTACACACAATGCAGTAAATAAAAACCATTACTACCTCCATGAGGTCTTCGGTCGCACCTGGGCGGTTCTGTCACATCTGTATGGTGAAGAAGATCTGAAGCAAATGGGTTTCAAGTAGGACTTTGAATGGTCTCAACCACCTGCGAAGAAATTCAAGAAGACCAAAGTTCCTTCCTTGGTAGCCAGCTCATATTCTTCATCGCTGAGACTGATGAGCATGAAGATTTGGATGACACTCCAGCAGGCCCTACCTCAACAATTGACCCCAACAATGCTGGCACTCCTTCATCGACTCAGTGATGATATTCTTCAGGGGCGTTAGTCCTCACTTTTCATCCCTTTTGGTCATTCGATGACAAAGGGGGATAAATTTGAGTTAGTCTTCAAGCGGGTCTCTTTATATGGGCATTTTTTTGCTAAGTTACAACTCTCGTTCTTTTGAAGACTTTGCTGGATGGAGTTGTAAACTTAAACCCGATGGTGGTCTGATACTTTTGTTGTGTTCTTCTGCATGCTTATTCCTCATATATGCTAATGCATGCATGCTGAATTACATCAGTCACCATATTTCATCATGCATTTCAAATTCTTCAAATTATATGTTAAATGCGTGTATGAATTACAAGATATAGGGGGAGATCTCCATGATTCTACTCTTCAAGTGTGCATTGCTTCAAAAGCAAATTCCTCACTATGCACATCTTCAGGGGGAGTTCTTTTATATCTTGCAATCAAATTCCTCAATATTAGTACTTACACTTCATATCTTTATCCCCGTTGAAAACTTAACCTATATTGTCATCGATCACCAAAAAGGGGGAGATTGTAAGTGCATCTAGTACCCCTTAGTGATTTTGGTGTATTTAAGACTTATAGGTTAAGGGACTGATCCGTTTGTGAGTGTAAATGATGTCTACTACACAACCTTCTTCTTGTAGATTTTGTTGGGCCTCCAAGTGCAGAGGTTTGTAGGACAGTAGCAAATTTCCCTCAAGTGGATGAACTAAGGTTTATCAATCCGTAGGAGGCATAGGATGAAGATGGTCTCTCTCAAGCAACCCTGCAACCAAATAACAAAGAGTCTCTTGTGTCCCCAACACACCCAATACAATGGTAAATTGTATAGGTGCACTAGTTCGGCGAAGAGATGGTGATACAAGTGGTATATGGATGGTAGATAAATGTTTTTTGTAATCTGAAAATATAAAAACAGCAAGGTAACTAATGATAAAAGTGAGAACAAACGGTATTGCAATGCTAGGAAACAAGGCCTAGGGTTCATACTTTCACTAGTGCAAGTTCTCTCAACAATAATAACATAATTGGATCACATAACTATCCCTCAACATGCAACAAAGAGTCACTCCAAAGTCACTAATGGAGGAGAACAAACGAACAAATTATGGTAGGGTACGAAACCACCTCAAAGTTATTCTTTCCAATCAATCCGTTGGGCTATTCCTATAAGTGTCACAAACAGCCCTAGAGTTCATACTAGAATAACACCTTAAGACACAAATCAACCAAAACCCTAATGTCACCTGGATACTCCAATGTCACCTCAAGTATCCGTGGGTATGATTATACGATATGCATCACACAATCTCAGATTCATCTATTCAAACCAACACAAAGTACTTCAAAGAGTGCCCCAAAGATTCTACCGGAGAGTCAAGACGAAAACGTGTGCCAACCCCTATGCATAGATTCCCAAGGTCACGGAACCCGCAAGTTGATCACCAAAACATACATCAAGTGGATAAATAGAATACCCCATTGTCACCACGGGTATCCCACACAAGACATACATCAAGTGTTCTCAAATCCTTAAAGAATCAATCTGATAAGATAACTTCAAAGGGAAAACTCAATCCATTACAAGAGAGTAGAGGGGGAGAAACATCATAAGATCCAACTATAATAGCAAAGCTCGCGATACATCAAGATCGTGCCACCTCAAGAACACGAGAGAGAGAGAAAGAGATAGAGAGAGAGAGAGAGAAAGAGAGAGATCAAACACATAGCTACTGGTACATACCCTCAGCCCTGAGGGAGAACTACTCCCTCCTCGTCATGGAGAGCTCCGGGATGATGAAGATGACCAGCAGAGAGGGATTCCCCCTCCGGCAGGGTGCCGGAATGGGTCTAGATTGGTTTTCGGTGGCTACGGAGGCTTCTGGTGGCGAAACTCCCGATCTATTGTGCTCCCCGAAGTTTTTAGGGTATATGGGTATATATGGGAGGAAGAAGTACGTCGGTGGACCTCCGGGCTGTCCACGAGGCAGGGGGGCGCGCCCAGGGGGGGGGGGGCGCCCCCACCCTCGTGGGCAGCCCGGGACTCTCCTGGTCCATCTCCGATACTCCGTGGGCTTCTTCTGGTCCAAAAATAAGTTCCGTGAAGTTTCAGGTCCATTGGACTCCGTTTGATTTTCCTTTTCTGCTATACTCTAAAACAAGGAAAAAACAGAAACTGGCACTGGGCTCTGGGTTAATAGGTTAGTCCCAAAAATAATATAAAAGTGTATAATAAAGCCCATAAACATCCAAAACAGATAATATAATAGCATGGAACAATAAAAAATTATAGATACGTTGGAGACGTATCAGTACATAGGTCTATAAGTCTATGAGGAGTTTGATATTTACAGAGAAAGTCGACCCCTAAAAATGAAGTTCTTCGACTGAAGACTTTGGATTTCTGAAGACTTTTTGAAGACTTTGAAAGTGAAGAAATTGGTGTGACCGTGAAGACTTGGTATTCATTCGAGGAACATGAAGCGTGAAGACTTTTGTTTTCGTAGTTTCTTTTTCTCTTTCTTGAGTCATAGGAAACACCGTACTATTAAAGGGGTCGAGGAAAACTAAGGAAAAGTTTCCATGTGATGCTCAACTCAAAATCCTACACCCACCAATCCCTTCGAGTGAAGCCATTGGAAATCTCTTGCAGTTACGCCAATTTCTTCAGTGACAGAGACGAAGTTGTTCTGGTCTCTGAGGAATTTGTTCTGACTGAGGAGTTAGGAATTCGCCAGTGCGGATTGCCTACAAGTGAGGAACATGATAGCCTTGAGGAATTTGATAGTCAAATTTCTGACCGTTGCTGTGCTATGCGCCAGCTGTCCCAAAATATCTTCCCACCTAACGGTCATATCATTGAAGGGCATTTATGTCTTATCATGTCGGGATGCTCCCTAGGCTATAAATAGCCGCCCCCTACAACCACTAGCTGGTTGGATGCTCCGAGAGAAACTGACACTTGTCATTTGAGAGCATCCCATCCTGCGAGGACTTTGAGCGAAAATCATCAAGTGAGGAAAACCCAAACCCAAACACCTACAAACCCAAAGTGATTGAGCATCACTGAAGAGATTGATCTTGCATGGATCCAACGCTTGTCACCTTTGAAGACTGTGCATCTTCCAGACGGTTAGGCGTCATGGTCTAGAGAATCCAAGAGGAAATTGTGGATCGCCGAGTGACCGAGTTTGTGAAGGTTTGGAAGTCACCTGAAGAGTTACCACGAGTGATTGGGCGAGGTTTGTGTGACCTTAGCTCAAGGGGAATACGGTGAGGACTAAATGTCCTGAACTGCGTGTTCAGGACTGGGTGTCCGGGACTGTGTGTCCTCAGGTTTGAATACCTAGCCACCCTAACCAGACGTACAACTATCACATCAGTTGGAACTAGTCTACCAAATCATTGTCTTCACCGAGCTAACTGGTTCTATTTCCTCAACCCTTCCATTTCCTCATTTCTGTGTTGTGTGCTTGTTCATATCTATTCGAAGACTTTGACTAAAGACTTTCTCAATTTCCTCAGTTCAATTTCTTCAGTGTGTTTGTCTTCATCCTGTGTTTACGCTTTCTGTACTCTGTGCTTGTTTTCATTTTATCATGATGACCATGCTTATGTTCTGTTATGTTTGCATCTAAGTACTTATTCCACTGCAAGCAGTTCTTCTCTTAGGAATTTACTCACCCTAAAATTCCTCAGTGAAGAATTCATAAGAATCGCCTATTCACCCCTCCCTCTAGTCGACTTAACGCACTTTCAGGTTCTCCACATCGACGGACATCAGCGTGATCGCGCTAGCCACAACTTCCCCTGCAGCAGTCATTGACCCCACGTCACGCCTGGGTCCGGTGGCTTCGGCGGGTCGGGCATGGGGATACAAAGGAAGCATCCACGAGCGATTACTACGGCCAACCAACCTGACGCCTGCAACCTGTTCGACGGAACGCCCGCCCTACCTGCGCATGATGACCCCGACTTTAACAATTTCATGGGGAATGTCATCTTCGAGGGTTGTGGCCAAGCCTTCCACCCCGAGGGCCAAGGCCAAATCCCAGCCTTCGATCCCAACGAGACCCAAAGCCAAGACGTTCGCGACCAAGATGAAGAGGATGATGACATTGGCCATGGATGAAGGAAATATGCCCTAGAGGCTGATAAAGTTGCGATTTTATATTTCCTTATATCATGATAAATGTTTATTATTCATGCTAGAATTGTATTAACTGGAAACTTGATACATGTGTGGATACATAGACAAAACACCGTGTCCCTAGTAAGCCTCTACTAGACTAGCTCGTTAATCAAAGATGGTTAAGTTTCCTAACCATAGACATGTGTTGTCATTTGATGTACGGGATCACATCATTAGGAGAATGATGTGATGGACAAGGCCCATCTGTTAGCTTAGCATAATGATCATTAAGTTTTATTGCTATTGCTTTCTTCATGTCATATACATATTCCTTTGACTATGAGATTATGCAACTCCCGGATACTGGAGGAATACTTTGTGTGCTATCAAACGTCACAACGTAACTGGGTGATTATAAAGATGCTCTACAAGTATCTCCAAAAGTGTTTGTTGGGTTGGCATAGATTGAGATTAGGATTTGTCACTCCGAGTATCGGAGAGGTATCTCTGGGCCCTCTCGGTAATGCACATCATAATAAGCCTTGCAAGCAATGTGACTAATGAGTTAGTTACGGGATGATGCATTACAAAACGTTTAAAGAGACTTGCTGGTGACAAGATTGAACTAGGTATGGAGATACCGATGACCGAATCTTGGGCAAGTAACATACCGATGACAAAGGGAATAACGTATGTTGTCATTACGATACGACCGATAAAGATTTTCGTAGAATATGTGGGAACCAATATGAGCATCCAGGTTCCGTTGTTGGTTATTTACCGGAGAGGTGTCTCGGTCATGTCTACATAGTTCTCGAACCCGTAGGGTCCGCATGCTTAACGTACGATGTCGATTTTTGTATTATACGAGTTATTTGATTTGGTGACCGAATGTTGTTCGGAGTCTCGGATGAGATCACGTAGATGACGAGGAGTCTCGAAATGGTCGAGAGGTAAAGATTCATATATTGGACGATGATATTCGGACACCGGAAGTGTGCTGGGCGTACCGGGTGCATGTCGGGTCACCGGAAGGCGTTCCGGGCATCCCCCCCGGCAACTACATAGGCCTTAATGGGCCAAGAGGGGGACAAACCAGCCCCTAAGGGGATGGTGCACCCCTCCCATATGGGCTGGCCAAATTGGAGTATAAAAGGGGAAGGAGGAAAGGAAAAAGGGAATAGGATTTCCCCTTCCCCCTCTTCCCTTCCTACTCCGAATAGGAATAGGAAAGGGGGGAGGCCGAATTGGGAGGACCCCAAGTAGGATTCCTCCTACTTGGGGCACCCCCTTGGCTGCCTCTCCTCCCCTCCAACCTATATATATGAAGGGGGCACCGCTAGAACACACACCAACAATTGTTAGCCATGTGCGGCGCCCCCCTCCACAGTTTACGCCTCCAGTCATATCTTCATAGTGCTTAGGCAAAGCCCTGCATGGATCACTTCACCATCACCGTCACCACACCATCGTGCTAACGAAACTCTCCCTCGACACTTTGCTGGATTAATAGTTTGAGGGACGTCATCGAGCTGAACGTGTGCAGAACTCGGAGGTGCCGTACGTTCGGTGCTTGATTGGTCGGAACAAGAAGAAGTTCGACTACATCAACCGTGTTGTCAAACGCTTCCGCTTTCGGTCTACAAGGGTACGTGGACACACTCTCCCCCTCTTGTTGCTATGCATCTGCTAGATAGATATTGTGTGAGCGTAGGAATTTTTTTGAAATTGCATGCTACGTTCCCCAACAATGGCATCCGAGCCAGGTCCATGCGTAGATGATATGCACGAGTGGAACACAAAGAGTTGTGGGCGGTGATCGTTTAACTACTTACCAACAATGTATTATTTTGATTTGGTGGTATTGTTGGATGAAGTGGCCCAGACCAACCTTACATGACCACGTTCATGAGACCAGTTCCACCGACAGACATGCAACTAGTTTTGCATAAAGGTGGCCGGCGGGTGTCTGTTTCTCCAACTTTAGTTGACTCGGATTTGACTACAGCCAGTCCCTGTTGAAGGTTAAACAACAAACTTGATAAACCACCATTGTGGTTTTGAAGCGTAGGTAAGAACGGTTCTTACTAGAAGCCCGTAGCAGCCACGTAAAACTTGCAACAACAAAGTAGGGGACGTCTAACTTGTTTTTGCGGGGCATGTTGTGATGTGATATGGTCAAGACATGATGTGATATACGTTATGGTATGAGATGATCATGTTATGTAAAAGTTATCGGCAACTGGCAGGTGAGGGAGTCTTGGACTAAGGGGTCCACGGGTGTCCGGGCTATTTGATATGGGTCGGACTGATGGGCCGTGAAGATACAAGGTAGAAGACCTTCCATCGTGTCTGGGTAGGACTCTCTTATGCGTGGATGGCAAGCTTAATGTTCGGATGTACAATTTCCTTTCTCTGTAAACCAACTTTGTACAACCCTAGGCCCCTCCTGTGTCTATATAAACCGGAGGGTTTAGTCCGTAGAGGCCATCAGAATTCATACAGGCTAGACATCTAGGGTTTAGCCATTACGATCTCGAGGTAGATCAACTCTTGTAACCCCTATACTCATCAAATACAATCAAGCAGGACGTAGGGTTTTACCTCCATTAAGAGGGCCCGAAGCTGGGTAAACATCGTGTCCCCCTTGTCACCTGTTACCTTCGATCCTCAGACACACAGTTCGGGACCCCCTGCCCGAGATCGGCCGGTTTTGACACCGACATTGGTGCTTTCATTGAGAGTTCCTCTGTGCCGTCGACAGAAGGTCCGATGGCTCATTCGATCAACAACAACGATGCCATTTCCGGGGAAACTTTCCTCCCATGCCAGATTTTTGTGTTCGGCGGCTTCGTTCTGCGTGCCAACTCGATTGGTCACCTCGAATAGATCGATAGCTACACCCGTGGTCATCAGATCAGTTTTGGGAACTTAAATTATGTCGCTAATATCCGAGTAGATTTGATCTTCGAAGGGTTCGCGGCCCCGACCACCGCTCTGGCCTTAGATCCGGAGCAAACTGCTAGGGTCCGAAGATGGGAATTTGAAGCCCGCCCGACTCTCAGCTATGAAACTCATAGTCAGGGATACGGATGTCGGAATAAATCACCACAGGTAGCCTGATCATCCTACCATGGTGTTTTAAGATATTGGGGCCGGCTGCGCCCCTCGGGCCTCAAAGGCAACGAGCTGCCTCCTCAAGGCTGGCTGGTACGAGTGACCGACTGCTCGAGAGCGGCGGCCCCCTAGAAGACAGCCCCGCTGTGGGCTGGCTCCTAGCAGGCGGTCTCCAGAGAGACCGGCTCCTAGCAGGCGGTGTCGGATTTCGTGTTCCGGCAAAACTGTCGGTGTCAAAACCGGTGGATCTCGGGTAGGGGGTCCCGAACTGTGCATCTAGGCCGGATGGTAACATGAGACAAGGGACACGAAGTTTTACCCAGGTTCGGGCCCTCTCGATGGAGGTAAAACCCTACGTCCTGCTTGATTAATATTGATGATATGGGTAGTACAAGAGTAGATCTACCGCGAGATCGAGGAGGCTAAACCCTAGAAGCTAGCCTATGGTATGATTGTTGATGTGTATGTTGTCCTACGGACTAAAACCCTCCGGTTTATATAGACACAGGATGGGGTTAGGGTTACATAGAGTCGGTTACAATGGTAGGAGATCTACATATCTGTATCGCCAAGCTTGCCTTCCACGCCAAGGAAAGTCCCTTCCGGACACGGGACGAAGTCTTCAATCTTGTATCTTCATAGTCCAACAGTCCAGCCAAAGGATATAGTCTGGCTGTCCGGACACCCCCTAATCCAGGACTCCCTCAGTAGCCCCCGAACCAGGCTTCAATGATGATGAGTCCGGCGCGCAGATTGTCTTCGGCATTGCAAGGCGGGTTCTCCTCCAAATTCCGTGTACCTGTTTGAATAAAGTCTGGTTTCTTGTAGATGTTGCGCTCCTTGGCTTCTATGCCCAGTAATGGCCGCTTCCCACGTGTCAAAGGAATATAAAAAGTCTGAGTGTTTTTACATTCACACCCCTAGCCGCGTAAATGAGCTGCCCTATTTAAGGGGACGAGGATTTAGATCCAATCCACACTTTCTCCCCTCCGCGAGTGTTCATCAGAGCGCATCCGACAAAGGTCCATTCCACCATGGCCAGCCGTCGCAACTCCTCCTCTCGCCCTTCCAGCCCTAAGCCTGGATATTGGGAGAGATGTTCCATCCCGCATAGCGAGCTAGTGACACTCCAGACCAAGGGATTTCTCCCCCCGTCCAATATGGTCCCGGTTCAAGCCGGTCTTGCCGTCTACAATGGCGGAGAGCAAGCAGAGAATGCCCCTAATCCCTCCAATGGAGAGCGGGTGTGCCTCATCCCTTACTTAATAAGGGGGCTCGGATTTCCAATCCATCCATTTCTCCAGGGGTTGCTGGAGTTCTACGGCCTCCAGCTACATAATCTCACGCCTGCCTCAGTACTGCATATCGCGGGCTTTGTAGCCCTCTGCGAGCTGTTCTTGGGTGTCGAAGCTCATTTCGGACTGTGGAAGGCGCTATTTTGCCTCGTGCCTCATTCCAAGAAGGGGTCAATGTATCAAGCGGGCGAAGCCGAAGTGTGGCGCATCGCCGGGACCGGATATCTGTCTGGAACCCCAAAGAAGGCATCCGAAGACTGGCCCTCGGAGTGGTTTTATGTAGAAGACGTCCCGCTGCCGGATCCTATCCGGATCGGCCTTCCTGAATTCAACAGTGCTCCCTTAAAGAAGCGCCTAAGCTGGCGCCCACGAAGCCCTCAGAGGGGAGGTGACAGGGACATCATTTACCTGATGGGCCGAATAAGATTGTTAGCCCATTCCGGACTAACCATGATCGGGGTTAGGGCCGAATGCATTATGCGGGGGGTGCAGCCACTTCAGTATAGAAGCCACCCCATGTGGGACTTCAACGGGGAGGATGACGCCACTCGCTATGGCCGTAAGGGGCCAGATTCAGCTGCCGCTCTACTGAAGATCTTGTCCACTTTGTATAAGGGAGAAGAGGAGGAATTTCTCCGCGTCAACCCTCAGGGTGGATTCTCCATGCACAATCCCCCAAGCTGGGTAAGCGGCCGTATTTACTTGTCCATCCGTTTTGTATTCCCATTGTTAATTATTCAGTTTGACGACTTCAACGCAGGAACTGCGCCGGGCTGTTAAGGAAATAAGCAGCCCTGCTCCACAACCCGAGGACCCGGGACGGTCCCTCGACCCGGCCTCCCAAGAGGATCCGGACATATATGTGGAGCTAATTGATGGAGTGTTCCATCAATTGAGCGAGGACAATGCCTTGGTGGCCATTACGGCCGATTACCCAGGGCTAATCCTGACCCCCAGGTACCTGAGATCGAAGTCCCAGTACCCCGAATAGGTATCCGCCCACTCGTGTTTCGTTTCCTGATTGCAACCGAACTTTGCAGGGGAGGTATTTAAGGCGGAAGGCCGAACCTCCGGCGACAAGCCAACGAGGGGCCGTAGGGCCCCGCAGGTAGAAAAGAAGTGCAGTCCAGACCGAGGCGTCAGCACAAAGGTATGGCGCGCCCCTTATCCCAGGTGTTATACCTTCGAGGCATATTGACACTCGCACTCTTTTCAGGACAAAGAGACCTCGCCGGACTACATCCGGAGAGGCTGACAATTGCGCCTCCACCAGCCAGGCTCCAAAGCCTGGTCAGGAGGCGGAGGCGAACGCAAGGTGTGCGCCAGACGCTCCTCCGACGGAGGATGTGGACGGGTTGTCTGCCACCAACTCTGAGGTGGAGAGTGCCATGAACCACAGGCGTCGCCGGACAATTCTTCGCGATGCTTGTTTCTCCCAAGGGGCGTTAGATGCCTTCAACTCGGGAGATGCGTATCTCCGTGCCGCTCAAAATGGTCTAGCCAGAGCCATGGAGCAGTATGTAAAAGACATACGGGTAAGAAAATTCTGGTAATTATATGTATATACCAGTAGCCCCCGAGACTTGAAATAGTTAGAATAACTGATTTAAGGATCATTTGTTATGCAGGTTTTTACAGAAAAGAATTCCCTACTGTCCAAGGAGCTGGAAGAGTGCAAAGCCCAACTTGAGGCCGCACTAGCCGCGGTAGGGGAGCCCAAGGAGACCCCCTCTGATAATATACACTTCGAAAGATAAGGATTTTGCGAAGGACGACATAGGTGCGAATCTGACAGATGAAATTGCAGATGGCGCCGGACTGAATCCGGAAAGACAACACCTCCTACGCCAGCTAAAGGCTGGTGAGAAGGTGCTGACAAAGGTGAGGCAGGAGAAGAACGATCTCCAAGATGCCAACACCAAGCTGGGCGTCGAGCTGAAAGATGTTCGTGCCCAGCTGTCAGACTCCGTGAAGGAGAATCAGCGGCTTCAACGCGGCATATTTAGTAAGTGCTTGAACGAACCTTTGAAAGAAAGTTCGGCGGGGAAGTCGACTAACAGAGCAATGTCTGTAGGTGTGCTAACAGGTCGTCCTGCAGAGGAGATGCCCGGTTCTACGGGTGACCTTCTTCCCGAGCTCTCGCAACTGCTCGATCGAGTTTGGCAGGCGATGCAAGGCGTCGCCCAGGCCCTGTGGCCATCCGTCTCCATACCCGAAGGTCTTGGAGAGCTTGCGGAGAAGCTAAAGGGAGCACGGCGGCGCTTCCACTTGGGGAAGATATCAGCCTGCCGTCAAGGCGCGAGGGAGGCCTGGGCCATGGTGAAGACGCGGTACGCAAAGGCTGACCCCAACCACATGGCCGAGGTCGGTCCTGTAGGGCCTGATGGGAAGGAGGTCCCTGTAAGCTTAGTATACGGCCAAGTAGAGTTGGCCGCAAAGTATTCCCAGCAGGACTGTAAATTAGACAACCTGTTAGATGGTATTGAAGAGGAATACAATCAGTCAAAATGACTATGTAATTTAATTGACATTTATAATGCCTTCTAGCCGGATTGTAGATCATTTGTCATGGCCAACCTTTTTGCTTCAGCCTCGGGACCTGACGGTCCGGAGTGTGTCCGAATTCCCATGCGGTTATATAGGAACCGGGGAATGCATGGAGACCAGGCGTAGGGGTCATTAGGGCTTGAACAGACAAGTTCCCGACTAGTTATGTTATATTACATGGTTAGTAAGAAACATCTTCCAGGGAGAATAGTTCCGTTAGGGGTTCCTTTCCCTGGGAGGCATGCCCTAAGGTGCATGTCCATGCTGCGAAAAGAAACGCAGAAAAAACATCTGGGGGCATATGAATAAAAAAAGATCATCTTTAGTTCACCGACCGAATATTCCCTTAAGAACGCTAGCTTTCGGCTTCACCCAGTCTGAGGTACACGTCCGGCTGACCCGGCAGTAACAATCGCAGAGGTGCTCCCTTTACCACCTAGCCGAACAATCAGGAACGTAGGGGTAAGCACAGGAGCCAGGCAACCCAGCTTGGCCAAAACTTAAGTCATATCGATGCATATAATGGTGAATAAAAGGTACATGCGGAAGTGTGACACATGTGTTTGGCATGAAGCCCGTATGAATAAGCTTCTGTTTGAAGAAGCCCCCAGGTTTAATGAGCGCGGATAGCGCGTCCCTTTATGAGCCTTTAAATGCTATAAGAGAGAGAGAGATGAAGAGAAATGTAAGATAGAAAATATATAAAAAATAGACAAAGGAAGGAGACGAACACAGAGTCCGGTGCTATGCATAGAATCTTCGAAGACGGGCTGCGTTCCATGGGTTTGGCTCGAGTCAGTTATCCGATGCATCACACAGGCGGTATGCTCCACCAGTCAGGACTTGGTCAATTATGAAGGGACCTTCCCACTTGGGCTTGAGTTTGTCCTTTTTCTTGTCCGGTAGTCGTAGAACTAATTCACCAATGTTGTAATTTTTGGCCCGTACTTCTCTGCTTTGGTATCTTCGAGCCTGCTGTTGATAGAATGCGGAACGGGCTTTTGCCACGTCACGCTCCTCCTCCAATGCGTCCAAGCTGTCCTACTGATCGAGCTCGGCTTCTCTTTCTTCGTACATGCCCACTCGAGGCGAGTCATGAATTATGTCACAAGGCAAAACTGCCTCTGCGCCGTACACCATAAAGAATGGTGTGTATCCGGTGGTGCGATTCGGCGTGGTCCGCAGCCCCCCAGAGTACGGAGTCGAGCTCCTCTACCCAGTGCATGTTAGATTCCTTGAGGGACCGCACTAATCTGGGTTTGATGCCGCTCATGATAAGACCATTTGCACGTTCGACCTGGCCGTTGGTTTGTGGGTGATAGACGGAAGCGTAATCGAGCTTGATGCCCATGTTTTTGCACCAGAGTTTTACCTCGTCGGCCGTGAAATTCGTGCCGTTATCAGTGATGATGCTGTGGGGGACGCCGTAACGGTGTACAACCCCGGATATAAAGTCTATCACCGGTCCGGATTTGGCCGTCTTAACAGGCTTGGCTTCTATCCATTTGGTGAACTTATCCACCATGACCAGTAAGTATTTTTGCTTGTGGGTTCCGCCTTTAAGGGGTCCAACCATGTCAAGCCCCTAGACCGCGAAGGGCCATGTAATGGGGATAGTTTGGAGGGCGGTGGGTGGCATATGGCTTTGGTTTGCAAAGAGCTGGCAACCGGTGCATCGTTGGACTAAGTCCCGAGCGTCTGCCCGGGCCGTCGGCCAATAAAAGCCTGTACGGAAGGCCTTGCTTACAAGGGACTGGGCTGCGGCGTGATGACCGCCGAGTCCGGCATGAATTTCAGCCAGGAGGTTCCGCCCCTCCTCTTCGAAGATGCACCTTTAAAGGACTCCGGTAGTGCTTTTCTTATAAAGCTCTCCCTCGTGGACTCTGTAGGCTTTGGATCGCCGCACTATGCAGCGTGCCTCATTTTGGTCCTCGGGGAGTTCCTGCCTAGTAAGGTAGGCGAGGAATGGTTCTATCCATGGGGCGATGACGGCCATTATTACGTGGGCTAAAGGTGTTATTTCATTGGCAGAGCCTCCGATTGCGTCAGAATGTTCGGTGTCGAGCAGTGTGGTTGGGTCTGGGCTATTACTGTTCGGCTCCCCATCCCATACTATGGATGGCTTGAACAACCTTTCCAAGAAGATATTGGGGGGGACTACATCGCATTTTGCGCTGATGCGTGCCAGGACATCTGCCGCCTGATTATTTTCCCGGGCTATATGGTGAAATTCAAGCCCCTCGAACCGAGCTGACATTTTTAGGACGGTGTTGCAGTAAGCTGCCATTTTTGGATCCTTGGCATCAAAGTCTCCATTTATTTGGGATATTGCGAGGTTCGAGTCCCCGCGCACCTCTAGGCGTTGGATGCCCATGGATACTGCCTTCCGGAGACCATGTAAAAGGGCCTCATATTCGGCTGCATTGTTGGAGTCCGTGTACATAATCTGTAGTACGTATTGAACTGTGTCTCTTGTGGGGGACGTCAAAACGACGCCAGCCCCCAGTCCGGCCAACATCTTGGAGCCGTCGAAATGCATGATCCAATTTGAATATGTGTCGTACTCTTTAGGGAGTTTGGCCTCCGTCCATTCTGCGACGAAGTCGGCCAAGACTTGTGACTTGATGGCTCGCCGTGGCTTATAAGTTATGTCGAATGGGAGGAGCTCAGTGGCCCATTTTGCAATCCGGCCCGTTGCGTCACGGTTGTTTATAATATCGTTAAGTGGTACTTCCGAGGCTACTGTTATTGAACAGTCTTGAAAGTAGTGGTGTAGCTTCCGGGATGCCATGAATACCGCGTACGCAATCTTTTGATAATGCGGGTACCGTGATTTGCAGGGAGTGAGGACAGTGGACACATAATAGACCGGCTTTTGAAGGGGGAATTTGTGTCCGTCCGCTTCTCGTTCGACGACAAGCACTGCGCTTACAACCTGATGTGTTGCTGCAATGTATAATAGCATTGGTTCGCCAATGTTTGGCGCGGCAAGGACTGGGTTTGTTGCCAGTATGACTTTTATTTTGTCGAGTCCGGCCGTGGCTGCATCCGTCCATTTGAAGTGTTCGGTGCGCCGAAGGAGGCGGTAAAGGGGTAGGGCCTTTTCTCCCAAGCGGGAGATAAAGCGGCTTAGAGCCGCCACACATCTGGTTAATTTTTGTATTTGTTTGAGGTCCTTTGGGATATCTAGTTGCGACAGAGCTCGAATCTTGGCTGGATTTGCTTCAATTCCTCTACCGGATACAATGAAGCCCAAGAGCTTTCCGGATGGAACGCCGAAAACACATTTTTCCGGGTTGAGCTTGATATCGTATGTTTGGAGGTTATCAAATGTGAGCCTCAAGTCGTCTACTAGAGATTCAACATGTCTTGTTTTGACGACCACATCATCTACATATGCCTCCACTGTTTTGCCGATCTGGCTTGCCAGACATGTCTGAATCATGCGCTGATATGTTGCGCCGGCGTTTTTGAGCCCGAAGGGCATCATGTTGAAGCAGAATGGGCCGTATGGTGTGATAAATGCCGTTGCGGCTTGGTCTGGTTCTGCCATCTTGATTTGATGGTAGCCGGAATATGCGTCGAGGAAACACAACGAATCGTGTCCTGCGGTAGCGTCGATAATTTGATCGATGCGGCGGAGGGGGAAGGGATCCTTTGGGCAAGCCTTGTTAGGGTCTTTAAAATCAACACACATGCGCCATGATTTGTCCTTCTTTGGTACCATCACCAGGTTTGCTAGCCAGTCCGGATGTTTTATATCTCTGATGAATCCGGCCTCCAATAGCTTTGCTAGCTCCTCTCCCATGGCATGTCTCTTAGGTTCGGAAAAACGCCGAAGAGCCTGTTTGACAGGTTTGAATCCTGTTTGGATATTTAAGCTGTGCTCGGCCAGCCTACGTGGGATTCCTGGCATGTCTGAAGGGTGCCAGGCAAAAATGTCCCAGTTCTCGCGTAGGAACTCTCGCAGTGCAGCGTCGACATCAGGGTTTAACTATGCCCCGATGGAAGCTGTTTTATTGGGGTCCGTTGGATGGACTTGGAATTTGACTATTTCGTCCGCCGGTTTAAAGGAGGTGGACTTGGATCTTTTGTCGAGTACCACATCGTCCCTATTCACCGTAGAGCGCAGCGCAGTCAGCTCCTCGGCCGCTAGGGCTTCGGATAGTGCCTCGAGGGCTAGTGAGGCTGTCTTGTTTTCGGCGCGGAGTGCTATGTCTGGATCGCTAGCGAGAGTGATGATCCCGTTAGGCCCGGGCATCTTGAGCTTCATGTACCCGTAATGGGGTATTGCTTGGAAGATTGTAAACGCTTCCCGCCCTAGCAGAGCGTGATAACCGCTGCTGAACGGAGCCACCTGGAATGTGACCTATTCGGACCTGTAATTATCCGGCGTGCTGAACACCACATCTAGTGTGATTTTTCCTGTACAACGCGCTTCCCGATTGGGGATTATTCCTCTAAAGGTTGTGCTGCTTCGCTCAATGCGGTTCCAGTCTATTTCCATTTTTTGAAGGGTCTCCTCATAAATGAGGTTCAATCCGCTGCCGCCGTCCATGAGTACCTTGGTAAGACGAAAGCCGTCCACTATTGGACTGAGGACCAATGCGGCTAGTGCTCGGGCTGTTTGGAATTTAGGTTCATCACTGGCGTTAAAGGTAATAGCCGTGTCACTCCATGGATTTATTGTTGCTACTTGGTAGACTTCGGCAAGGCTGCGGAGTGTTATTTTTCGTATATTATTTGATGCGAAAGTCTTGAAGATTGTTAATACCGTATTGGTGTCTCTGGGGTGGCTTTCTGTGGCCTCCGGAATTAGGAGATTTTCGCCAATTTTGGCCACTTGCCGGAGTATCCAACATGCTCTAAGGATGTGAGTTGGTGTGGCGTCCTCTGTACTGTAAATTTTACAGGGCCCATTGAGCCATCCTTCCAGTACGGATCCATGCCTTGTAGAGGGTTTTTGCTTTTTAGTGCTTGACCCGCGTGACTGGTGATGATGCACCCTTTTATTTCGGACTCGGTTTGTATTCAGGGCCGGATTATCCCAAAATTTTATTTCGGTTTTCCAGGCGCTTTCCATCGCACAGTATTTTCGTACAATGGACACCAAGTCAGCGAAGTGTGTAATATCACGGCGACTTATGGCGTTGAGTATTCCCTTGTCCGTGCAATTATTGCAGAAGGTTGAGATTGCGTCTTCCTCGCGGCAATCCCTTAGCTTGTTCTTAACCAGGAGGAATCTGGCCCAGTAATGATGTACTGTTTCATCGGGTTCTTGCCTGATTTTGGATAGATCGCTTATGTTGGGGTGGGTGGGTGGAATTAAATTCGAAGCCTCACCCCATCTAAGGCTCAGAGGCCGAGGAATTTCCGAACTCGAAAATTTGGATTCCTGGATGTTGTCCAATGAATCCAGCCCGTCGCCTGACTCTAAATTCAGGTCTTGAGTGATATCCTCCCCTCCGCGGGTATCTGGCTTGGAGGGATTGGGAATCCGGACGTAGCGAGTCTTTAAGATAGATGAAGGATCGCCGCACTGTCCCTGTACCACGACAACGTGATGGGTGACTTGGGGAGAGTTAATCTCTCTCAGATCGGGTTTAGACCCAATCTGGTCGTAATCCATGGCGACTCCCAGGGCGGTGAAGCGATCCAAGAGCTCGTTTATGGAGGAGAGATCCATTGGATCTAATTGCTCGGCGAGTTCCAAGCTGACATGAAGATTGTTTTCGATGGCTCGAGAGGTCATCGTCGGCGCAGAAGCCGAACAGGCGGTCATAAGAAAATCACCTAGCCGGAGGGTTTGGCCGATAGCCAAAGCTCCCTTAGCAACGGTGCCGTCTTTAAAGACGGGGCGAGGCATCCTTCATGATGGCGACGACACAGAGGAACTCTCAGTGGAAGCACCAATGTCGGTGTCAAAACCGGCGGATCTCAGGTAGGAGGTCCCGAACTGTGCGTCTAGGCCGGATGGTAACAGGAGACAAGGGACACGAAGTTTTACCCAGGTTTGGGCCCTCTTGATGGAGGTAAAACCCTACGTCCTGCTTGATTAATATTGATGATATGGGTAGTACAAGAGTAGATCTACCGCGAGATCGAGGAGGCTAAACCCTAGAAGCTAGCCTATGGTATGATTGTTGATGTGTATGTTGTCCTACGGACTAAAACCCTCCAGTTTATATAGACATCGGATGGGGTTAGGGTTACATAGAGTCGGTTACAATGGTAGGAGATCTACATATCCATATCGCCAAGCTTGCCTTCCATGCCAAGGAAAGTCCCTTCCGAACACGGGACGGAGTCTTCAATCTTGTATCTTCATAGTCCAACAGTCCGGCCAAAGGATACCCCCTAATCCAGGACTCCCTCAAAAACCCTCAAGATTCAAACACTGGGGTGCGCGCGAAGATCTCCCCTTACCAACTCACACCCTCAACCTCGCCATGATCTCAAAGGCAAGCTCGACGAACTCACAACACAAGGGACACAAGATTTATACTAGTTCGGGCCACCGTTGTGGTGTAATACCCTACTCCGGTGTGGTGTGGTGGATTGCCTCTTGGGCTGATGATGAACAGTACAAGGGAAAGAACAGCCTCCTAAGGTGAGGTGTTCTTGTGCTTGGTGGGTGTGAGGCTAAGGATGGAATGGCTCCGATCCAAGATGAGGTCGATCCCCTAGCTATGGTGGTGGCTAGTCCTATTTATAGAGGCCCTGGTCCTCTTCCCAAATATTGAGCGGGAAGGGAGCCAACAACGACCAATTTGAAAGGGGACAACTAGTACAAGTTATCCTGACAAAAGCAGTCTTCGCCTGCCAAAGGCTCTGGTGATGACGCCGCCTTGGGCTCCATGGTGACCTCCGTCTTGCCGTCCTGCTGGTCTTGGTCTCCTTGCACCAATATGGAAACCTTTGCTTGACGCCTCGGTACTCCTCGTCTACGCTTGCCTCCTTAGCACCAAAGAGGAAACAAGGACACTATGCGCGCTGGTGCTCGCCTGGTCTCGATCGTCATGGCTCACGTCATTGGAACCTCGCGAGGTTTGCCTGGCCTTGGTCTCTCCGCCCCTCGCAAGCCAGCTTGATGAGGCCACTCCTGAGGAGGTCTTGTGTCGTCCTCCTCGCAAGGCTTGGCCCCTCGCGAGGGTCTTGAATGCTTGTTGGTGAAGATGGGCCGTACAGGCCCGCCTGCAGAGCCATGCCGTGGGCCGCAGGCAGGAAAGTCTGGGGACCCCCATTCCCAAAACGCCGGCAGTAGCCCCCGGGCCCAAGGCGCGCTCGGGCTTGGCTTCGAGGCGAAGCCAAAGGGCAAGTGCGGAGCGCGGCGGGCCCCAATAGCTTGCAGCCTTGGTCAATGCGTGGTGGTTGATTGGACGTGGGCGTCTCCGCTTCCCCACACTGCCTTGGAAACTGCCCGACTGTCAAAAGGCTGGTGTAGACAGCGCTTGCCTTCATTGCTTCCTTTCGCCTTGCTCTAGATCCCCTTTCTTGCTCCCTGCTTCCGAAATCTCTAGATCTACTCCCATCCCCTTTTGCATTAGCGACCAATGGCGCCCCGGAGGGTCCAGCCTGCCTCATTGCCGTCTTGGTACGAGCCAGCTCTCGACGCGCCCAATGTCTCAGAGAAGAACCTCGCTGCCATGTGCTTGCTGACGGCGGGGGAAAGCAACAAGAGGGGGAAGACTGAGCTCCGGGCCGGCTCCGACGTGCCAGAGCCCGAGGGAAGCACCTTCTTTCCCTTCTTTACGAGCAGCATCGTCACAGGGCTGGTTCCCCCCTTCTCTGACTTCTTCTACGAGGTCCTTGGCCACTACGGGCTGGAGGCGCTGCATCTTCATCCCAACTCTATCCTCTTCTTGTCGCGCCTACTACTGCGAGGTGTACCTCGGCGTGATGCCATCCGTGGCTCTGCTGCACCACTTCTTCTTCCTCCGCATCAACGATGGTCATACCTCCGGGTGTGCCAATTTCATCACGGCCGACAAGGCCAACTCAATCTCGAAGACTGGGAAGAAGGCTGACCGCTTCAGGAGCAAGTGGGCCATGATGGATGCCAAGTGCATCCACCCATGCTTGATGCTACCAACGGAGATGCCCTAGTCCGACAAGGGGTGGTCTTGCGCGAAGCTCACTGATGAGCCGGCGATGTTGGTGCTAGAGCAGATGAACGCCGACTTGAAGCCGGGCAACACGAAGGCGGCAAAGGTGACAGGGGCCATGCTCCCGAGGGAATTCCTGATGCTGCGGGTGGCCCTGCTTCAGGCGCGTACACGCCCCTTGTGGGAGCTTGGGGACGAAGAGGACAAGGTTCGCCTGAACCCGGAATCCTTGTCCGACGGTGAGCTGGCTGTGGCTCTTCGCCTCCTGGTCGGGGACGACCAGAAGTACCGGCCAAGTGTCTTCCCTCCCTTGTTCCACCGCTGTCACATCCCTAGTTCTGATATGCACTAGGCTAGCCCTTCATGTGTGCATCATGTTTAAATTTCTCAGAAACTTGAAATGGGGGACAATAAACCCTAGAAGCAATTGAAATTCAAATAGGTTCAAACTTAAATCTTTTCAATTATCCCAAAATGCCCTTTAGAAATGTTCATCATTTTTGAATTGGTCCAGCACCTCTGAAAAAATGATGCACATATTTCTAGGCCATTCTGGATTTTTGAATTAATTCATATTGTATTTGAATTGGGGCATTTAAATACTATAATATTTTTAAATGCACCAACAATTTTGGAATTAGTTGAGGGCCTCTGGATTAATTCATTTAGTGCCCATAACTATTTCCAGAATTTTCAAAAGTGATTTGGTTTGAAAACCAAATTTAAACAAATTTGCATAAATAGAAAACAGAACAAAAATAGAAATAAGACAGAGAGAGAAACCCACCTGGACCTTACCTGACACTCACCTGGATGGCCCAGGTCCTGTGCAGCCCAACCGGATGGCCCAGCCCACCTCCTCGTGCGTCATCTTCCCCTGTCTACTGGCACTGTGCGTGGCGCGCGCACAGCCGAGCCGCGACCACCTCCTGATAGCCACGTAGCTGCTCCCCTCAACCTTCTCCGCCGCCCTGGACCGCCTCGACCCCTCTGCACCTCTCCCCTCTCTCTCTAGACCCCTTCCCCTCCCTTTGCTCTCTCCGCGCGGCACCACCGAACACACCCGCCGCCGCCGACGAGCACCACCGCAGCCACCGCGCAAGACTTGCCTCGTTATCTGGTCCTATAGCTCCGCCTCGATGCCGTGGAGCTTCACCCCAAAGCACGTGACAGCGGGAGGCCTACAACATCGTCATCACCGTTGTCTTCAACCTCGGTTTCCGCCATTCTTCATCGTCGATCCGTCGCCGTCAAGTCACCCTCGAGCCCGACGACCAGCTCCTGCGACTCCCAGTGAGCACCTGCTCCAAATCCCTCTCCTTCCCGCATCGATTTCAAGCTCTAACTAGCCCCGCCACCGAGCCCGAGCACTCATCACCGCCGGCCATGGCGCCGCCGCGGCCACAGCTGCCGCCGCTCGCGTCCGAGCCCATCAGCACGCTCAGAACACTCCCAGAAGCCGAGCACACCCACCAGATCCTCCTCCCGTACGCTGGAGCGCCGAACCCGACTGCTCCCGTGCTTCGGCCGCCACCAAACCTCGACGCCGACATAGTTCCCGGCCACACCAGCTCCAACCAGTGGCACCACTAGATGCGGCGCACTCCCAGGAGTCGAGCAAGCCTAGCCGCGCATTGAACCATCGCCGGACGGCGATTTCCGAAGATCTCCACCGCGGTTTGTGTCACCGGCGGCTAAACGCCGGTGGGTTGATGTGGCTTTGTCATTAGCTGCTAATGACCCCTCTAATCAACCCCTTAAGCCACTGCCACGTGGTCCATGCGCCTGTTTAGGTTAGACTAATTTTCCTATTTAGCTTAGATTAATAACCCAGCAGGACCCACGCGTCAGAGTTGACCCTGCTGACGTGGCCGTTGACCTGGCCCACCTGTCAGCGAGCTAAACAGCCCTGTGTCACTAACCAGTGGACCCCACTGGTCAGGTTTGACCTAGACCGCTGCTGTTGACCTGCTAAGGTCAGCATGACATAGTGCTGACGTCGTAATTGTTTTCGGGATTTAAATAAATCAGAAATGATTTATTTAATTCAGAAAATATCCAGAACTTCTAAAAATCATATAAAATCAACCGTAACTCCAAATGAGACAAATTATATATGAAAAATGATCAGAAAAATTCAATCTATCCATCTGTACTGGTTTCATGCATGTTAGAGCAACTTAAACTTGCTGTTTAGCTCAGAACATGTTAATGCACTTTATAAACCCATAACTTGAGTTTGTATTTGAATCTTTGATTCAAATGAGCTCAAACCACCCTAGTTGTAGATGCATTAGCCCAACACACTCATATTGACATGTCATGATCATGCATCATATTGTGCATTGCATTGATTGTGTTTCCTCTCTGTTGCCGGTGGTTGTCCCCTCTCGATAGACGTATTCTGACGATGAGATCGATGACACAGATGAAGAGTTATACTATCTTCAGAAGTTCCAGGCAAGCAAAACCCCCTTGTTCATTTTGATACAATCCCACTCTCTCGCTCCTGCTCTCTTTTACTGCATTAGGATAACAACGATTCAACTGTTACATGCTGCGGTAGTTGAACCACTTTCCTCTCCATGACCTGTCATTGCCACAGTAAATAGATGAAACCCACTAGCATGAGTAGGAGTTGTTTGAGCCCTGATGTGCCTACTCATTGATGCTTGTTTGTCATGCCTTCTACTGCTTAGAGTTAAGTCAGGTCTGATTCATCGGGGATGAATTGGAATGGCGACGAGCATGTCCTACTGTGTGTGAGCTAAGTGTGTGAACACGATTTGGTAAAGGTAGCAGTGAGAGGCCATGTAGGAGTACATGGTGGGTTGTCTCATTGAAACCATCCTCAGGAACTAAGTTCTGTGTTTGTGATCCATGAACAACTACTACCACTCATTGGGATCCTTAATTGACCCTCTCGACTTATTAACTGCCCTAGTCCTCTGTCCAGGAGTTGCAACTAGTTTCTGGTGTTTATAGGATATGTGTTGGCGGCCGTGCGTAGCGCTGACCCTAGGGGTGGGCTATGATGCGGTAGATACACCGTGGCATGGTGTACCGGGCGCCCGTTTGGTGTCTCGGGAACCCTACACACATTGTTTGCGGCTGTGAGCGAAACTCCGACCGGATCTCCTCGCGGATGGAACCCGAATAGGCGATAAACCTGGACTAGAGACTTGCGTGGTTAGTCAGGTCGTGGCCGACACCCTCGCCAGGCTTCCGCTTGAAGGTTGCCGAGATACATGACGTGCATATGGTGATAAGTGGTGGGAGTGTGTGTGAAGAAGTACACCCCTGCAGGGTTATCATTATCTATTCAAATAGCCGGATTCCTTGGATATGGAAACTTGGACCCCTTGCATAGTTCATAGACAAGTGAAAGTGGATACTCTAAATGTGCAAGATAAGCATGAGTGCTATGGATGGCGTTCTCGTAGGGAGACAGGAGCGGATTCATAGTGGTATATTGATATGGTGAATATGTGGACTCGTGTGCGCCACCTCAAAAGAGTTGCTTGCAGTCGTAGTTCAGGTTAGCCACTAAGTCAAAGCTGGTTGCTGCAGTTAAACTCCACCACCCCCTTTATTGATACCGATGCATATGTAGATATTTCTGATGTAAGTCTTGCTGGGTACATTTGTACTCACGTTTGCCTATGTTATGTTTTGCAGAGAGACGTCAGTCTCGCTAGTAGTTCCGTGTGGACTTCGACGTTTAGCTTGATACCTCAGCTACGATCTTGTGCCCTCGGAAGGATCTGGTAGATAGTCAGGCTTCTCAGCCTTCTTCATTTGTAGTTGTCTGTACTCAGACAAGTTAAGCTTCCGCATGTGCTCGTTGCTTGTATGCTCTGTATGTTGGGGGTCATGAGACCCATGTTTGTAATACTTGGCTCCTTGGAGCCTAATGAATAAATACTTGAGTCGTAGAGTTATGTTGTGATGCCATCTTGTATTTACACATATCGAGCATATTGTGTGTATGATTGAAATGCTTGGTATGTGTGGGATCCGACAATCTAGTTGTTTATCCTTGGCAGCCTCTCTTATGGGGAAATGTAGTCTAGTGCTTCCATGAGCCATAGTAGTCCGCTACAGCCCGGTTCACCGGAGTCCTGTTAGCCCAGCACTACTGCTCAGGACACCTGACTGGCCGGCATGTGTTTCACTTCATTCATGTGTCTATCCCTTCGGGGAAATGTCATGCGGTGACATCCAGAGTCCTGCCTAGCCTGCTATAGCCCGGGTTCCCGGAGTCCTGTTAGCCCAGTGCTACAGCCCGAATTCATAGGCTGCTGACCGACATGCTCGATGTGATTCATGTATGCCTGTCCCCATAGGTTAGTGCCGCTTTGGGTTCATGACTAGCCAAGTCGGCCCGGGTTCTCTGTCATATGGATGCTAGCGACACTATCATATACGTGAGCCAAAAGGCACAAACGATCCCGGGCAATGGTAAGGCGACACCCGTGGGAATACCGTGCGTGAGGCCGCAAAGTGATATGAGGTGTTACCGGCTAGATCGATGTGACTTGGAATCAGGGTCCTGACAACCGCAAGGACGGGGCGCAAGTCGTGGCCGCCAAGCCGACTTTTGACGGGCGCGGGATGGTGCCGCCGGCGCCCACCGGGGCCCCTGCGGCACCAACGCCGGTGGAGCTGTCTTCTGGTGAGTCCCGCGGGGAGGAAGATGACAAGGAGGAGGAAGACTCAGAGGTGACCCCTGAAGGGATGGGGGAGACCTCCCCCTTGAGCAAAGCTGACATCCTCCGCACCCTTCCTGACGACGACGAGGCTGACGCCCGCCAGGAGAAGGGAGAGCCGCCCGTAATCCCGACGAGGGACCGATCGACGCTGATCCCCCGGGATGCTGCTTCTGTTCTGGTGCCGACTGGGGCCGCTTCTGGCTCAGCTGCTGCTCCTGCTTCTGCTTCCAGAGTTGGCGCGCCCGCGCCTCGGGTCGCGAAGCTCTCCGGCTTCAGGCTCCCGAAGCGGAGGGACTATGCCACGGTGGATCAGTAAGTGTTCCTGTCTTACCTTGTTCTTACCACCGATGCTTGTTTCTAACTCCTCTTCCTTGTTGTGTAACTAGGCCAATGTCTGCAGCAAAGAGGAGAAGGGAGAGCGAGGTGGTGCTGCTTGAGCCAAGGTCGCCTCCTGTGGCTGCGCCCCTCTCCATGAGCAAAGGTGGGGACGATGCTCATGCTTCTCCAGCCCGATCATCCTCACGAGGCTGGGTGGAGCATCCTCAGGAGAAGTCAGCCCCCGAGGCCCTGGTGACTCGGGAGGTGCCAGAGTCCGGCTCGGGTGCTGAGGTCCAAGAGGCTCAGGAGCTTCTAGCCTCCCAGGCCATGGTGACGATGACGCTTCTTCCACCTCCTTCTGCCGTGTTGCTGGCCCCAAGTTCCTCTGCTTCTCCTGACGTCCTGGAGCGGGCACTTTCTGAGATGGCCCGGCTGCGAGAAGATCTCCAGAGCGTCGAACCCCTCCTAGCGACTGGGCATCTAGAGCTGGTCTCTATTTGGCTTCATTCTGACATGTCCGTTCGGGCGGCGCTGAGCCAGGTCGCGGCGACCTCTCAGGGGGAGAAGCGAGCCACAACTCAGGTAGCAGTTGCTCGCGAGGCGGCGCTGAAGGACACCGAGGCCGCCCAAGGTCATTGCCGGGTGCTGGAGGCCGAGCTGAAGATCCTCCGTGAAGAGCGTGCCAAAGATGCCCGTGGCCATAAAGCAGAGGAAGAGAGGATGAAGGCCCGGGAGGACGCCGTCAAGGGTCGCAACACCGACCTGGAGAGAAAAAGGTGCAGGCTGAGAAAGCCGAACTTGACGCCAAGACGAAGGTTCTGGCCGAGGACCGCGCGGCCTTCGCGCTTCTCGAGAAGAGGTCTCGCGAGGCTCTGAAGTCACTCTATGAGAAGGGCATGAAGAAGCCGCTGGCCACCAATGAGGACGGCCCTACCCAGTTGCTTCCCTACTTGGTCAAGGCGCTTGAGGAAGTCGTGCGCGACATTGGCCCCATGGCAGAGGAAGAGGATTGCGTCCTTTCTTCAGCCGCGCTGACGCGCGTCTTCAGCCACCTCCATCTTCGCGATCGTGCCGCTCGCCTTGACGAGCTGCTGGAGCCTCTGGCTGATGAACACTGCGCAACCGCTGCTGCTGCCGTGAAAGGTTAGGTGGAAGCCCTGCTGAAGAAGTTTGACACATTCGCCCCCACGCCTTCGACCGGTGGTGCAGGTGAAGAAGAAACCACCCAGGAGGGGGCGCCTCTTGTGGGTGCCGGCGGTATCCAGGGATGACTGGCTTGTGGCTCCTCTCCTGTTGAAACTCCTGCAACATGTAGCGTGCGTCATGGAGGCGTTTAAACTTGTGTTTGATATTCGAAGAACAATATGCCTTGTAATATTTTCTTTGAGATTTTGCGATTTCCTTCCCATTTGCTTTATGTTATACGTCGGCAGAGCCCGACCCCACGCATACCTCAGCCGCCGTTGGGCCGACCGGATCACCAGGATGGACCAAGGAGTGAGGGGCTACATGGTCAGTTAGGCTCCTTTGTCGTGATTCTCAGGAGTCCCCCTTGACGCGCAAACAGCTTGTGGAAAGGAGATGCAATGGTAGGTCTAGTGTTCTACGTCGGCAGGGCCCAACCCCGCGCATACCTCAGCCGCCATTGGTCCGACCGGATCACCAGGACATGCCAAGGAGTGAGGGGCTATGTGGTTAGTTAGGCTCCTGAGTCACGATGCTCAGGAGTCCCCCTTGACGTTCAAACGACCTTCATACCTTGGCTCCGCTTGGGAGGGCGCGCGACGACCAGGTCTGCGGGACCTGGCAGGGTGGCGTACGCTTGGGCATGACCCGAGCGCAGCCCCTGTGCCCAGCCCCCTCGTGCGGCTCTCCCGAGGGGAGGCGTTGCGATGAGGCCAGACACCGAGCCCGGAGGCTCACTGAGGTTGATACTGGCGTGAGGCCTTCCTCAGTTGTTTATCACCAGGACGGACCATGGCGCTTCCGCACTTGCACGGGCATAGCCGCTCCTCGGCAGTGTCGACTACCAGCATGGAGCATGGCGCTTCCACTGGTACGTGGGAAGGGACTCCCTACTGCGGAGAGCCCCCGGGGCGTGTACAGCCCCGCCCTGACATGTGGCTTGCACAACAGGGCTAGACAAGGTGTGTCTGGGCACTCGTGAGCCAGTGCGGGACTCACGAGGCCCTACCTCAAGGCGGGTTGCGCCTGGTCTTGATTCTTGTTCGCTGTGGTGGTCCTGTGAGGTGGTTAGACAACCCGCGCCGGACGAATCTCCTGAGGTTATCGCGTGAGAAGGCCAAGCACCAACGGCCCCAGGAGGTGAAGTGAACGGGACCGGCCCACCAGACAGAGCTCAACCGTTGGATTTATCGACGCTGCAGGGATGGGCCTGAGCACATACGCTGTGCCTAGCCTTCTCATGCGAAGCATCCTGAAGAAAAACGGTCGGCGCACGGCTCCCATGGTGGGTGACAATCAAGTAAGTGATAACCATAGATAGATTACGCATGAAAAGCAACATGCCACTGGGTCAGGCCCGAGCGGCTTGGGGATGATGCATCTCGAGGGGCGTCCCCAGCAAGGTAAGCTAAAGACATAATAAGAAGGGATACATGCCACATGGACGGACCCACGCGGCCTGGGAATGATGCAGCCGTGAGGGTGCTCCCAGCTAAATAAACTTGGATAATGTCACCTGATTCTGTTGATGAAGGGGTGTTGAGGCAGCTGAAGGTACGCGGTGAAGGGGTTGCTCCTCACGAGCCACCGGGGCCCTGAGCCTCGGGAGGCTCTGGGGGTCCAGGCGGTTCCTTGAGGACCATCGCCATCTCTGCCAGGACTGCTGATGCCTGTCCTCCTGACCCGCCATGACGCTCTGCAGGTTGTGCTGGAAGGCAGCAGCCATGCTCGACAGGCCAAATGGCATGCGAACGTAGACGTGCGGTGGGCCCTCGCAGCGTCCCACGCACGAAGGCTAGAAGAGCTCCTAAGACGCGGCCCCATTGAGCCTTGGGATGTCGATGCAGACGCGCAGCTCACCACCCTCGCCTGGGTGGGGAGCGACGCCAGGTGGGCGGCCGCCGCGAATCGCTCTTGCTTCCTGAAGCTCCTGAGTGGTCTTGGTGATGAACTCCTGAGTGTTGGGCGCTCCTCGCCCTGTGTCCTCCTGAGGGAAACGTGCCTCGAAGCATGCCTCCAAATGGTGCCCGAGCGCCTCCCTCGTAATGTTGGCAAGGTCTGAGGCCCTCCAGAAGAGAGCCGCCGAGCCCTGCCCGAGGAGGGCGACGGGCGCGCCTTCCTATGCGACAGAGGGAGGCGTCCCAGGTGCAGGCGCTGATCCTAACGTGGCGCCACTTGCGGCGCCGCTCTCCTGATGCCCGGTACGGAGTAGCTGCTTCTTCTTCTTGGGGATGGCCTCAGGAGGGTACTCGCCCTTGCTGTTTGGTTCGTCGATTGTTGTAGCTTGAAAGGCACACTCGAGGGAGCACACCGCGTCTCTTTCTTTGCAGGGGACTGTGATGATTCCGCTGCTTCCTGGCTTCTTGAAGACGTTGTAGCCGTGGTGGGTCACTGCCTTGAACTTAGCTAGGGCTGGATAGGATGGCATTCTACGGCAGACGGATGTGGGTGACGTCGAAGTCGATGAGCTCGGTGCGGTAGTTGTCGCATTGTCCGAAGGTGTCTGGGAGGCGGACCTGACCTATCGGGATGGTGGAGCCGTCAGTCACTCCTGAGAAAGGCTTGGTAGGCTGAAGCTGATCATAGGGCACTTTAAGGTTGTCAAACTTCTCAACGGACAAGACGTTAAGCCCTGCGCTGCCGTCAATGAGAGTCTTGGTGACTTGCATGTTGCTGATGACAAGCGAACAGAGCATCGGGAGAGCGCCAGCGGTGGCTGCGCACTTGAGCTGGTCTGCCGAGCTGAAGGTAATAGCGCACTTGGACCACCTGAGCGGGCATGTAGCCTCGAACTTGGGAAGGGATGCGTTCACCTCGCGAGCGAACTTCTTGAAGATACGCTGTGAGGCTGGGGCTTGAGCTCCGCCCAAGATGCAGGCAATAGCACGCGGCTCCTGGAAGCCCCCATCCCCCTCGTCTTGGTGGTGGTGGCAGTGGAGGAAGCCCATCATTGCCCTGAGGATGGTCCTCGCGAGGCTGATCCCTCCAGGCACCTTCGCGAGGCTGATCCTGCCACCGGTCCTCACAAGGCTGGTTGTGCCACTCCTGGCTTGGGCCCCGGTCGTCCCAGCGTCCTCCGCCATGTCCTCGTCCTTGTCCGTAGCCTCGATCGTTGCGCTCAGGGTGTTGACCGAAGTGTCCATCGCGAATGGCCCTGAGCTCTTGACAATCATTGGTGTTGTGGCTGTGCACGTTGTGGAAGGCGCAGAATGGTCGGCTGCTCTTGGATGACTCAGGCTGGTCCCTACCACGCTTCATGTACGACTCTGCCACAAGTACGACCGCTCCCTTGCGCTTTACGTCCTTGGCCTTGGCTTTCTTCTCTTCCAGATCGGCAGCCGGGAGCTCGAGAAGGGAAAGGCGCCCTTCCTCAGCCATGGCGCACTTGATCGCTAGGTTGAACAGCTCTAGGGATGTGCACAACTCCTCGTCGATGGCAAGCTCCTCCTTCATCTTGATGTCGCCGATGCCAATGGAGAACGCAGAGATGATGGCCTCGTCCGTCACCTTGGGGATCTTGAGACGAATGTTGTTGAAGCGTTGGATGTACTTCTGGAGGGTTTCCCCTGGTTGTTGCTTGACGGGGCACAGGTCACCCGCGACCGGTGGGCAGTCATGAGTGCCCTGGAAGTTGGCGACGAAATGGTCGTGCATCTCGTTCCAGGAAGAGATGGAGCTTGGAGGCAGGTTCAGGAGCCACGAGCGTGCGCCATCCTTGAGAGCCATGGGGAACCAGTTCGCCATGATTTCTCGTCCCCGTTGGCCGCCTCGATGCTCAACTCGTAGAGCTGTAGGAACTCCGCGGGGTCAGGGGTGCCGTAGTAGCGCAGAGGCAGGTCTGGCTTGAACTTACCTGGCCATGCGACGCTACGCAGCTCGGGGGTGAAAGCGCGGCAGCCCGTGGTGGCCACCGGGACCCTTTGCTGATGTGGAGCTTGGCCTTGATGCTCGTGCACCGCCATCACAGGCGCACGGTCTTGTCGTAGCGGCGCCGGGAGTGCAAGAGCGTTTTCTTGCGGATGAGGGATCTCTTGGTAGCTTCCTTGTTCGCGTATGGGCGCCCGACGTGACGGATCACGCCGGGGGGCCGCACGCCTTGGCGCCAGGGCACCGTCTTGGGGCAGAGGTGGTGGAGGCGCTCCATGATCCACGTCGCTCGTAGCTGGCGAAGGGCGAGGCGGCGAGAGGGACGGCACAGGGGAGCCCCCTACGGCGCTGACAAGCTCGGCGATGCGGTCGAGCCAGTCCTCGTAGAGGTCGTCGATGGGGCGGTAGCGCAGGAGTTCGCGCGCCATGCACAGCGCGGCCTGCACGTCTGTGGGAGCACGACGGGCGTGAGACGACGAGCCAGCCGGGGTCAGCGATGGAGTGGCGGTGCAGCCATCCCGCCGCACCGAGGGGTGCAGCAAGGAGGCTTGCTGCTCGTTCCCCGCTGGGCCGGTGACGGCGGTGGCGGCAGGCGACGGAGAACGACAGGTTGGCCCACCGACGGGAGCCATCTGAACGACGCGGGCGACGAGGGCAGCCCGGCGCTCAGCGCGAGCTCGGTGAGCGTCCGACATGGAGGTGACGAAGCGGCGGGACATGGAGCAATGTAAGGAAAGCTTCGGCGCAACCCTACCTGGCATGCCAAATGTCAGATTTCGGGTTCCGGCAAAACCCTTAAGGTTCAAACACTGGGGTGTGCCGAAGATCTCCCCCTAACAACTCACGCCCTCAACCTCGCCATGATCTCAAAGGCAAGCTCGACGAACTCGCAACACAAGGGACACAATATTTATACTGGTTCGGGCCACCGTTGTGGTGTAATACCCTACTCCGGTGTGGTGTGGTGGATTGCCTCTTGGGCTGATGATGAACAGTACAAGGGGAAGAATAGCCTCCTGAGGTGAGGTGTTCTTGTGCTTGGTGGGTGTGAGGCTAAGGATGGAATGGCTCCGATCCAAGATGAGGTCGATCCCCTAGCTATGGTGGTGGCTAGTCCTATTTATAGAGGCCCTGGTCCTCTTCCCAAATATTGAGCAGGAAGGGAGCCAACAACGACCAATTTGAAAGGGGACAACTAGTACAAGTTATCCTGACAAAAGCAGTCTTCGCCTGCCAAAGGCTTTGGTGATGACGCCGCCTTGGGCTCCATGGTGACCTCCGTCTTGCCGTCCTGCTGGTCTTGGTCTCGTTGCACCGATATGGAAACCTTTGCTTGATGCCTCAGTACTCCTCGTCTGTGCTTGCCTCCTTAGCACCAAATAGGAAACAAGGACACTGTGCGCACTGGCGCCCGCCTAGTCTCAATCGTCATGGCTCACGTCATTGGAACCTCACGAGGTTTGCCTGGCCTCGATCTCTCCGTCCCTCGTGAGCCAGCCTGGTGAGGCCACTCCTGAGTAGGTCTTGTGTCGTCCGCCTCACAAAGCTTGGCCCCTCGTGAGGGTCTTGAATGCTTGTTGGTGAAGATTGGTCGTACGGGCCCGCCTGCAGAGCTACTCGTGGGCCGCAGGCAGGCAAGTCTGGGGACCCCCGTTCCCAGAACGCCGACAGGCGGCCACTAGACGCCCTCAAAGTTTGCGCCATGTAATGACGACGAGACAGGGCGTGGCTACAGCGACCCCTGCCCCCCCAAATCTAGGGTTGAGCGAGCTACAATGCGACGTATTGGGCGGACATCCCACGCCCAGTGCAGCACTGTTGCCACGCCTCCCGTGACATCACCCATGGTAGAGAAGGCCATGCTCCCACTACAAGCTATCGGTATGGCCAAGGCGGCGGGCCCTACCTATCGGTGAGAAGCCAGAAGGCGGCTGGATCCACCAGCCGGCAAGTGGAATGTCGGTTCCCAGCAGCCGGCCTTCCCCCTTTCCTTAGAGTCTGTGCGCCATTAATCAGAAGGGACGAGGAGTGGCTATAGTGAGTGCCCGCCAGGCGGCGGGTACTGTAGCCACGCTCCCCCGACAAAAATCACATCATCAGCGACCTCGCTACAGTAATGAGTAGCCAGCAGGACCCACAGACGACGGGCACGGCCTGTCAGCGAAGTACGAGACATGCGGCGGGCCCCAGCGCTCAGCGGAAAAGTTGGCGTTTACAAGGCACTGACGACCGGGCCCTACACCCGGCCGAATTACCATTGTACCCCTGGGGTAGTGTTGGGGAACATAGTAATTTCAAAAAAAATTCCTACGCACACGCAAGATCATGGTGATGCATAGCAACGAGAGGGGAGAGTGTTGTCCACGTACCCTCGTAGACCGAAAGCGGAAGCGTTAGCACAACACAGTTGATGTAGTCGTACATCTTCACGATCCGACCGATCAAGTACCGAATGTACGGCACCTCCGATTTCAGCACATGTTCAGCCCGATGACGTCCCTCGAACTCCGATCCAGCCGAGTGTTGAGGGAGAGTTTCGTCAGCACGACGGCGTGGTGACGATGTTGATGTTCTACCGACACAGGGCTTCGCCTAAGCACCGCTACAGTATTATCGAGGTGGACTATGGTGGAGGGGGGCACCACACACGGCTAAGAGATCAATGATCAATTGTTGTCTCTCTTGGGTGCCCCCTACCCCTGTATATAAAGGAGCAAGGGGGGTGTGGCCAGCCAAGGGAGAGGGCGTGCCAGGAGGAGTCCTACTCCCACTGGGAGTAGGACTCCCCCCTTTCCTAGTTGGATTTGGACTTGAGGGGGAAGGAGTGGAGGAGAAGGAAGAAAGGGGGGGTGTCGCCCCCCTCTCCTTGTCCTATTCGGACTAGGGGGGGGAGGGGCGCACGGCCAGCCCTTGCCTCCTCTCCTCTGTTCCACCTAGGCCCACTAAGGCCCATTTGATTCCCGGGGGTTCCGGTAACCTCCCGGTACTCCGGTAAAATCCCGATTTTACCCGGAACACTTCCGATATCCAAACATAGGCTTCCAATATATCAATCTTCATGTCTCGACCATTTCGAGACTCCTCGTCATGCCCGTGATCACATCCGGGACTCCGAACAACCTTCGGTACATCAAAACATATAAACTCATAATATAACTGTCATCGTAACGTTAAGCGTGCGGACCCTACGAGTTCGAGAACTATGTAGACATGACCGAGACACCTCTCCGGTCAATAACCAATAGCGGAACCTGGATGCTCATATTGGCTCCTACATATTCTATGAAGATCTTTATCGGTCAGACCGCATAACAACATACGTTGTTCCCTTTGTCATCGGTATGTTACTTGCCCGAGATTGGATCGTCAGTATCTCAATACCTCGTTCAATCTCGTTATAGGAAAGTCTCTTTACTCGTTCCGTAATACATCATCCCGCAACTAACTCATTAGTTGCAATGCTTAAATGATGTGCATTACCGAGAGGGCCCAGAGATACCTCTCCGACAATTGGAGTGACAGATCCTAATCCCGAAATACACCAACCCAACAAGTACCTTCGGAGACACCTGTAGAGCACCTTTATAATCACCCAGTTATTTTGTGATGTTTGGTAGCACACAAAGTGTTCCTCCGGTAAATGGGAGTTGCATAATCTCATAGTCATAGAACATGTATAAGTCATGAAGAGAGCAATAGCAGAATACTAAACGATCGTGTGCTAAGCTAACGGAATGGGTCATGTCAATCACATCATTCTCCTAATGATGTGACCCTGTTAATCAAATGACAACTCATGTCTATGGTTAGGAAACATAACCATCTTTGATCAACGAGCTAGTCAAGTAGAGGCATACTAGTGACAATCTGTTTGTCTATGTATTCACACATGTATTATGTTTCCGGTTAATACAATTCTAGCTTGAATTATAAACATTTATCATGATATAAGGAAATAAATAATAACTTTATTATTGCCTCTAGGGCATATTTCCTTCAGTCTCCCACTTGCACTAGAGTCAATAATCTAGATTACACAGTAATGATTCTAACACCCATGGAGCCTTGGTGCTGATCATGTTTTGCTCGTGGAAGAGGCTTTGTCAACGGGTCTGCAACATTCAGATCCGTATCTATCTTGCAAATTTCTATGTCTCCCACCTGGACTAAATCCCGGATGGAATTGAAGCATCTCTTGTTGTGTTTGGTTCTCTTGTGAAATCTGGATTCCTTCGCCAAGGCAATTGCACCAATATTGTCACAAAAGATTTTCATTGGACCCGATGCACTAGGTATGACACCTAGATCGGATATGAACTCCTTCATCCAGACTCCTTCATTTGCTGCTTCCGAAGCAGCTATGTACTCCGCTTCACATGTAGATCCCGCCACAACGCTTTGTTTAGAACTGCACCAACTAACAGCTCCACCATTTAATGTAAACACGTATCCGGTTTGCGATTTAGAATCGTCCGGATCAGTCTCAAAGCTTGCATCAATGTAACCGTTTACGATGTGCTCTTTGTCACCTCCATAAACGAGAAACATATCCTTAGTCCTTTTCAGGTATTTCAGGATGTTCTTGACCGCCGTCCAATGATCCACTCCTGGATTACTTTGGTACCTCCCTGCTAGACTTATAGCAAGGCACACATCAGGTCCGGTACACAACATTGCATACATGATAGAGCCTATGGCTGAAGCATAGGGAACATCTTTCATTTTCTCTCTATCTTCTGCAGTGGTCGGGCATTGAGTCTTACTCAACTTCACACCTTGTATCACAGGCAAGAACCCTTTCTTTGCTTGATCCATTTTGAACTTCTTCAAAACTTTGTCAAGGTATGTGCTTTGTGAAAGTCCAATTAAGCGTCTTGATCTATCTCTATAGATCTTGATGCCCAATATGTAAGCAGCTTGACCAAGGTCTTTCATTGAAAAACTCTTATTCAAGTATCCCTTTATGCTATCCAGAAATTCTATATCATTTCCAATTAGCAATATGTCATCCACATATAATATCAGAAATGCTACAGAGCTCCCACTCACTTTCTTGTAAATACATGCTTCTCCAAAAGTCTGTATAAAACCAAATGCTTTGATCACACTATCAAAGCATTTATTCCAACTCCAAGAGGCTTGCACCAGTCCATAAATGGATCGCTGGGGCTTGCACACTTTGTTAGCTCCCTTTGGATCGACAAAACCTTCTGGTTGCATCATATACAACTCTTCTTCCAGAAATCCATTCAGGAATGCAGTTTTTACATCCATTTGCCAAATTTCATAATCATAAAATGCGGCAATTGCTAACATGATTCGGACATACTTAAGCATTGCTACGGGTGAGAAGGTCTCATCATAGTCAATCCCTTGAACTTGTCAAAAACCTTTTTCACCAAGTCGAGCTTTATAGACAGTAGCATTACCGTCAGCGTCAGTCTTCTTCTTGAAGATCCATTTATTCTCAATTGCTTGCCGATCATCGGGCAAGTCAACCAAAGTCCATACTTTGTTCTCATACATGGATCCCATCTCAGATTTCATGGCCTCAAGCCATTTTGCGGAATCTGGGCTCACCATCGCTTCTTCATAGTTCGTAGGTTCATCATGATCTAGTAGCATGACTTCCAGAACAGGATTACCGTACCACTCTGGTGCGGATCTTACTCTGGTTGATCTACGAGGTTCAGTAGTAACTTGATCTGAAGTTCCATGATCATCATCATTAACTTCCTCACTAGTTGGTGTAGGTGTCATAGAAACCGATTTCTGGGATGTGCTACTTTCCAATAAGGGAGCAGGTACAGTTACCTCATCAAGTTCTACTTTCCTCCCACTCACTTCTTTCGAGAGAAACTCCTTCTCTAGAAAGGATCCATTCTTGGCAACGAATGTCTTGCCTTCGGATCTGTGATAGAATGTGTACCCAACAATCTCCTTTGGGTATCCTATGAAGACACATTTCTTTGATTTGGGTTCGAGCTTATCAGGTTGAAGCTTTTTCACATAAGCATCGCAGCCCCAAACTTTAAGAAACGACAACTTTGGTTTCTTGCCAAACCACAGTTCATAAGGCGTCGTCTCAACGGATTTTGATGATGCCCTATTTAACGTGAATGCGGCCGTCTCTAAAGCATAACCCCAAAACGATAACGGTAAATCTGTAAGAGACATCATAGATTGCACCATATCAAGTAAAGTGCGATTAAGACGTTTGGACACACCATTACGTTGTGGTGTTCCGGGTGGCGTGAGTTGCGAAACTATTCCGCATTGTTTCAAATGTAGACCAAACTCGTAACTCAAATATTCTCCTCCACGATCAGATCGTAGAAACTTTATTTTCTTGTTACGATGATTTTCATCTTCACTCTGAAATTCTTTGAACTTTTCAAATGTTTCAACCTTATGCTTCATTAAGTAGATATACCCATATCTTCTTAAATCATCTGTGAAGGTGAGAAAATAACGATATCCGCCACGAGCCTCAACATTCATCAGACCACATACATCTGTATCTATGATTTCCAACAAATCTGTTGCTCTCTCCATAGTACCGGAGAACATCATTTTAGTCATCTTGCCCATGAGGCACGGTTCACAAGTACCAAGTGATTCATAATCAAGTGGTTCCAAAAGTCCATCAGTATGGAGTTTCTTCATGCGCTCTATACCGATATGACCTACACGGCAGTGCCACAAATAAGTTGCACTATCATTATCAACTCTACATCTTTTGGCTTCAACATTATGAATATGTGTATCACTACTATCGAGATTCATCAAAAACAGACCACTCTTCAAGGGTGCATGACCATAAAAGATATTACTCATATAAATAGAACAACCATTATTCTCTAATTTAAATGAATTACCATCTCGCATCAAACAAGATCGAGATATAATGTTCATGCTCAACGCTGGCACCATATAACAATTATTTAGGTCTAATACTAACCCCGAAGGTAGATGTAGAGGTAGCGTGCCGACCGCGATCACATCGACTTTGGAACCGTTTCCCACGCGCATCGTCACCTCGTGCTTTGCCAGTGTTCGCTTAATCCGTAGTCCCTGTTCCGAGTTGCAAACATTAGCAACAGAACCAGTATCAAATATCCAGGTGCTACTGCGAGCTCTAGTAAGGTACACATCAATAACATGTATATCACATATAGCTTTGTTCACCTTGCCATCCTTCTTATCCGCCAAATACTTGGGGCAGTTCCGCTTCCAGTGACCAGTCTACTTGCAGTAGAAGCACTCAGTTTTAGGCTTAGGTCCAGACTTGGGTTTCTTCTCCTGAGCAGCAACTTGCTTGCTGTTCTTCTTGAAGTTCCCCTTCTTCTTCCCTTTGCCCTTTTTCTTGAAACTAGTGATCTTGTTGACCATCAACACTTGATTCTCCTTCTTGATTTCTACCTCCGCAGCTTTTAGCATTGCAAAGAGCTCAGGAATTGTCTTATTCATCCCTTGCATATTATAGTTCATCACAAAGCTCTTGTAGCTTGGTGGCAGTGATTGAAGAACTCTGTCAATGACACTATCAACCGGAAGATCAACTCCCAGCTGAGTCAAGTGATTATGGTACCCAGGCATTCTGAGTATATGTTCACTGACAGAACTATTCTCCTCCATCTTGCAGCTGTAGAACTTATTGGAGACTTCATATCTCTCAATCCGGGAATTTGCTTGAAATATTAACTTCAACTCCTGGAACATCTCATATGCTCCATGACGTTCAAAACGTCGTTGAAGTCCCGGTTCTAAGCCGTAAAGCATGGCACACTGAACTATCGAGTAGTCATCAACTTTGCTCTGCCAGATGTTCTTAACATCTGCAGTTGCATCAGCAGCAGGCCTGGCACTCAGCGGTGCTTCCAGGACGTAATTCTTCTGAGCAACCATGAGGATAATCCTCAAGTTACGGACCCAGTCCGTGTAATTGCTACCATCATCTTTCAACTTTGCTTTCTCAAGGAACACATTAAAATTTAACGGAACAACAGCACGGGCCATCTATCTACAATCAAACATAGACAAGCAAGATACTATCAGGTACTAAGTTCATGATAAATTTAAGTTCAATTAATCATATTACTTAAGAACTCCCACTTAGAAAGACATCCCTCTAATCCTCTAAGTGATCACGTGATCCAAATCAACTAAACCATAACCAATCATCACGTGAAATGGAGTAGCTTTCAACGGTGAACATCACTATGTTGATCATATCTACTATATGATTCACGCTCGACCTTTCGGTCTCAGTGTTCCGAGGCCATATCTGCATATGTTAGGCTCGTCAAGTTTAACCTGAGTATTCTGCATGTGCAAAATTGGCTTGCACCCGTTGTAGATGGACGTAGAGCTTATCACACCCGATCATCACATGGTGTCTGGGCACGACGAACTTTGGCAACGGTGCATACTCAGGGAGAACACTTTTATCTTGAAATTTAGTGAGAGATCATCTTATAATGCTACCGTCAATCAAAGCAAGATAAGATGCATAAAAGATAAACATCACATGCAATCAATATAAGTGATATGATACTGCCATCATCATCTTGTGCCTGTGATCTCCATCTCCGAAGCACCGTCATGATCACCATTGTCACCGGCGCGACACCTTGATCTCCATCGTAGCATCGTTGTCGTCTCGCCAATCTTATGCTTCCACGACTATCGCTACCGCTTAGTGATAAAGTAAAGCATTACAGCGCGATTGCATTGCATACAATAAAGCAACAACCATATGGCTCCTGCCAGTTGCCGATAACTCGGTTACAAAACATGATCATCTCATACAATAAAATTTAGCATCATGTCCTGACCATATCACATCACAACATGCCCTACAAAAACAAGTTAGACGTCCTCTACTTTGTTGTTGCAAGTTTTACGTGGCTGCTACGGGCTTAGCAAGAACCGTTCTTACCTACGCATCAAAACCGCAATGATAGTTTGTCAAGTTGGTGCTGTTTTAACCTTCGCAAGGACCGGGCGTAGCCACACTTGGTTCAACTAAAGTTGGAGAAACTGACACCCGCCAGCCACCTATGTGCAAAGCACGTCGGTAGAACTAGTCTCGCGTAAGCGTACGCGTAATGTCGGTCCGGGCCGCTTCATCCAACAATACCGCCGAACCAAAGTATGACATGCTGGTAAGCAGTATGAACTATATCGCCCACAACTCACTTGTGTTCTACTCGTGCATATAACATCAATGCATAAAACCTGGCTCGGATGCCACTGTTGGGGAACGTAGTAATTTCAAAAAAAATCCTACACACACGCAAGATCATGGTGATGCATAGCAACAAGAGGGGAGAGTGTTGTCCACGTACCCTCGTAGACCGAAAGTGGAAGCGTTAGCACAACGCGGTTGATGTAGTCGTACGTCTTCACATCCGACCGATCAAGTACGGAACGTACGGCACCTCTGAGTTCAGCACACGTTCAGCCCGATGACGTCCCTCGAACTCCGATCCAGCCGAGTGTTGAGGGAGAGTTTCGTCAGCACGACGGCGTGGTGACGATGTTGATGTTCTACCGATGCAGGGCTTCGCCTAAGCACCACTACAGTATTATCGAGGTGGACTATGGTGGAGGGGGGCACCGCACACAGCTAAGAGATCAATGATCAATTGTTGTCTCTCTAGGGTGCCCCCTGCCCCCGTAT